>NC_073305.1:212929773-213268915 GCF_027595985.1 Sorex araneus
ACCACTGTATACCCCGCCGGGAGTGAGTGACCCCTGAGCACAGAGCCGGGAGTCCACCCTGAACACCACCAGGCGTGGCCCCAAAGCAAAAACAAGCGAGAGGTCAGAGTGACCTTCCCTGTGTGCCAAGGTCATGGCTCTGCCCTTTGGGGAAGGGCGCCCTGAGAATCCACCTGTGCGGCCGGCAGGGGTGGGCGCAGAGGAGCGGCCAAGCGTGGTCAGGTCCTGCCACCAGGAGGGGCCCAGGGTAGGAGCCTCCAGCCTCTGCCTGTCCCCTACCCGCCTTCACCCGCCCTCCTCCCCCCTGCAGACCAGAGCTCTGAGCCGGGGTGACCAGACATCGGCGTCTGCCCAGTCGTCTCCGGGTGGGGGATACACCGCCTTGAAGGGGGGTTCGAAGGGTGGGTGGCACCCGGGGGGGGGGGGGCCCGAGTCCCCCCGCCCGCCCGCCCTCGCAGAGGGGCACGAGAACCCTCCCCTGCCCAGCGGCCCTGCCCACGCCCGTCTGCACCGCTGACCACACGATGAGCTCACAGCCGCCGGGCCCGTGGCTCCATCAAGCCTCCCGCATGTCCTGCCCCCCGCCCCGGCCCAACCGCCTGCCCCCTCCTCCCCAGGCCAAATCCGCAGGCTTAAAAGCGTCGCTCGGGACCCATTGGAGGTAATTAACAACCTGTTCGATGTCATAAACCAGCCCCCCCCCCGCCCCGATCCTGCCCCAACCTTGAGGCGCAGATGAAAGGCAGACACACGGGGCCTCCTCTGTTGCCCGGGCTCGATGTCTGTCAGCTTGCGCTGCCACACGCCATCCTGCCCTCGCAGGGACAGAAGGCGCGAGTGGGCCTGGCTCCGTGGGCCCCGGGAAGGTCACCTTGCAGGAGTGCCCACGGCTCTCCCAGAAGGGCTGGTGGCCCCGGGGCCGCAGGGACATGACACTGACTGGCGGGGTGTCCGCCACCCGGAGGGGAAGCGGGAAAGAGCCTCTACACACACACAACACACAACACACACACGTGCGCGCGCGCACACACACACACACCCCTACAGCTGAGCCAAGCGCCCCAGCAACAACTGAAGGGAAGAGGGAGTCTCAGCCGGGCAGAGCCATAGCACAGTGGGGAGGGCGTTTGTCCTGCATGCGGCCAGCTGGGGGTCAATCCGGGCACCCCATGGGAGTGATCCCTGAGTGCAGAGCCAGGAGGGAGCCCTGAGCACTGCCGGGTTTAACCTCCCAAGAGAAAGAGACAGAGACAGAGACAGAGACACGGAGAGAGAGAGACAGAGAGTCTGCAAATGAATCCACCGAGAGAGACATAAACAGAAAGAGCCAGAGACAGAGAGACAGAGAGACACAGAAAGACAGAGAGACAGAGACAGAGGCAGAAATTCTGCAAATGATTCCACTAAAAGAGACAGAGAGAGATAGAAAGACAGAGAGAGACAGAGACAGAGGCAGAAATTCTGCAAATGATTCCACTGAGAGAGACAGAAAGAGACAGAGAGAGATGACAAAGTTTGCAAATGATTCTGCCGAAGCCAAGAGAGAAAGAGAGAGAGAGAGAGAGAGAGAGAGAGAGAGAGAAAAGGAGGGAGAGGAGGGAGGGAGAGAGAGTCTGCAAATAATTCTGCCTTCTAGCCTTCCTGCTGAGGTCACTGAATCATAAATATTCATCATCATAAATAAAATATTTACCATCGTTTAAGTCCCTGTGTCCTGGGGTAGTCCGTTACATAGATAACCCACACGGAGAGTTGGCCCTCGGCCGGGAACGCTCGGGAGAGCCCGGGGCTGGGCACTTTGGAGGGGGCTGCAACAACGACCTCTGGCCATCCCAGAGTCCAGGAGGAACTGTACGACAACGAGCCTGCCCAGGGCTCGGAACGGGATCCACGTGCCGTTACACAGGAAGGGGGAGAGGGGCTGGAGCGATAGCACAGCGGGGAGGGCGTTTGCCTTGCACGCAGATGACCCGGGTTCAAATCCCAGCATCCCATAGGGTTCCCCGAGCACCGCCAGGAGTGATTCCTGAGTGCAGAGCCAGGAGTAACCCCTGTGCATCGCCGGGTGTGACCCAAAGGGGGAGAAACGGAGGCACATCACACCGTCGGCACCCAGCCAGCCTGCCCACTGCGGTTCGTAGAGCTGGTCCCTGTCACCACCGACGGCACAGCCATCACCAAACTCCACTCCCGGTACTGGACTGGCAGCCGGCATCTGGCCCGCGGGGTTCCTTTCTCGGAGGATCGGGGGTTCCGGACCGAGAGTTCCCCTGGGGGGGCTCTGACACAGCTGAGCTTCACCAACCCCACAGGATTCGACTCACAGGGCAAAGTCCAGCCTTGGTACGTTTCCAACTTGGACAGAAGATCCCAGAGTCGCATCCAGGGCCGAGCTCGGGAGAGGGGGCAGTCCCCGCTGCGTCCACCCACCTGGCTCCCCGCGGGTCTTGAGATAACCCTGCTCGCTCCCCGCTCCTGTATCTACCTCCCGGCCCCCAGGCTCCTCCGCAGACACGCAAGCTGGCAGCACCGAGGACCTCCAACTGTCACTGTCACTGTCTTCCCGTCGTTCATCAATTTGCTCGAGCGGGCACCAGTAATGTCTCCATTGTGAGACCTGTTGTTACTGTGTTTGGCATATTGAATACGCCACGGGGAGCTTGCCAGGCTCTGCCGTGCGGGCGGGATACTCTCGGTAGCTTGCCAGGCTCTCCGAGAGGGACGGAGGAACCGAACACGGGCCGGCCGCGTGAAAGGCGAACGCCCAACCACTGTGCTATCGCTCCAGCCAACCTCCAACCGCACTTACAAACATCCAAGCTCCTTGTCCAGACCTTGCGACCTCCACAACGTCGCTCCGCTCTTGGTGGGCTCCTCACAGCCCAGCTTCGTCTCTCACAAGCTCCAGGCATCTTGGAGCTGCCCGATCCAGCGGAACATTCCACAACGACGGCTGTGGTCTACCGCTGCATGCCACATCTCTCGGCCACACGTGGGCACTGAGCACATCAGAGCTCAGAGCACGAGCCAAGGAGGAGCACTTTTTTTTTTTTTGCTTTTTGGGTCACACCCGGCGATGCACAGGGGTCACTCCTGGCTCTGCACTCAGGAATGACTCCTGGCAGTGCTCAGGGAGACCATATGGGATGCTGGGAATCGAACCCGGGTCGGACTCATGCAAGGCAAACACCCTCCCCGCTGTGCTATCGCTCCAGCCCCCAAGGAGGGGCACTTTTCTGTCATTTCCGTTGGTTTAAACTCCCACTGGCAGGCCAGAGAGATAGTACAGCGGGGAGGACATCTGGCTTGCATGCAGCCAACACAGGTTCTATCCCCAGCACCCCATAGGGTCCCCCCAACACCTGCCAGGAGTTACCCCTGAGTCCAGAGCCAGGAGTAAGTCCTGAGCACGGCCAGGGATGGCCAAAAAAATATTTTTGTTAATAAACAAACACAGGGGCTGGAGCAATAGCACAGCAGGTAGGGCGTTTGCCTTGCACGCGGCCAACCCGGGTTCGATTCCCAGCATCCCACAGGGTCCCCTGAGCACCGCCAGGAGTAATTCCTGAGTGCAAAGCCAGGAGGAACCCCTGTGCATTGCCAGGTGTGACCCAAAAATAAAAATAAAATAAAAAATAAACAAACACAACTTTCCATCATACTCCCATGTGGTTGGGTAGCGGCCACCATATTGGATTCTAAGCATTCTGGTTTCCTCACCCCCCGGGAATTCTAGAACAATCCTATCTGCTTGGAGCTGGACATGAGAGGGAAGTGGTTCTCCTAAAGGAAAATCAGAGGGAGAGAGTCCCAGACTGGGGAACGGTGGAGAGATTTAAAAGACAAACAGAGGGAGCAATCATGGGGGACTCCGAACAAATGATGGGGAACGGCGACGGAACAGCCCGAAATGCCAAGCGAGAACAGTGCCCGAATGTGAGCGCGCTCCTGTGTGAAATGGGGAGGCGAGAGTCGCAAGCACAATACATCCATCTGAGTCCACTGGCATACATTCGGAGCTCTGCACGGCTAAGCAATACAGTTACCGTTACAAAACATTAGGCACAAGCAAAGAACAGCAAGGGAATGGCAAAAAAAAAAAAATCAGAACTGTGGTGACTTGGGAGCGAGAAGGAGAAATGAGAAACAGCACCCACAGCAGAAGGAGAGCGGAGATCACCGGCCAATGGGATTCACGACCAGGTAGGACTTTAAACAACGGAACAAATTAAAAATGCCATCGATCCGACTTTCACTTTCACCAGCCTCCAGTGATTCTTTTAAGAGTCAGTGACAAAATGCCTTTAAGAGGGGGGGAGGGGTGATGTGCTGGTTTCTAGTCTAAAAATTGCCGCACTGACTCCTGTGGGGGGGGGGGGGGGTTGATGGATAGGGAGGCAGAGAAATCTATAAGCCAGCGTATAGGTGGGTTTCAAATTTCCACATTTTATGGCTTACCCTTTGTGCCAGCCGTGCATTTAGTGTCTCTCGGCTCCAAAGGCACCCTGCCCGGTCCTGTCTGGGGATTTTTGCGACTGGACCCTGCCAACGTGTCCTTGACCCAGGGACACGAATAATCAAGAGTCTTCGTCCCTAGGGGGCACCAGAGAGGCCCTGCAGAACCCGACGCCGGTTCTTCAAGGCCTTTCAGCCCGCAGACGGCTTCCCAAGGAGTTCCAGCCACCACACGCCAGTTAAGTTTTTCCCACATCCCGATGCACCTTGCGGGGAATTCTGCCCCTAGGCGGAGAACCCCTCTAACGCTCTCCCGCGCTGTCTAAAGCGTGGCCTGGAACAAGTGGTCCCTTCCAACTTCTTCCTTCCTGGGTTAAGGCAGCTGGAGTCTTAAAACAGCCGCCTAGGGCGTCCCCTGGTGGATGGTTCCTGAACTGACAAGAGGATGGATCCTAACAGCGACCAAGTCACGTTTGATTTCTTTTCTTTCTTTCTTTTCTTTCTTTTTTTTTTCTTTTTGCGTCACACCCGGCGATGCTCAGGGGTTCCTCCTGGCTCTGCACTCAGGAATCACTCCTGGCGGTGCTCGGGACACCCTATGAGATGCCAGGGATCGAATCCGGGTCGGCCACATGCAGGGCAAACGCCCTCCCCGCTGTGCTATCTCTCCAAGTAACGGTTGATTTCTTACATGAGGCAAATGACCTGAATATGTACTTCGAGTATATATTCAGAAATGGAATAGCTAGTATGGTTATTCTATGCCCTTCTCTTTCTCTCCTTCCTTCCTCCTTCCTTCCTTCCTTCCTTCCCTCCCTCCCTTCCTCACTTCCTTCACTTCTTCCTCTCTTCTCCCTCCTTTCCTCACTCACTCCCTCCCTTCCTTCCTTCTTCCTTCCTTTCTTCCTTCCTTCCCTCCTTCTTTCCTTCCTCCCTTCCTCCCTTCTTTCCTTCCTTCCTTCCCTCCTTCCTTCCTTCCCTCCTTCCTTCCTTCTTCTTTCCTTCCTTCTTCCTTCCTTTCTCCCTCCTCCTTCCTTCCTTCCTTCCTTCCTTCCTTCCTTCATTCCTTCCTTCCTTCCTCCCTCCCTCCCTCTGCGGACTGACCATTGTGTTTCCGATAACAGCTACTCCTCCTTGCTTTAGCCCACTACAGCTGAGGGCTCAAACACATGGTGCAGGGCTAAGGCACTTTGTTTAACTGACCCTGCCTCAAACCCTGAGCCCCTCCAGGAGTGATCCCTGGGCACCGCTGGGTGTGGCCCCCAACCCACAAAAGCAATAGCAGAGAATTGCTCACTTTGGGAGCTAGAGAGACAGTACAGGGGTTAAGGCACACGCCTTGCACGTGGCTGACCCCAGACCTGAGATGGCACATGGTCCCCCGAGCCCTGGAGCACCACTGAGGGTGGTCCTCAGACCCCCGACTAAATCAGCAGTTAGTGTTGGACGGATCTGTCACTCAGCAAGAGAAAACAGTTGAGTTAGGGTTCGGGTTCGGGTTGGGTTAGGGCTAGGGTTAGGTTAGGATTAGGGTTAGGTTAGAGTTAGGGTTCGGGTTTGGGTGAGGGTTAGGGCTAGGGTTAGGGTTTCACGTTCGAGTTCGGGTTTGGGTTTGGGTTCAGGGTCCGGTCGGGGTTAGGGTTCTAAGGCTGAGTAGTCCGTCGTATGCAGAGACCACATCGGGCTGCCCCATTCACCTGTCCGGGGAGCTCCCGCTTCGTGCTGTCTGGGCAGCGTGGTGATCCTGCATTCTCTCTTGACCCGCAGACAGAACGGCTTCCTACAGTGGCCATTTGCTTGCGTCCTGTTTGAGGGTTTACTCCTCTCTGGGGCTCACCTCCTTTGCTGCTGCAAAGGACCAGGCTTATTTCTATTACTGGTGTGGTTTGTGCCACCCTGCGGGGGCCCCGGCTGACAGAGAGAGTCTTCAGGGAGTTTGTCGGGAGTCACCGGAGAGCTTGTTACACGGCCAGCTCCTGACCAGTGCAGACTCACACATCCACTCCCTGCCACTGCAATCGTGACGGGTTGCATCTGTTGGAAGTTTATTTTGGGTGCAATTCATATCCCCTGCCTCCCTTAATACTGGCTTTAATTTTTACGCTGTAAATATGCAATATGATAGTAGCCAAAAGGAAGCTTGATTTTCATCACATCTCGCACTCAATTTGAGTTTCCACTTTGTGTTTACATTTTTTTGAGCCACAAAAAGGCACAAATAACCAGGTGCTTATTGGCGGGGGGGGGGGTCCTGGATTTTTATTCCTGCGTTTCATATTTTATTGAATTTGAGTGATCTGCTTACAGTAGAAAGTCATACTTCTTTTTTTTTTTGAAAGTCATACTTCTTTTCCAATTGTTTCTCTTCAGTCTAAGCATGAATCCCAAGCAGAATGATTATTGTAGCCCTGTAGCACTGTTGTTCCATCTATTTTCATTTGATATGAACAATTGTTCATCAATTTGCTCAAGCAGGCACCAGTAATGTTTCCATTGTGAGACTTGTTGTTACTGTTTTTGGCATATCGAATATGCCACGGGGAGCTTGCCAGGCTCTGTCGTGCGGGCAGGATACTCTCGGTAGCTTGCCGGGCTCTCTGAGAGGGACGAAGGAATCGAACCCAGGATGGCCACGTACAAGGCAAATGCCCTACCCGCTGTGCTATCCCTCCCGTCTCTTTCCTAAATGATTCTGGCTGAAAATAACTATATTTTTGGTGTCTAAAGGAGGGAGGCACTAAAATACAATCTCGCCCGGGTATCAAATTCTGGGTGGCACCACTTGGGAAGGACACCCGGTAACAATCGCATTAGAGTGTACTGCGTGTGTTGTTATAAATATCACGGTGCCTTTACTCAATGCACTAAAAGCAACTGAAAATCAAAGGGCACAAAGAAATACAGAGTAGGTCTGATCCTCCGCTCTCAAGTCCTGCTGCTAATCTTGTCCTCCTTAACTTGATTTCCTTCCGCCTTGCTGTGCCCATGGCCCAAACTCTGCTCTCAAAACAAGACAGCAATATTGGGAATGTGTTTCCTGAACCTTCGTCCTGCGGGAAGCTTACTCTCAACTGAAAGGAAGGAAAGAGGAAGTTCCCCTCAGAGAGAGAGAGAGAGAGAGACAGACAGACAGACAGACAGACAGACAGACAGACAGACAGAGACAGAGACAGAGACAGAGGAAGAAACGAAGTTGGTCCTTCGCACAGTTTCCGGGGGATGGGGGTCCCTGGGAACTATGGGCACGTCACCCCTCCCCCTCGCCCTTCCTGCAGACACAGCTGTCACTCAGTCCCCCCCCCCAGCACACCGGGCACCTGGCCCAGGCACACAGGGGCCCCCTTGCCCAGCCAGTCGCCCACACAGTGACCAGCTACCGTGGCAACGAGGCCTGAGCCACGTCCCACCCGCAGGGCCCTCCCTGGACCCCACAGCGAGCTGGAGCGAGACGGCCTCCCCCCGCCTCCCCCTCCGTCTGGCCCCCGCTCCAGCACTGAGGGCACCACAGCCCCCAACTCTCCCCCGTGGGAACCAGCGAGGAAGCTCTGGAAGGGACGTCCACTCATCGGTCTCCGAGCTCGGGGGCGAAGTGGGGGCTGCGTCTTCTGTGTTTCAACATGGTGTCATGACGGGGCGCTCACGCCCAATCCCACGGCTGAGCCAGGAGGGGCCGGAGCAGCGGGGCCAAGAGCAGAGCCCGGAATTATCTTTCACCTCCCGGGCCAGCCCTGATCAGAAGCTGCATTCTCCTAAAGCACAGGCTGGCCCTCGAGTGTATAGAGTGTTTGGCAAATGGATAAGGGGGAAGAGAGGAGGAGGAGGAGGAGGAGGAGGAGGAGGAGGAGGAGGAGGAGGAGGAGGAGGGGGAGGAGGGGGAGGAGGGGAAAGAGGAAGAGGAAGAAGAGGAGAAAGAGGAGGAGAAGGAAGAGGAGGGGAGGAGGAGGAGAAGAATAAGGAGGAGGAGGAAGAGGAGGAGGAGGAGAAAGAGGAGGAGAAGGGAAAAGAGGAGAGGAGGAGGAGGAGAAGGAGGAGCAGGAGAAGGAGAGGAGGAAGAGGAGAAGGATGGAGGAGGAGAGGAGGAGGGGAGGAGAAGGGAAAAGAGGAGAGGAGGAGGAAGAGAGGAGGAGGAGAAGGAGGAGCAGGAGAAGAAGAGGGAGGAGGAGGAGAAGGATGGAGGAGGAAAGGAGGAGAAGGATGGAGGAGGAGGGGAGGAGGAGGGGAGGAGGAGAAGGAGGAGCAGGAGGGAGGGGAGAGGAGGAGGGGGGGAAGAGGAGGGGGGAGGAGGAGAGGAGGAGGAGGAGGAGGAGGGGAAGGAGGAGAGGAGGCAGGGGTTCTGAGCTGACCGCAAAGGAAACACGGATGAATCTTGCTGGAAAGCCGATGCTTCTCATGCTAAGAAAACCTAGAAAACACCAATAGCCCGTCCAGGGCCCAGGGATCAAGTCTGAGAGAGACACGGAGAGCACCAGCTGTCCAGGCGGCGTCGGCTGCTCGGCGTCCTTCGTCCTGAGCCAGCAAGCCCACTGCGGGGCGTCTGCCCAGCTCAGCGCACGGACGTGAGTTCCCGGGAGTGCAGGGTGGCTGGGGCCAGCCCCAGAGCAGGCCAGCAGGCTCGGCCCCCGGACACAAAGCTCCCACTGACCTAAAGGGGGGCGAAGGATCCACGCGACAGTGCCCAGATGCTCCGTGAAATGAAGAAACAATAAGGTGCGACCAGCGCGGGACGGATGGCGGAATTCCTTTCAGCAGTGCTGTGTCACCATCACCGGTGACCATTTCCTTTCCCGACTCGTGCTCCGGATGTAAGATAAACAGTCACCAGGAGAGGAGAGGTCTCTCGAAAGGTGCTCAGACTGACGGCGGGGCGGGGAGGGCGGGGCAGACCCATAGCCCAGCGGGGAGGGCTCCTGCCTCCTGGGGGCCAACCCAGCCTCCATCCCCCACACCCCATAGGGCCCCCCCCGAGCAACCCCAGGAGTGATCCCTGAGCACAGAGCCAGGCGCATCACCGGGTGTTGCCCAAAATCCAAAATATTAATTAAAAACAAAACTCTCTGGACGGGCCGGAGCGACAGCGATAGCACTCCGGGGAGGGCGGTCGCCTTGCATGCGACCAACCCGGGTTCGATTCCCAGCATCCCATAGGGTCCCCTGAGCACCGCCAGGAGTAATTCCTGAGTGCAGAGCCAGGGGTAACCTCTGTGCATCGCCGGGTGTGACCCCAAGAAAAAGCAAAAATAAAACCCTCTCTGGAGCCTAACAACCCTCACTCACGCCCTGGCCCTGCCTCTTACTAAGTCTTTTAGTTTGTCAGAGCCTCAGTTTCCCCACAGTGCTGACTAGAACTCGAAGGAGACGCTCGCCGTGTGCCGGTGCCTCAGCACACGACGTGTTCCTCGTGCCCATCGAGGCTGTCTCCACTTCCCACGGCCCCAGCGCCTCTCCGCTCACCCGGCCTTTCTTTGGGGGAGGAAGGGATGGGATGGGGGATGGGGGCTTTCCACCCTGCTGTGCTCTGGGATCTCTCCTGGCAGGGCTTGGAGGACCCAAGCCGTGAGCAAGGCCAGTGCCCTACCCACTGCACCACCTCTCTGGCCCCCAGATGACTCACCTTCTTCTCCACTGCAAAGAAAGGAGACTGTGGCAGGGAAGTGGGAGGGAGGAAGGGGGGGGGACTTGGCACCCCGGGGGTCCAGCAGGACAAGCCCAACCCATCTGGACTCCGCTCAGACCCCAAGGTCAAAAGCCGGGGGCCCAGGAACAGAAAAACTCCTCGCTCACCAAGCGCTGATAAAACCCAGGCCTGGCCTCCAGAAACCGCCGCCATTTCTAGCCCCATTGATTTTTCTCAGCCTATTTTTACGACTCCTCTTCCCGGTGAGGGCCGTGTGTATTTTGGGGCTGCGTTCCTCTCATAAATAAGTAAATATGTGGGTAAATACTGATAAGAAGTGCTTGGCCTGGGGCCAGCAGGGCCGAGTGGGGCCGAGCTCTGCTTCCCGCTGTCTCTCAACCCGCCGGGCTGCCAGTTCCTGTCTCCCACTCGGCAGGGGCAAGCGACTGCGCCCGAGAGCTCCCGGGAGGAGACAGAGGCAATCAGAAGTGGTTGCGAGGGCCAGAGAGATAATCCAGTGGGGAGAGCACTTGCTTTGCGAGCAGTCGACCCGAGTTCAATCCCGGCTTCCCAGAGGGTTCCCTGAGCAGCACCAGGTGTGATCCCTGAGTCCAGAGCCAGGAGGAACCCCTGAGCACCAGCAGGTGTGCCCAGAAATGAAAAAAAAGAAAGAGAAAGAAAGAAAGAAAGAAAGAAAGAAAGAAAGAAAGAAAGAAAGAAAGAAAGAAAGAAAGAAAGAAAGAAAGAAAGAAAGAAAGAAAGAAAGAAAGAGAGAAAGAGAGAAAGGGGGCTGGAGAGATAGCACAGCGGGTAGGGCGTTTGCCTTGCATGCGGCCGACCCGGGTTCGATTCCCAGCATACCATATGGTCCCCAGAGCAACACCAGGGGTAATTCCTGAGTGTGTGTGACCAAAAAAAAAAAAAAGCCAAAGAAAGAAAGAAAGAAAGAAAGAAAGAAAGAAAGAAAGAGAGAGAAAGAAAGAAAGAAAGAAAGAAAGAAAGAAAGAAAGAAAGAAAGAAAGAAAGAAAGAAAGAAAGAAAGAAAGAAAGAAAGAAATGAGAGAAAGAAGAAAGAAGGAAAGAAAGGAGAGAGAGAAAAAAGGAAAGAGAGAAAGGAAAGAGAAAGAGAGAAAGAAGGAAAGAGAAAGAAAGAAAGAAAGAAAGAAAGAAAGAAAGAAAGAAAGAAAGAAAGAAAGAAAGAAAGAAAGAAAGAAAGAAAGAAAGAAAGAAAGAAAGAAAGTGAAGGAGAGGGAGGAAGAGAGGGAAGGAGGGAGGGGAAGGAAGGAAGGAAGGAAGAAGGAAGGAAGGAGGGAGGGAGGGAGGGATTGCAGGGGGGTGAGATGGGCGTCAGGATAAGGCACTTGCTTTGCGCCCGGCCAACATGGGTTCAATTCCCATGACCAGCCCTGCCACGAGTGATCCCTGAGCACAGAGCCAGGAGTCACAGAGCCCTGGGCAGAGTTGGGTGTGACCCCCACATCTCCCCGCGCCCATCCCCAAAACTAGCCACATCCGGTCTGTAGCCATGGTCAGTAAAGCCCCTCCCACAGACCACGGGGTGCTGGGCTGTCCTTCCAGAACCGTGCCTGAGGCACTCAGCCCACGGGTTCTCCCCACCTCCGGGTCCTCACAGCCCTGACTCCACCTGTGCCCCAGGGCCAGAGACATAACGTGGCACCGAGAGCTGAAGGTTCTGACACTCTGCTGTGTGACCTTGGGTCAGTCACTTGCCCTCTCTGAGCCCCCAACCTTATATCGATGGTCATCTCAACAGCCCCCTACCCCTACCCCTACCCCCCCCCACACACACACGCACACACAGGTAGAGTCCCACTCGCCCTCGCCCCCAGGAAGCAGAAGGTGGAGACACTAAGAGGCTGGACAATTCCAAGGCGCCAAAGCTGTCCTCTCAAGGGCAAGCCCAACTGCCCAGCCGCGGCTCCAGAAGCACAGGACAGCACTGCCATCTCGTGGCCGTTGTGCGGTACTGCAGGGGCCCCGTTAACGATGCGAGTTATTTTGTGACTAATCCTATTTCCAAGGGCGGCATCACCTCCGAATCCACTCGGGTTTTTCACATGAATTCCGGTGGATAGATTCGATCCACACACGACTTTGTCTGGGGGAGGTGGGGCGGGAGGACCACACCCAGCGATGCTCAGGGGTTCCTCCTGGCTCTGCACTCAGGAATTTCTCCCGGAGGTGCTGGGGAATCCTACGGGATGCCGGGGATCGAACCTGGGTCGGCCGCATGCAAGGCAAGCACCCTCCCCGCTGTGCTACCACTCGGGCCCCTTCGAACCTCTTTACTGAAGCCACGTAACCGTGAGGTACTGGCTTCGGGCCGGGAGCATCATTGGTGCCTGCATGCTGCTCTACTGCCATCGCCAGCCAGACCCTTCCCCTCACCCCTCACCCCTCGCCCCTCACCCCTCGCCCCTCACCCACACCTTCCACCCCGCCTTTCCCTCCCATCACTGGTTCCTACAGACTAAAGTTTGATTTGGTTCATTCATTCGTTTCTCCCCCGCCCCCATGCCCCCTTACACGGGTGCTCCCACTTGGCGTTTATCTTTCTCCGAGAGACACAGGACCTTAGAGCAACCTCTCTGTCGCTGGGGTCAGCCACACCACACACCACCGCCACAGGGCCGCGTGTCATCACTTCTCGTAGCTGTGGTCTTCGTCCTCGCAATTAGACAAAGTGAGGCCCCGTGAGACTGGGCTGGGCCCCAGATCCAACCACTGGCGCCCGGACGAGGTGTGGGGCGGGGGGCGGGAAGGAGAAGTGAGGATGAATCAGAGACTGGAGTGACCCACTGGAGACCCGTGGGGCCCCCAGACGACTCCTCCCTTCAGGGGGGGGCCTGGCTCTGCTGACACCGTGATTTTGATTTCCAGAACTTTTAGAAAAATTATTTCTAATGTTTTAAGCCACCGGGTGCATAGAAGTTGGCTAATCACAGACCGTTCATGCACATTCCCATTAACACGTTGCCAAGTGTAAAGTAAATGTTTGCGCTTGCATTCCTTACAACAGCAGTTTCCTCCCAATGTTTTCTGATCAAAATAAACTGTGGCCCATGGTGAATATTAATGTAGACATTGCCAGTGAGTGCTTAGATGTCAACTGGAACTCTCTTCTCAGCCAAGGGGCTTTTGGATGTCAATCAGCGCTCTACACTCTCAGCCAATGAGCTCGCGGACTGCAAGTCACATTCTACACTCCCAGCCAATGAGCTCTTAGATATCAATCAGCGCTCTTCATTCTCAGCCAATGAGCTCGCAGATGGCAATCCAAGTTCTGCACTCTCAGCCAATGATCTCTTGGATGTCAATCAGCGCTCTGCATTCTCAGCCAATGAGCTCGCAGATGGCAATCCAAGTTCTGCACTCTCAGCCAATGATCTCTTGGATATCATTCAGCGCTCTGCATTCTCAGCCAATGAGCTCGTGGATGGCAAACCACATTCTGCACTCTCAGCCAATGAGCTCTTGGATGTCAATCAGCGCTCTGCATTCTCAGCGCTCTGAGCTTGCGGATGGCAAGTCACATTCTACACTCTCAGCCAATGAGCTCTTGGATATCAATTAACTCTGCATTCTCAGCCAATGAGCTCGCAGATGGCAATCCACGTTCTGCACTCTCAGCCAATGATCTCTTGGATATCAATCAGCGCTCTACACACTCAGCCAATGAGCTCTTGGATGTCAATCAGCTCCCTGCATTCTCAGCCAGTAAAATTTAGCAAAGCTTGATGCAAATAACGTTCCAAAACCCCAGGCTCCTTTGAAGCGGGACGGATAACAGAGCAAGCAGGGCACTTGCCTTGCACGCGGCCAACCCAGGTTCCATCCCCATCAGCCAGTTGATCCCCCAAGTCCCACCAAGAGTGCTCCCTGGGCACAGAACCAGGAGTAAGCCCCGAGTACTGCTGGGTGTGGCACCAAAACTAAAACACACACACACACACACACACACACACACACACACACACACACACACACACCACCTTCTCCCCTGGGGGTGGGAGATGTCTCCCGGGGTACGGTTCACTTGGAGCCCACCCGAGGGTCAGAGGGGGGCTCCAGGTGGCAAAGCCGTGGATAAGTCACGGGCTTGCCTGTGTTCCCGAACAGGGCTGAGAAAGTGAGGAACTGAATGAATGAATGAACGAATGAATGAATGAGTAAAGCACGGTGGGAACCGCGGCGCTAATGTTCAGAGGACAGATCTGCGCTCACACCTTTGATGAACAGCGTGTCTGACACCCCAGGGTTCCGCGGGCTTCCGGGGAGCCCCGGGGCGGGGGCCCTCTGGCCGCTTCTACGGGGGTCCCCCCTGCTCCCTTTTAACAGCCTTCACGCAGGAGCCAGAACACCGGCGACCAGGGACAGACGGAGAGACGTCGCCCCCCAGCGGGAACAGCGGGAAGTGCCGCTGGAGAAGCCGGAGAAGGGACTCTGAAAGGGCGGCGGGTCCAAGCGGACCCGGTTATCAGTCTAGACCCAGCATGAAAGGAGCCGGGAGGGGGCAGGGCCTGCTGCGGGGACGGTGCAGCGTGACACGCCTCCACCCGGCCGCTGCGCTGTCACAGAGCAACAGCTTGTAGGAAAGCAGTGGCTGTCCCGGCAGGAAGCACCGGGAGAGGCGGGAGAGGGGGCAGGGGGGTGTCGGGCCCTGGGAGATTCTGCGTGTTGCACAGGAACAGCCCCCTCCCCAAGATCCAGCGCCGGGGGACCACCCAGACTCCACTCAAGACCACCCCACTAGCTGGGGAAACCCCCGTCGCGGGCCTCCTGGTCAGGTCTGATTATGCTTGAGTGAGGAGAATCTAAACGGGAGGGAGGGAGTTCACACACTCACACTCACACACACACTCACACTCACACATACTCACACTCACACACACACATACACATATACACTCACACACACTCACATGTGCTCACACATATACACATGCTCACACATACACATATACACTCACACATGCTCACACACTCCCAAATGCTCTCACACACTCGCATTGACACTCACACATGCTCACATACGCTCACACACATATGCTCACACTCATAAATGCTTACACTCCACACTCACACATGCTCACATACACTCATACACAAATGCTCACACTCATAAATGCTTACACCCCCACACTCACACATGCTCACACATACAAATGCTCACACTCATGTTTACACTCACACACTCACACATGCTCACACATATACACATGCTCACACATACACTCACACCTGCTCACACACTCACACAAACGCCCTCACACATTCACACACACACTCACACATGCTCACATACGCTCACACACAAATGCTCACACACTCACAAATGTTCACACTCACAAACACACGCTCACACACTCACACACTCATACACTCACATACACACGCTCACATACACTCACATGCTCATAAGCTCTCACTCCCACTCACAAATACGTACTCACACATGCTCACAGACTCACAGTCACACAGGCTCACACAGACACATTCACACACACTCACACTCACACATTCACACTCACCGCCCAGGTGCAGCCCACTTCACCTCACATCAGCCCGGCAGCTGCTGGGAAACCCGGGTGGGCGACCTGTTTACCCTTTCCTGCCGGTACCCCCCCACCCCCCTCCCCCCCACCCCGCCCGGCACCCGGCGAACAAGAACAAGGAGCCAGCTGAGGCGTGTGGCCTGACTCCTCAACACCACAGCACTCGGGGGTGAGAGGGACCCAAAGGGTCATCAGGTGGACAAGGCCAACGGGACAATAGTCACTTCCACCCACATCCTGTTCTGCACCTGCCTCCTGCAGCTGCTACCTGAGTCCCAACCTCTGACCTTCGACCTATGACCTTCAGGCCCCTGTGCAGCTCCAGGCTCCGTGGGTGACTCTGGGCTGTGCTTCTCCGCAACAGAAACTCCCCCCACTCCGGGTGTTTGGGAGAAGGGCCTGGGGGTGCGGGAGGAGCGGGGGGGCTCCCGGGGCCAGGGCTGGGGCTGGGGGGGTCAGCTGGAGGAACCCAACTCCGCTCCTGGGACAGCTCCAGCTCCTGCTGTCCTGGCTTCTCCCTCCCTGCGCCCTGACGCGCTCCCCACCCCTGCACCCCCCATACACTGCCCTGCTCCCTCCCTCCCCCCTCCTCTATGCGACCCCACCCTGGACTGACCATCCGGTACAACCGTCCACAGGGGCCAAAGTCTCAGTGAGAAATAAGAAAGAGGAAGGGAGGAGGGGGGAGGCGGGGGGGGGGGGGGGCTTCCCCACCCCGCCAAAGGGCAGCACCTGGCCAGCCTCTGGACCGGCTCTGAAGGGCAGTCCGGGCCCCAGTGCCCCGGCCTCAGACTAGCTTCCTGGGCCTCCACTGCCAGGCGTGTGGACCTGCGGGAAGGCCCGCGCGCCGGGGAAGGGGCCAGGTCGGTGATGCAGAGGCAGAGGGGCCGAGCAGCACCCAGGGAGAGGGGCGCAGGCTTTGCAAGCGGGAGCCCTGGGCGGGACCTCGGCCCCGCATGGTCCCCCAGAACGACCAGGAGCCAACAAGTGCTGGGAATCGCCCCTGAGCGCCTCTGGGCGCGACTCCCAAACGAAAACGAAGCAAAATAGAAACGCCGAGCAAAGCTGACCTGGTGCAGACGGAGTGGCAGATGCCAGGGCTCAGGCGCGCGGGGGAGCGGCCATGGGCAGAGAGAAGGTCTCCAAGGGGCGCGCTCTGGGGCCACTGCAGCGTGGGGTCTCCTCCAGTCACGGGGCGCGCGCACCCTTGGATCCGCTGCACCGCTCCAACCACACCCGTGCGCTTGCACGCACGCACGCACGCACACTTGGACACGTACGCACACGTGCACGTACGCACGCATAAGCACGCACACTCGGACAGGCACGCACGCACAAACACTCGGACACGCGCACACGTGAACGCACGCACGCAGGAGCACGCACTACACGCACGCTCGGACACGCACGCACACACAAACACTCTGAAACGCGCGCACCTGCACACACGCACGAACACGCACACTCGGACACGCGCACACGTGCACACTCGCACGCATGAGCACGCATTTGTGCACACACACATGAACACGCGCGCGCCCTGAAACCCAACCACTCACTTAGTGCTCACCCCTCACTCCCATCGCAGAGGCAGAACCCGGGACACGGGCGAACGGTGACTAGGGGGCACTGCCCTCTCTCCCCTCCTCCCGCCCGGCAGGCCCAGAATCTTTACCCCCATCTTCCAGTCCCCTCCGAGGCCTCCAAGGCAAGGTCGAGGGGGCGTCCCACCTGACTCTGGGTCCCCAGGTTCGAAGGGATCCTGGAGTCTAGAGGTGGCAAGGGGCAAGCCCCCGCAGCAGACCCAGCTAGAATTTACATCCACCTTTGGTCTGCGGGTCAGGAAAGGGCCCGAGAGAGGCCAGGGAGGGGACCGGGAACGCTTTGCCAGAGGAACGGATTCTTTTCACGCAATCCTGAAAAAAAAAATTGTAGCTAGCAAAATTATAAGTGTAGCCACGAGGGGCTGCCGTGCCTGCTTACTCCAGAGATTTTTCGGGAAGGGGGTGAGGTGGGACGCGGTTCGGTTTAAGAGTTCGACCTGGGGCTGGAGCGATAGCACAGTGGGTAGGGCGTTTGCCTTGCACGCGGCTGACCTGGGTTCAATTCCCAGCATCCCATATGGTCCCCTGAGCACCGCCAGGTGTGGTTCCTGAGTGCAGAGCCAGGAGTAACCCCTGTGCATTGTCGGTTGTGACCCAAAAAGCAAAAAAAAAAAAAGAGAGAGAGAGAGAGAGAGTTCGACCTTGCTTGGGTGAGGTCTCGGGTTGGATCCCCAGGCTTAGTTGGTTTTGTTTTCTATTTTTTTTTCTTTTTGGGTCACACCTGGCAATGCTCAGGGCTGACTCCTGGCTCTGCACTCAGGAATTACCCCTGGCAGTGCTCAGGGGACCCTATGGGATGCTGGGAATCGAACCCAGATCGGCCGCGTGCAAGGCAAACACCCTCCCCGCTGTGCTATTGCTCCAGCCCCCGTTTTGTTTTCAATTTTAAGGGCATTCAGCTTGAGCTCCTCTTCCCCTTCCCATTCACCCTGTCACCGAGTGACGTTTCCAGACCTTTCCCAGGGCGCAGGGTGAGGAGGGCAGGAACAGTCAGGGACACCTTGCCTCTGCCGCTTCCGAGGCACCGGCCACCAGCCCTGAGAGACATCAGTCCCATGACCAGGTTCCGTCACCTGCACCAGCAGACACCCCCCTTAAACTGTCCCACGCAGGGCTGGAGCGATAGCACAGCAGGTAGGGCATTTGCCTTGCACGTGGCCGACCCGGGTTTGATTCCCAGCATCCTATAGGGTCCCCTGAGCACCGCCAGGAGTAATTCCTGAGTGCAGAGCCAGGAGTAACTCCTGAGCATCGCCGGGTGTGACCCAAAAAGGAAAAAAAAAAAGTTAGGCTGACCCACGGACGTGGACTCGGGCTACCCACAGAGCCCCGAGTGGCCCCTCGGGGAGGAGATGGCCTCGCCTCCCTCCCTACACAGGCCACCTCAGCCGAGAGGCCACTGAGGCCGGCGTCCCGGAGGAGCTGGCGGCGTGGGACGTGGAGGAACAGCGGGCGTCCGTGGTCGTGGGCTCAGAGCCCAGAGCTGCTGTGTCCCCGCGGAGCCCCGCCGTCCTGCTGGTGCCTAGTCCGCCCATGGCCACTGGCGCCTGGCGGCTTTCCCCCCGGGCCCCGCGGAGAGGAGACACGTCGCTCCAGCAGCAGTGACACCGACACGGCTATGGGGAGATGCTAAATAGTTCCGCCAACCGCGTGACCCGTCATCAGGTCACTCACCCCCTATGGGTCCCCGGGGTCCATCTGCAGGAGGCGTTGGATGATATGCCCATGCTAGAGGCTGCAGGAGAGATTCGGGTTGAACAAAAAATCGAATGGGGGCACTGGACACCCTGTCTGGGAGGCGACCCTGGACTCCTCCCAAGGGTCTGTCCCTGGGGCCAGAGCGATAGCACAGCGGGGAGAGTGTTTGCCTTGCATGTGGCTGACCTGGGTTCGATTCCCAGCATCCCATAGGGTCCCCTGAGCACCGCCAGGAGTAATTCCTGAGTGCAGAGCCAGGAGTAATCCCTGAGCATCGCTGGGTGTGACCCAAAAAGCAAAACAAAACAAAACAAATAAAATAAAATAAAATAAAATAAAAAACCAAGGGTCTGTCCCCCAGCAAGGCTGATGACCTCCCCTGTCAAAGTAAGCCTGGAAACGGAATATAACTGTAACACATGCCAAGAGCTTTCCACCCACCAGAACTTTTTAGCGCATGGAGCTTTTTCGTGAGTCTTGTGACAATTCAATAAGCACGAAAATCCTCTAGAGGAAAGAACCCCTCGTTCAGGGAGGCCAACCAGGAGGGGGAAACAAGAGCTCCGTGTCCATCCCGCTAGTGACCGCCAGATGGCAGTGCCCATCCACTTTCCAGTTGGGCAGTCTGCCCACTTCCTTGGGGAAGGGCCCTGCAAACATTGAGCGCCAGCTGTATGCGGTCGCTGAGGCTAGCTGGGCAACTAGAGCGAGTTTCCCTTCGGATTCTTCTTCCCTTTCTCCTTCCTTAAAAAAAAATTAAAATAGGTGTCAGAGCAATAACACAGCAGGTGAGGTGTTTGTCAGAGCAAAAGTGGGGGGGGGAGTTGCAGCTTTGGAGACACCCCCAGCTCCAGCAAACCATGGGTGATCCGGAACCCTACCCACGGCAGTCACAGTCCCTCTCATTGACCCACCAACCTCACTAGCCCAAGAACCGAGCACTTCCTCCTGAGTCTCCTGAGCACCACTAAGGAGCCTCCCCCATACACACACAAGCACCCGCAAAACAAGGAAAGTATTAGGGGACACCAGACCACCCAGGGGACAAAGCCCAGCAAGGCTGACTGGTTTGTGCCGGAAGCTGGAGAATCGGGGTCCCTGGAAAGTCCGAGTTCCCAGAGATCAGGGCCTCCCCCCAAAAGGTGCTAGGTGCCACCCGTGGCTTGGGGTGGACAGTGGGAGGCGACTGTGTGATGGACCCTGATGGGGAGGGCGAGGGGCTCATTCTGAGAGTCAGTTGAGGGGGGTCCTCTGCTTAGGGGACACCTGGTCTGAAGGTCACCGAGAGATTCAGCTCTGGCCTAGGGGGTGCGGGGACTACTGCCCACCTGGGAACCCGTGTCCTGCGGCCACCTGCACTTCGGGGACCGTGGCCCCGGGCAGAGGTAGTCTGGGGGAGGGGGTGCTCTTAGGGGGGAGGGAGTTTCCTGTGAGGGGACCAGGAGAGGGGCACTGTGTTTGGGACGGCCTCTGGTGGGCGTTGGTGCCGCCCCGCCCCGCGGTGGGACACCAAGCCCCGCCTGCATATGCGACGCTGGACGGGAGTCCCCCGCGAGGGCGGCGGGAGCCCTGCTGCAGCCTGGACACGATGTAGGAATGTTGTGGGAAGTTGCGGTTCAGGAAGCCCCAGGTGGACCGTGCAGAGCAGGGCAGGGTCCCACAGGGGCTCTCGCGGGCGTGACCTCCGCGCGCCTTCCTGGGAAAGGGCCAAACGGCGTGGGGTGTGCCTGGACGGTTTACTACGGGGGTTCACCGCGGATGGGGTGGGGAGACGGTCCCTGAACTGGACCCTGGGACACGGTGGACGAGTGGAGAACCAAGAGCTGCGCTGGTGTGTGAGCGCGGAACTGCACGCGCGCGGGGTGGGCCTGCCTGGGGGGGAGGGGGGAGGTCTCCCCGCGCGCGGGGCGGGCCTGCTTTTTGGAGAGGGGGGTTCTCCGCGCGCGGGGCGGGCCTGCTTTTTGGAAAAGGGGGTCTCTGCGCGCGGGGCGAGCCTGCCTGGTGGAGGGAGTGGTCTCCGTGCTGAGGGGAGGTGCCTACCTCGTGTGGGGCGGGGGGGAGGGGGGGTCTCCGCGCGGGGCGGGGACTGGCGGGGGGCGGGTCCTGCCTGATAAGAGGGGGGTCTCCGCGCGCCGGGCGGGTCCTGTGTGATGGAGGGGGTGGGGTCCCCGCGCGCGGGGCGGGGCGGGCCCTGCCGGGTCGTTGGGGGTCTCGGCGCGCGCGGGGCGCGGGGTGGGGGGCGGGGGGGCGGGCCCGCGGGGCGGGGCGGCGGCGGGGCTGCAGCGGCGCGGGCCCGGCCAGGGGGCGCCCGGCGCGGCGGCGGCAGGAGCGGGGCGCGGAGGCCGGCGCGGCGGGCTGGCGTGCGCGGGGCGGGGGCCGCGGCCGCGCTGCAGAGATGTGACTCGGGCCGCGGGCCAGGGAGCGTCGGCGCTGCGGGCCGCGGGGGTCGGTGAGTGCGAGCCGCGGCGGCCGGGCGGAGGGCGCCGCGGGGACCCTGGAAACTTTTCCCGCCGTTGCACTTGGGAGGCACCGGGGGAGGGTCTGTCTGGGGGCTTTGGGGAGCCCCCCGCGTCTGGGTTTCTGCGCTCCGTCCGCCGGGAGATACGGGGATGCGGGGGACGGGGGCACAGTGCGGCGGGATAGGAACCGCAGCGGCCGGGCAGGGAGGGGAGGGCCGGGGTCCCAGACTTGGGGGGAAAGGGGCCCGGGGGTGGGGGGGCTCTGAGCACCCGGGCCGGGTGGGAGAACGCGTGTCCGAGAAGGGTCTGGGGGCCACGGCAAGGGAAGGGCGGGTGGGGGGGGAGTGCACGGAGAAGCAGCCGGGGCGCCCGAGTGGCAGGCGGGGGTCCGCGTGGCGATCCCGGGTGGGGGGGCTGGCCCCTGACCAGGCCGATAGAGGGGGGCCGCGCTCGGGGCCGGCTGTGGCCGCGCGCCCCGGGCCCCGGGCGGGGGGTCACTGCAGAGGCAGCGGAGTTCGGGGGCTACGACTGAGAAGGGGTGCTGGCGACAGTGGCAGGGGTCTCGGTGCCCACCAGACTGGGGTGAGGACTGTCAGCGCTGCGTCCCCTCTGCACAGGGGACACGGGCTCCCCGGCGCCGTACGCGCGGCGGGCAGGGCGGGGGGGGGGGGTGAGAGCGAGGCCCCGACCTTGGCGCGGAGGACACCCCACTGCGGCTCCCGGACGCCCATGCCCGGCCTGGCCCTGTCACCCCTCCCCCGGCCGGAGCCAGCACCCCTTAACACCCGAACTCCCCCTCCTCAAAGGGGGCGTCTCTTCGGAGCGGGGACAAAGGCCCCCGGAGTGTGGCGGGCCCGCGGGGTGCCGGCTGGGGCGGGGAGGGGTCCCCTGGGCGGCCCGAGCGCGCGCAGCGCGGGAGGGAGCGGGGGTCCCCGCAGTCCCGGGACTCCAGCCTGGGGGGACCAGCCGCGAGCCCTCGCCCCCTAACTTTCCTCACCGGGAAGGGGCTTGCGGAGTCATGGGGGGGGGGGAGTGCCGAAGTCCGCCGCGTGCCAGTGGCATGTAAATCGCATGCAGATCGGCTTCCGTGGGCCGGGCGCGGGTCCCCTGCGCTCCGCGCGCGCCCGGGACGAGTTGGGACGCGGGGACGGGCGAGGAAGGGGCGCGGTGAACGCCCCCCCCCAAACACACACACCCGCGCGCGCCCTCGCGGGGCGCCGGGTGAACCCGGGCTGAAGGAGCGTGAGTCCTGGGTGGGGGGCGCCGACTCCCCGGCGCGCTGCGGGCCGCGCGGAGGGCTGGGGGCGCGGGGGGCGGTAGGTAGGGGCTTAGCAAACCGGGAGATGGAAAAGTGACCGGGAGATGTCGGGGGAGGGCCGGGACCGGGCGGAGGGCACTGAGAGCCCGGGGTGAGTGAACAAAGACTATTGTGGCGGCTCCCCTAGGCAGATGCAAGGCCGGTGGGGGTGGAGGGCTGGGCCCGCCAGATGGGCTTTCGGGGTCACGGGAAGGAGTTTGCTTGTTCTCCTCGAGCCCCCCTGGCCCCTTGGAAGGATGCATTTGAGCAGGAAGGCTCCCCTGATCTCAGCAAGGAGCTAGCAAGAAGCGCACCCAACCCTCCCCCCGCCCCCCCCACCCCTGCGAAATCCTTCATTCTGCCTTTTGGGGGTGCCCAGGGTTAGGCTGGGGCCCTGGGTGGGGTGGGGTGGGGTAGGATGGGGGGGCTCTTCCAGCCCTTGGAGACTTCTATGAGCCTTTTCACAAAGTGACTCTGATTCTGACCCGCTCCCCTCTTTGAAACAGTTTCGTGAGCACCCTCGGCAGCAAACGGCCCCCTCCAGCGCCCCTGCACGCTCGCACCCTTAGCTTCCTAGGGGGTTCTGAGTCCCTCACATTTTCTACTCAGAATTACAGCCCCAGAAGAACCCATCCACCCCGGAACGGGCGGCCAAGGATGCAATTTGCATCTAAATGATGGCTTTTATTTACAGGATTGGAGCTGCTTTGCATATTCATTTATCTCGGAGCCTGAGTTTCTGGCCAGCCTGTTTACTAACCTCGGAGGGTTGATAAAGGGGGGGCGAGCTCTGGGTAGGCCAGTGGTCTGGGGGCTTTGAAATGAGTTTATCAAGGTGGGGTGGCTCAGACACCCTGTCCCAGTGAGACTGCGGGTTTGGAAAAGAGCTTACAGGCAGGAAACCCTGATCCAGTTTGGTCTCTCGCCTGCGGGACGGGCAAGGGCCTGGGGCTAGAACAGGACTTGGCTGGGAGCTGGGGTGAGGCTGGGGTGGAGGGAGATAACCGGCCCGGCCCCCTACCTGGTACGGAGTGGGGGGCTCAGACTCGGGGTGCACCGGAAAGGCCCGGGGGTTGGAAGTTCAGGGAAATGGATCCCTCCCAGTTGCCTCACCTGGTGCCTTTCCCCCACCACGGGACGATGAGTGCCAGGAGGGTCTTTTAGGGGGGTGCTGGCCCTGGGGGCTCCCGCGTGCCCTCCATGCTGCAGGGTCCTTTTCCGGTACCTCTCAGGGGCTGTGCCAAGGGGGCTCCTGCCTGTCCTTCATTCTCCAGAGTAGGAGGGTCACAGAGGTTCCAGGATGCCCAGGACCACGTGGTCGGGTCTCATGGTTCCCCCCACCCCTCACCTTTCTCCCGGGTGCATCTGGGGGTCTCGCAGTAGCTGGCCAGAGGGCTAGCGATTTGGGGCATCTTCGCTCCCCTTGCCCATGGGGGGGCGGGTAGGCAGGCACGGGGCGCTGGCTCCCAAGAGGATGGCCGGGTCTGGTGGCTGGGGTCCTCTGGTTCTGGGGTGCCCCTTGGCAGACCACCTTCCCAGAGAGACGACTGCCTGTGGGCCCCCCGGACAGGCCACATGCAAAGGCCCCTGCCCTGACAACCCCTGGGCCCTCTGCTTGGTGGATCAAAGAGGGGACCTGGGGACAGAGGCCGGGGTCACCTCCCCACCTCCCTTCCACCTTCCTCTCCACAGCGAGCGCCCCCACCTGGGCCTGAGAAGGTTCATCAGGAAATTTCTGCTTGCTGACCTCTGCCCCCTGTGACCCCTGTGCCCCGCCATCCTCACCCTAAGTGAGTTTGGGGCGTGCCCCACACCATGGGAGCTCTTAGCAGCGCCAGTCTGCAGATGGGGCGACTGAGGCTGGCCCGGTCGACTCAGCCAGGGGTGTGTGTGAGGGGAGGAAGGGGAGCCGGGACCGGAGGTCTCGCTGCTGGGCACAGGGCAGGGCTGGCTCAGCCCCCTGTGCTCCAGGCCTGCCTCCGGGATCCCACCTGCGTGCCCGGCACCTCTGCAGCCTCAGCCCCGAGCAGGGGCCCTGGGGTCTGCTGCTCTACCACCTGCGGAAACTTCTGGCTCCTCTGGGGTCTGCCTGTGTCTGTGTGCATGCATGCAGGGGTCTGTGTGTGGGGGTGTGGGTGTGGGTGTGTGTGTGTGTGCATGGGTCTGCATGCATGTGTTTGTGTGTGCATGAGTCTGCGTACATGGGTCCGTATGTACATGTGTGTCTGGGTCTGTGTGTATGCGTGGATCTGTTCGTACATGGATCTGTGCACGCATGGGGCTCTGTGTGTATGGGCCTCTGTGTGTGTCTGTCTATGTTAGTGCATGGGTCTGTATGTTCTCTGTGTGTCTGTCTATGAATGCACGGGTCTGTGTGTGCATGGGCCTCTGCGTGTGTGTCTGTCTGTGTGCATGCATGGGTCTGTGTGTGCATGGTTCTCTGTGTATCTGTCTATGTTAATGCATGGGTCTGTGTGTGCATGGGCCTCTGTGTATATGGGCCTCTGTGTGTGTGTCTGTCTGTGTGCGTGCCTGGGTCTGTGTATATATGGGCCTCTGTGTGTGTATGTCTCTCTGAGTGCATGGATCTGTGTGTGCATGGTTCTGTGTGTGTGTGTGTCTGTCTGTCTATATGAGTGCATGGGTCTGTGTGTGCCTGGGTCTCTGTATATGGGCCTCTGTGTGTGTATGTCTCTCTGTGCGTGCATGGATCTGTGTGTGTGTCTATGTGAGTGCATGGGTCTGTGTGTGCCTGGGTCTCTGTATGGGCCTCTGTGTGTGCATGGGTCTCTGTGTGTGTGTATCTGTTTGGTGCATGGGTCCCTGTGTGTGTCTGTCTGGTGCATGGGTCTGTGTGTCCATGTGTGTGTGCGCATGCATGGGTCTCTTCGTGTGTCTCTGTGTGTGTGCGCATGCGTGCGCGCCCAAGAGACCCTGTGTTAAGTGCGTCCAAGTGAGTCACTTCTCGGTGGCTGGCAGCAGAGGTAATTAGTATGTGCGCCCAGCCTTGCACACTGGTTGACTTTTATCCAGGACTCCTTTGGAGGAGCCGCACGCCCCCGTCCCACGGGTTTGTCACCGTATATTCCTCCTGTCCCCATCAATCCTGCCTCGGGCTAACTCGAAACCTCTAATCTGGGACGGCTCATTTGGGGGCGCCTGGAGAGCTGCTGGTGGGGGGAGCATCAGGTGGCTGACGGGGCTCAGCCAACAGCCTCGGGAACGTGCGTGGGCTCTGCCGGGCCGGGATATGCGGCCCCCCTGCCGTCTCCGTTGGAACGGCTCCCACCTAAGGGTGCCGGGCCCTCGGCATCAAACCCGCTCAGGCTGGGGGCGGGCAGTGCTGGGTCTCGGATGGCTGGGAGTTGGCACTGCTGAGGGACCCCAGGGCGCCCAGACCCTCCGTTCCCTCTTAAGAAGCAATAAGGAGGGGCTGGAGCAATAGCACAGAGGGTAGGGCGTTTGCCTTGCATGCGGCCGACCCAGGTTCAATTCCCAGCATCCCGTATGGTCCCCTGAGCACCGCCAGGGGTGGTTCCTGAGTTGCAGAGCCAGGAGTGACCCCTGTGCATCGCTGGGTGTGACCCAAAAAGCAAAAAAAAAAAAAAAAAAGAAGAAGAAGAAGCAATAAGAGGGGTTGGAGCAATCGCACAGAGGGGGAGGTGCTTGCCTGGCATTCTCCCAGCCCAGGATAGCTCCAGAGAGAGTGCTGGCTGTCACTTCGGGGGGCTTAGCGATGAGAAGGACTCCCCCCCCCCCCCGCAGGCAACTAGATCAAATGAAAGCCTCTGGCGGCCCTTGGTTGTACCCACATGCCTACACGTGGGGTAAAGAAGACTTCCTGGAAGAAGGGGCAATATAATGTAGAAAATTGTCTTTGTTGGTGAGGGATTGATTTAACCCCCCCTGCCCCAAAGTGGTTTAATAATCCCCAAGGGACAGGCTGATTGGCTGCCAGGCCTGCAGAGGGTTTGCATCCAGCAGAGCTGAATCCGGCTGCCCTTGTGGATCAAGGCTTTGCCTATGCCTTGTCCTCCTCCTCTGGGTGCATCTGGGCGCATTTTACTACAGACTTCCTGGTTAACAAGTCCATTCCGGCCCTGGGCCTGTGTCCTTTCAGCTTATCAACCCAACAGAAAGAGAATTCCTTCCAGTTCGTTCCAGCAAAACTACCAGAGCTGGGGCTGGAGCGATAGCACAGCGGGGAGGGTGTTTGCCTCGCACACAGCTGACCCGGGTTCGACTCCCAGCATCATCCCATAGGGTCCCCTGAGCACCGCCAGGGGTAATTCCTGAGTGGAGAGCCAGGAGTGACCCCTGTGCATCACCAGGTGTGACTCAAAAAGCAAAAAGAAAAAAAAAAAAAAGAATCCCAGACCTGAGTCTGCAGCTCTGGGTTTCGAGCCTGTCCATGAACCAATCCTTGTGGCTCAGGGGCCAGATAAATGCTGTGATTGGTTGGCCAGGCTGGCTCAGGTGGCCGGGCCCCCATCTGGAGGTGGCTCCCTGCAGGAAAGTGAGGACCACTTTTCAGAGCTGGGAGAGAAGGCGACCTTGGGCCACAGCGGACGGAGAGAGAGGCTTCCCCCGCTGAGGGGTGGAGGCGGAGTGCCAAGGGTGGATCCTTTCCGCATCCGAGAAGGCAGTAGGAGCCAGAGGGCCCCTGCCATCGCGAACTCACCCTCTGCCGGGTACCTGTCGGGGTTGTAAAGCCAGTCAGGAAGGGGGCAGGAGCTGGGGACACCGAGTGCCACGTTTCGGCCAGGCCTGGAGAGGGCATTCCAAGTGAAGGCACCTCTGGCAAGGAGCACCCTGGGGTGCTGGCATGAGGCCGAAAGGCACAGCCAGTTTCCCGGGGAGAAAGGAGGGAAACGGGGGGGGGGGGGGGAGGGTTATATAACCAGCGTCCCTGGTTGAGAACCACTAGTTAAGATTCCCTGATTTCTGCACAGCCACCAGGGCTGAGGCTGGAGGCTGTGACCCAGGAGGCCTGGTGTGACTCTGAGAAATCTCTTAGGACTGCTTATCACTGATAAACTGTCTGAGGGGGGCTCTGCCTCAGACCCCAGCCATGTCAGGGGGGCTGGTGGCACTGTGCTCCAACACCTCTGGTTCTTGGGTGGGGATCCCCAGGGTGCTTAAGGGACCTTGGGGGAGGGCGGGGAGGCCCTCTGGCTAGGAGGCATTTTTTTTCTAAAAGTGCCGACTTGGGATGTGCCTGGAGGCTGGCTGTGCAACGTGAGTCCCACCAACGCATCCATCTGGGGATTGCAACAGACCCTGTAATTCCGTGTTGGCTTTTCAAGAGAGTTGATGCCCGGGTGAGTCAGTTAAGTAAATAGCCCCAGGTGTTGTGCAAATCGCTGCAGTGGTTCTCCCGGGTGACTAATGCCCTGCCCCCCCACACCCCCATGGTCCCCTTTGGGGGGGCATCGGGGTGGCCCCTGGCTCCCGTTTCCCAAGTCTGCCTCCTCTCATCCGCGTGCAAAGCAGCGGCACTCTCGTCCAGGCTCCTCATTCGGGAGCATCAATAATTTATCCCAGCTGATGGCCTCACGGCCAAGGCAGGATGCAAAGCGTCAAGGAGCAGAGGGAAGTGGTCGATGCCGCTTTTACTTAGGAAGCCCCCGCGGGAGCAGCTGAAGGCCCGGGGTGCGTGGCTGCCTACATCAGGGGGCGGGGCTAGGGTGGGCGGGGCTTCCCAAAGCGGGTGGGGGCGGGGATTGGGAAATTGAGCCCGTGGATCGCCTCCCCCCCACCCCAACCCGGGGAGTTAGAGCCTGGTGAATGGGGGTTCTGGCTAAAGGTCTTTCCGGTTGTCACATCCCGGAACTAGGCCTGCGATGGGTCCAACTGCAGGGAAGGGGACTTGCAGGATGCCAGCTCAGATTTGACCCCCTGCACCACATTTGGTTCCCCTCCGCCCCCCACAGCCCTGCCAGGAGGATGCCACTGGATGTGGCCCAAACCGAATAATGATTATTAATGACAATGAGCTAAGAAATAAGGCTCTGATGGTGAGGAGTGGCCCCGTGGCCCACCTGAGGTCACCCTACTGAACTGGGACCAGCGGAGATAGGAGTTGTTTGTTTGTCTGTCTGTTTTGGGAGTTTTTTGGTTTTTGGTTGTTTTTGTTTGTTTTTGTTTGTTTGTTTGTTTTGTGCCTGGACTGGGGTGTGCCTAAGAGGGAGCAGGGGAGGCAAGAGGCCACTTGATGGGAGCCATAGTACAGCGGGGAGGGCGTTTGTTGCGCACACAACCCACCCAGATTCCATTCCCAGCATCCCACAGGGTCCCCTGAGCACTGCCAGCAGTGATCCCTGAGGAAGCCCTGAGCATCACCGGCTGTGACCGACCCCCCCAAAAAAAGGCAAGGGGTCACGTGGGATGTGCCCATGGGGGTCCCTGTAGCATCCTTAGAGCGAAAGACCCCCTGGGCCGACTGGAGGACTGGGGGCAGGGCTGGAGGCGGGAGCAGGAGTGTGGGAGCCAGGAGGCAGTTCCTTTGGAGTCTGCTATAAAGACCATCAGGCGTCTCTGAGGGGTTGGCCTTTTTTGGGGGGTCTGGACTGGGAACCAGTACCGGGATTTCCGGGACCCACTAGGGCTTCAGTGAGCTTTGTCAGCGGCATGAGACTAACGGGGCGATGCATGGCCTGCAAACACGACACAGCCGACTGTCCCTTAGAGGTTCCGTTTTATTGCGGGGGGGTTTGGAGACGTGGGCCAGCACACAGAACACACGGGGCTCGCTCCAGCCTGCGCTAGGCCGCGGAAAACATGCTTCCTAACGGCCAGGGCCACACAGGACAAGGCACCCAAAGGAACTAACCTTTTCTCCCCCTCTCCCCCACCTGACCCCCTCCGTCCCCCCCCCCTTCTTTTCCAGAACCTTCTCGGCGACGACGGCATCCTCAGCGGGAAAGATGAGAACCCAGCAGGTGCTCGTCTTCCTCCTGCTCTTCGTGATCGCCTCGGGGGCCTCGGAGAACGCCAGCACCTCCCGGGGCTGCGGGCTGGACCTGCTGCCCCAGTACGTGTCCCTGTGCGACCTGGACGCCATCTGGGGCATCGTGGTGGAGGCGGTGGCCGGGGCCGGCGCCCTGATCACGCTGCTCCTGATGCTCATCCTCCTGGTGCGGCTGCCCTTCATCAAGGAGAAGGAGAAGAAGGACCCCGTGGGGCTGCACTTCCTCTTCCTGCTGGGCACCCTGGGCCTCTTCGGGCTGACGTTCGCCTTCATCATCCGCGAGGACGAGGCCGTGTGCGCCGTGCGCCGCTTCCTGTGCGGGGTGCTCTTCGCGCTCTGCTTCTCGTGCCTGCTGAGCCAGGCGTGGCGCGTGCGCCGACTCGTGCGCCACGGCAAGGGCCCGTCGGGCTGGCAGCTGGTGGGCGCGGCGCTGTGCCTGATGCTCGTGCAGGTCATCATCGCCGTGGAGTGGCTGGTGCTGACCGTGCTGCGGGACGCCAAGCCCGCGTGCGCCTACGAGCCCATGGACTTCGCCATGGCCCTCATCTACGACATGGTCCTGCTGCTGGCCGCGCTCGGCCTGGCCCTGGGCGCGCTGTGCGGCAAGTTCAAGAAGTGGAAGCAGAACGGCGCGTGCCTGCTGGTCACCGCCGCGCTCTCGGCGCTCATCTGGGTGGCCTGGCTCACCATGTACCTCTTCGGCAACGCCCAGCTGGGCCGCGCCGAGGCCTGGGCCGACCCCACGCTGGCCATCGCGCTGGTCGCCAGCGGCTGGGTCTTCGTCATCTTCCACGCCATCCCCGAGGTCCACTGCTCCATCCTGCCCTCGCCGCAGGAGAGCGCGCCCAACTACTTCGACACGTCGCAGCCCCGCATGCGCGAGACGGCCTTCGAGGAGGATGTGCAGCTGGCCAGGCCCTACATGGAGAACAAGGCCTTCTCCATGGATGAGCACAACGCAGGTAGGGGAGGGCTGCATGCAGCCCGCGCGCGCGCGCCGAACCCTCCCCATCCCCCTGCCTGCACACCGGGGTGCTGGGGAAGAGTGGTGTTTTTTTTTTATTATTTATTTTGCATTTTGGGTCACACCCGCGATGCACAGGGGTTACTCCTGGCTCTGCACTCAGGAATTACTCCTGGCGGAGTACTCCTGGCGGAGTAATTCCTGCACTCAGGAATTACTCGGGGGCCATATGGGATGCCGGGAATCGAACCCAGGTCTGCCGGGTGCAAGGCAAACGCCCTCCCCGCTGTACTGTCGTTCCAGCCCTGGGGTAGAGTCTTAAGAGTGTTGGCCCCTACACTGAAACTGGCCCGGAGATGAACTTTTAGTTCGTGATTTTTTTTTCATTTTATATGGGACTTGGGGGCTATGCCCTGGGGTGCCCCAGGTTGCCCTCAGCAGTGCTCAGTGGTGCGGTGCCCCGGAGCAAACTGGCTGCTGGCCAGATGCCAGGCAAGTGCCTTCGCCCCGGGTTATCTCTCCAGCCAGAGATGAGCTTTTCAATTGGCCTCTTTTGTTCCCCCCGCAGCTCTCGGGGATCACTCCTGGTGCTCAGGGATCACTCCTGGCAGGGTCCGGAGGACCAAATGGGGTGCCAGGGTGGCACCAAGGTCGGCCACACGCAAGGCAAATGCCTTCCCTACCTCCTATGCTATGTTGCTCCAGCCCCAAACTGTTTTTAATTCTACCAATTGCCCACTGATTTATTTTTGGTTTTTGGTTTGGGGGCCATACCTGGTGGTGCTCAGGGCTGACTCCTGGCTCTGCACTCAGGACTTACTCTGGCAGTGCTCAAGAGATCCGATGGGATGCTGGGGGTCAAACCCCCGTCAGCCACCTGCAAGGCCAGCGCCCTCCCCACTGTCCCATCGCTCTGCCCAACTGCCCGCTAATGTAAAACTCCAAGTCTCTGCTTTTTGAGGAAAAGTCGGATTTGGTCCTGCTAAGCCGACGTTCCCGGCTGATGGCTGGGCTGGGAGTGTACTGGGCGGGGTGGGGGGGGGTCTTGTCTCCCAGCACTGCGAGCCAGGTGCCCATGAAGAGGGGCTCCTCGGCATGTCCCCTACACGCTGCCACTCCTGTGGTTAAGTGCACGCCTCTCGATGTGATGACTGCGTTCAGCTCTGCCCTCTGCCACTTCCTTGCTGTGTTGCCTGAAGCAACTTGCTTGACCTTTCTGAGCCTCCATTTTCCCCATCTGAAAGTAGAAGTACTAGGGGGGCCTGGGAGAGGGCTCAAAGGGCCAATGCTCTTGATGTGTGGGAGCCCCAGGTTTCCTCTCTGTACTGCCTGGTCCCCTGAAGCAGCCAGGAGCAGCCCCAGGTGTGAGCACCCCCCCACCCCTTAAAAAAAAAAAAAGTAGGGGCTGGAGCGATAGCACAGCGGGTAGGGCATTTGCCTTGCACGCGGCCGACCCTGGTTCTAATCCCAGCATCCCATAGGGTCTCCTGAGCACCGCCAGGGGTAATTCCTGAGTGAAGAGCCAGGAGTAACCCCTGTGCATTGCCGGGTGTGACCCAAAAACCAAAAAAAAAAAAAAGTAAAAATAATCAGAGAGTGCATCCCCAGAGTAAAAGACCGGCTGTAATGAGAGTGGTGTCCAGCTATTCATGGCATGTTGGGCGACGTGCTCTAATGGGGCCCCCTGAATGCAGAGCCCGAGACTCGAGGTGCAGGTGGTTGGCTAGGGAGGTGTCCCCGACAAAGGAGCAGCTGGGGAGATTGAGCCCCGGGAGGTAGGAGCGTCAGATCAAGAGCCAGATGAGGGGCTGGATAGCACAGCGGGGAGGGCATTTGCCTTGCACGCGGCCGACCCAGGTTCGATTCCCAGCATCCCATAGGGTCCCCTGAGCACTGCCAGGGGTGATTCCTGAGTGCAGAGCCAGGAGTAACCCCTGTGCATCACCAGGTGTGACCCAAAAAGAAAAAATAAAAAGAAAGAAAGAGAAAAGAGCCAGATGAGCTGGTCCCTCGGGTGGGCAGTGAGGCCCCCAGAGCAGGTGGCTGTGGCATCTGCCCCCAAATCCTTCCCCCGCTCCTTTGAGCCTGAACCCAAGTTCCATGAGCCCCAGAGGGCAGAGTTGGTTGGCAGGCGCTTGGGATGTCGGCTGTGGCCGGGAATCGGGAATGAGCGGGAATGTGGGTGCTGGGAAAGTGTCTCCCGGACTCTGCCCTCGAGGCCGAGTGCTAGGCTCCGAGTCCTGGAGACAGAGCGAAACTGTGTGTCGTGGGTTCCCCGAAGACCCTTGGTGGATGTCCACCCCCCCACCCCCGCCCCAGGCAGCACCGCCACCCGCCCCAGCCGGCCAGGCACGCAAATGGCCACTGCACGCTGAGGGCATTGAGCCCTGGCCAAGACTCAGTCCTGACCATCACCGCAGGCCATGGAGCATGTCCAGCTTCCGTGCTGTCTGTGACAAAGATGACAGCCAGAGGCCCCAAAGGGTCTGTCCCCCCACACCACCACCACCTTTTCAGAAAAATAAACACTCAGCACAGCCCCCTGGGAAGTCTGCCTTTAGGGGAGTGACGGGAGACGGGAGTCATCCCTGGGGGCCCTTGGGCGCCCCTCTCCCATGCTGGACAGCAGACCCAGGCGGGGGGCCCTGAGCACTGCTCCCAAGCTGCTCCAAAGACCGAGTCGCCCCACTCAGCTGAGAGCTGAGGCTGGAGAGCCGCCTTGTCCGCCTGCCCCCCCACCAGCCAGCGCTGCCCGCCTCCCTGCCGGGGTATCGTCCCCCCTCCCCAGGACCCTGCTGCCGGGCATCCCCGATGGCCTGGGGCCAGGAGCCCCTGCACCCGCCTGCTCAGAGCTGCCCGCTCCTCCCCGGAGTCCAGGCTGGCGGGGGATGATCGCAGGGATGGGCACTGGCGTTACAGATGCCGGGCCACACCCCCACTCCGTCTCCGGCGCCCTTAAACTGTATGTGGACCCTCGTCCTGATGGCGTCCCCACGCATTCTGGATGTGGCTGGAATTTTGTAATTTTTTCCCCTTTTTCAGTTTTTAGGCCACATCTGGAAATGCTCAGGGGGTCCTCCTGGCTCTACATTCAGAAATCGCTCCTGGTGGTCCTCAGGGGACCCTATGGGAAGCTGGGAGTTGAACCCAGGCCGGCTGTGGGCAGTGCAAGTGCCCTTGCCACTGTACTGTCGCTCCGACTCCCTAAATTTTTTCCTTAATTTTATGTGTATTTATTTATTTTTGCTTTTGGGGTCACACCCAGCGATGCTCAGGGGCTGGCTGCTCCTGGCTCTGCACTCATGAATGACTCCTGGCGGTGCTCGGGGGACCCTATGGGAAGCCGGAGATTGAACCCAGGTCTGCTACATGCAAGGCAAACGCCCTCCCTGCTGTGCTATCTATCACTCCAGCCCCCGATTTTTTTTTTTATTTTTATAACCCAGCTGGATCCCTGGTCCCCCCCAAGAACTGCTGGGAGAAGAAACCCCTGAACATTCCTGGGTGTGACCCCTACACACACACACCCCAAAAAAGTCACAGGAGACCAGGTAGGGGAGGCCCCACAGGCAAGGCCACTCCTTCAGGAGGCTGACCGAGGCCAGAGTGCCCTCTCGCTAGGGTGGCCTTTGTTCCAGAATGCCCAGCACTGCAGGCTGCTGGCCGCCCGCGCCAGGCCCTGGCCACGCCGGGAACGGCGGTGGCGTCTTGGGTGCTGACCTCAGCTGGCTTGTCTTTTGGGGAACCGGGCTCCCCGGAGACCTCGCCCGGCAGCTGTGCCTGGTCCTGCTCGCCTTGCCCTTTAACCAGCCGCCTCCCGTTCCGTGAGAGCAGGGCCCCGGGACGGCCGAGGGCTCAGCCCAGACGGAGCCGCGATCCAGGGATGCCCCGCTACCTACCCAGCCTGCAGCTAGGGGAGAGCACGAGGCCGGCGGCAGGAGATGAACACTCAGACTGCTGTGCTCCCGGCTCACACCCCAGGAAGAGTTAGAATGAGGGGCGGGGGCTGTGCTCAGGGTTGCAGGGAGGAAGCGCCTTGGCGTCCTGGTGGCCCGTGTCAAGAGACCCTGGTTGGTACCTTGGCCTGTCATGTCCCAGCTGACGGCCTGAACTCAGCCTTTTTTTTTTTGGGGGGGGGTTGGGGTCACACCGGGCAATGCACAGGGGTCACTCCTGGCTCTGCACTGAGGAGTTACCCCTGGCGGTGCTCAGGGGACCCTATGGGATGCTGAGAATTGAACCCGGATCGGCCGCGTGCAAGGCAAACGCCCTCCCCGCTGTGCTATCGCTCCAGCCCCTCTTTTTTTTTTTTTTTAGAGGTGGGATGCTCGGCCCCACCCCGCCGTGCTCAGGGCTTCCTCCTGACTCTTTGTTGAGGGACCCTCCCGGCGGGGATGGAGGCCTGTGTGGGGTGCCGGGGATCAAGCCTGGGTTGGCCGCGTGCCCGGCAGGCCAGCGACCTCCCTGCAGTGCCGGACTATCGCTCCAGCCCCGGGTTCGGCTTAGGGGTCCAAACCCATCTGGTGTTGCGGGCAGAGTCTGGGTGGGGCAAGGCTGGTGTTCAGTCTCCACCTGCTGGCGTGGGGGTCCCCCGAGAAGGTGAGCTCGGCCTATCCTTCAGAGCTGGCCCGAGCGAGCGCTGGTTGCTGACCAGGATCCATACCTGTGTGGACGCCGCGCCCTGCACTGCAGGGGTAGGTAGAGGGGTTCCCTGAGGCTGCTCCCGCCAATGCAGCACCCCCGGGGCAGAACTACCTGAGGGTTTTTGTTTTTTGCTTTTTTTTAGGTCACACCCAGCAATGCTCAGGTGCTACTTCCTGGCTCTGCACTCAGGAATTGCTCTTGGCAGTGCTCAGGGGCCCAACCATATGGGATGCTGGGGATCAAACCCAGATTAGCCGCGTGCAAGGCAAACGCCCTACCCCCTGCCTACTGTGCTATCGCTCCAGCCCCAACCTGAGAGTTTAATAATGCTCAGCCTGGCTGTGCTCTGGAGTCCATGCAGCGCCAGGGAGCAAACTCAAGGCCCGCACATGCTGGCCGGATGTTCTACCCCTCAGGTTATCTCCCTGGCTCCTTAGGATTCTTGAAATCACAAGTAAATTTTTTTTAAATGGACTTGAGTTGATATAAATGAATTAACACCCCAATCCTGCACCGAACAACCACCACTATAAAACAGATGCCAGGAGAGCGGGGAGGGCGTTTGCCTTGCACACGGCCGACCCGGGTTCGATTCCCAGCATCCCATAGGGTCTCCCCCGAGCACCGCCAGGAGTAATTTCCTGAGTGCAGAGCCAGGAGTCATGCTTGTGCATCGCCGGGTTTGAGCCAAAAAGCAAATAATTTAAAAATTAAAAAAAAAAATGCCAGGGAGACGTGTCGATCCAGGTGTGACTGTGTGACTAGGTTTGGCCCACCCTGTCTCTGGGCTCTGTGAGCATCACGGCAGCCCACCCCACCTCACGGCAGCCCACCCCACCTCACGGCAGCCCACCCCACCTCTCAGATTGCAGAGTCCTGGAGTTAAACATCCCCAGGGCACAATTCCAGGGTCACCTCTGGTGGGGTCTGGTCGCCCTTCCCCACACCAGTGAGTGCCGTGCCGTGACTGGCCCGGCTTGGATCGTGTGCTTACTTCCTTCCCGGCTGGGGAGAAGCCCGCACCCCGGGGCTGGGCACGGCAAGGGGGGAGATGTTTACCCAAGACAAACCACAGATAGCCATGGAGCAGCTAAATACATCCTCAAATAGTATGGAGGGGGACCCAGGGCGGGGAGAGGGGTGCTTTGTTCTCGGAGCAGACTGTCTGCCCATGGGGGTCTCTGCTCTGTGTCTTCCCTCTTTCCTGGCTGGAAACGGAGAGGAAGAGCCCGGGGCGGAAGTGCTCCATCCCCGGGGGCCGCCCCCAGCTACCTCTTTCCTCCTTCCTGGTGCAGTGCCGGGCACCCCTCACGCAGGGGGTGATAACTGGGCTACTTGGGAGCTTAGTGAGGTGACAATCACAGAGCCATAGGACAGCGGGGAGGGCGTTTGCCTGGCGCTCGGCCGACCCAGGTTCAATGCCTGGCATCCCATAGGGTCCCCCGAGGACCGCCAGGAGTGATCCCTGAGTGCAGAGGCAGGAGTAAGCCCTGCCGGGGGTGGCCCCCAAATGAAAGGAGAGACCGTCTCTGAGCAGATTCCCAGAGATTCTGGCCACTCCCCAGCGGTGCGACCCTGGGACCGCACTCTGCACTGGGCAAAGTGGCACAAACACGGGTGCCCGTCGTGTCAGGAAAATGAGACCGTTTGGCAGGTAGAAAGCGCCTTTCCTGGCTCCTGGCTGGCACCCTGAAGGCTGATACATTACTGAGGGTAATTTGGGGGGGGGGGTCCTCTTCCCCCAAGTGATCCGCAAAAATCCCCAGTGCACTTGCTTTTTTCACCCAGAAAAATGACCCCCTTCGGGGGCCGTGGAAGGGACAGTTTTCCTAGCAAGGCAAATCAGGGCCTCAGGGGCGAGTGCAGATAATGGAGATGCTGTTTCACTACAACGGCCAACTTCAGCTGGGTTTGTTCTTAGAGTGTTTCCACTACTTTGTTACTTCACATTAAAGGACTTTGCAGGGAAGTGTTCGGGTCACAGAAACCGTGAGCAGCACAGGGAAAGAGAGGCCTCCTCTGGGTACCCCTTTTTTTTTTCTTTTTGGGTCACACCCGGCAATGCACAGGAGTTACTCCTGGCTCTGCACTCAGGAATCACCCCTGGCGGTGCTCAGGGGACCCTATGGGATGCCCCTATGGGATGCTGGGAATCGAACCCGGGTCGGCTGCATGCAAGGCAAACGCCCTACCTGCTGTTCTATCACTCCAGCCCCAAGGTACCACATTTTTAATCAAACAGGCCCCGGGCTGGAGAGACGGGACAGCAAGCAGGTAAGGGGCATGCCTCGTGCACGTCCTGCCATAGCTGCGTCCCCAGCACCGCCAGGAGTGACGCCCAAGCACAGAACCAAGAGAAACCTCCCTTTTAGCACCATTGAGTGGGGTCCGCCCCGCCCCCTTCCCAATTTATAGAAAGAAAACTAAGCAGGAAGTACAGTGAGTGGCTTCTCCTCCTCCTCCTCCTCCTCCACCTCCTCCTGCTCTTCCTCCTCCTCCTTCCACTTTTCTTGCTTCAGGGATACAATTGTTGCCCTTTGTGGTTAGATAGTAGTCCTTTCTTATTAACTGCATTCCATCAGGCCATGGCCGGAGCTGGTCGCTTGATGTCTTCCAGAATGGTTTCCTGCCCAAAAGTGCCGGGGCTGGGGCCAGCGTGAGAGGTAGGAGAGACAAGGGTCCCATCCTCAGTGTGACATATGGTCCTCAGGCCTGCCCGGAGGTTCCTGAGCACAGAGCCAGGAGCAAGCCCTGACCATCACAGAGTGTGGCCCCAAAAACTAAAAAAAAAAAAAAAGCGAATGTATCTCATGCCTCGCATCCCAGCCCTGGGCATCCACTCATCTCTGCTGCTTCTAGAGTTTGGGCGTTTCCAGATTACTATAGTTGGATTGATTCACAGTCTGTAGCTTCTGCTTTTATAGACGGGCTTCCTTCATTTAGCAGTATGCCAAGTGAATTTATAAGTGGGGTTTTCATTACAAAAAAAAAAAAGAAAGAAAAGAAAGTGGGACCTGGGGCTGGAGCTATAGTACAGTGGGAGGGCATTTGCCTTGCACCCGGCTGACCCGGGTTCGATTCCCAGCATCCCATAGGGTCCCCTGAGCACCGCCAGGAGTCATTCCTGAGTTGCAGAGCCAGGAGTGACCCCTGTGCATTGCCAGGTGTGACCCAAAAAGCCAGAAAAAAAGAAAAACTGGGGCCTGGAGGAATAGTGGGCAGAGAGCACCTGCTTAGAAATCTCACAAGCACGGGGTTATGAGTTCGAACCCCCAGGGTCCCACATGTGTCAGATATTATCCTGGCAGTTCTGGTGGTCTGGTAGCTATGATTCCTGAGGTTCCTGTGTATACACACACACACACACACACACACACACACACAATTGTTGCCTACCTTTGGTGGTAAGACTCATTGGCAGAGAGACTGGAGAGACAGTACAGGGGGGAAGGCACTTGCCTCGCACATGGTCAACCTGGGTTCGATCCCCGGCACCCCGGAGGATCCCCCGAGCACTGCCAGGAGTCAGCCCTGAGTGTACTGGGTGTGCTGTGGTGGCAGAACTCGGATGGGTCCCTCCCTTCTTTCCCGGGAAGCCCCTTCTCTTGAGGTCCATGCTTGGGCTTCTCCGGACACCCACGGGCAGCCTTGAGCCTGTGACGTTGAATTCCACGTCGTGGCCTTCTGTGCCTAGGGGTCTCCCAGCCAAGGCCCACAGAGAGGGCCCCCCTTGCCTCCCGTGGCCTGGCGGCGGGTGGGGGCCGAAGAAGGGGTGGGGGGGACCACCGGGGGAGGGTCAAAGACTCAGCCCGGCCTGTGCTCTGGATTCCACAAACTTGCCAGCCCCTCGGAGCAGGGTCAGGCGCCCCGGCGGGGCGGAGAACAAAGGCCCCTTTGTGTGACTTTTTTGTTTTGGTTCAGGCTTGTGACAAAGGGGAGGGGCGGAGGGGAGGGAGGGAGGTTGCCTGGAGCTGGGGATTGATGCCGGGGAGGAAAACACAAACTCCTGTCCCTTTTTTTTTTTAATTTTGTTTTGTTTCTCCCCCTCCCCCTCCCCGTGGCGTGCCTGGTCCCCGCCTCCCGGCAGCGCTCCGCACGGCAGGATTCCGCAACGGCAGCCTGGCGAACAGACCCAGCGCTCCCTTCCGGAGCAACGTGTACCAGCCCACAGAGATGGCTGTGGTGCTCAACGGCGGGACCGTAAGTATCCGGAGGTGCCGCCGTGCCCGTGGGCGCGGGGTCAGCCCGGGGAGCTGCCGCCGCCGACGCACAGTGCATGCTCGGCTTCCCTCTCCCCGTCTTTCTCTGGCCCCGCCCCTCTCCGCACGCACCGAATGAAGGAAGACCCCCGCCCCTCTCCGCAGACCCCCTTGGTAGCCAGTTCACCCTTCCAAGGCCAGAAGGCTAATTTGCCATCCCGGTGGAAACTGGCTTCTCGGAAAAGCTCAGAGTCAAGAAGAAGCCCCTGGCCAGTCTCCTGTGCATCCCTCCCGAGGTCCGTACCTCCCGGTCCCGCTGGACATGCCGCTGGACATTGAGTGTCCACCCCCCTCCAGCCCATCTCGGTCTTCTTAAGAGCTGTCTGGAGAAGAAACTCGGCAGTGGAGAGGGAGATGTGTTTTGTTTTGTTTTTTTCCTCCCGGGAGCTCAGAACCCACTTTTTTTCTCTCTGGTGCCAAACAGACCTCCGCAGAATTCTCATCCTGTGTGTGTCCGCTTCCGGGGCCGGCGGCATCCCCACGCTTCCCCCGCGATGCCGAGACGCCCTTCTCATCCCCACGTTTAATTTCCAAACATAGCTTCATGCTTCTTTCAGGAACGTCCGCGCATCCCTTAGCCTTCCATCCTATCGTGCCGATTCCATGATTCAGCCTCAGCCTTTTTTTTTTCCCCCTTTCTTTTCCTTTTTCTTTTCTTGCTTTTTTTTTTTTTTTTGAATTCTACATCAGAGATGGTTTTGGATCTCTCTGGGGAACTTGGGTTTCCCAGATACGCCTTCTGAAGCGCCCCCTTCTCCCCCCCCCCACCCGCCACCCGGCCAGTGGCCTATTTCACACCGGTGGGGTGCCAGTGTGACCTGCAACTCAACATGCCATTGGGGAGTGAGGTCAAGTGCAGTCGGCTCAGCTCAAGGCAGACCCGAACTCTGGGCACAGGACGCATACCGGGGTGCGGGGGAGGGAAACCTTTCCATGTGGGGTGTTTGATGGCACCCAAAGGACGAAGACCTTCCCATGCAGGGGGTCCCCCCGCCCCCATGCCTGGCGCTTGGAGTCACTTTCCTTGGAAAGTCTCCGGCGGGGCAGAAACAAACCAGGTCCCCACCCGTTGGTTTTGGGGTGAAGCGAGCGGCAGCGTCCGGCTGCTGTTGCAACGCACGGGATTCTTAGTGTGTTATCCTTGCTTCCAGATCCCAACTGCTCCGCCAAGTTACACTGGAAGACAGCTCTGGTGAAAGACTTTATAGATCCAGACAATAAGTCTCTCTCTCTCTCTCTCCCCCCGATTTTACCCCCCTGGCTCTGCCGTTCTTGCGGGAGTCCCGGCTACGGCCCCACAGTCGGGAGGCTTGGAAATCCCGGAGCAAGGGGGGGTGGGGGTCTCGTGACAGTGTGAACATCGCGGAGCTGAAGAGCTAACCCTGACTGCCCTGCCCTCCCCCCCCCGCCCCCGACATGCCCACACAGGCGCGCGCACACACGGGCACACGTACGTGCGCTCGCGTGCACACACACACACACGACTCATACCAAACCGACCTCAGTCCTTGCCAACTAAAGCTCCTTGCAGATAGTATTAGGCTCACTGGGAAACGGGGCCGGGAGCACAGGTTCAACCCCTGGCGGTCGAACAGAACCAAATTTCACAGGGGCCAGCGTAGAAGGGGGTGGGGGCAAGGGGGTGGCCCGTGGGGGCTACATAGAGAAGCGGGCACTTGCCCACCAGCTCGCCCGGGGTGTTTGCACATTTCTAGGGCCACTAGGAACTGCTGAGAGGTGGCCGCCAGGCCCCTGGAATGAAGGGGGTCAGGGGAGTTTTCCCACCAGTTCGTGGTGGAGGGGCCCTGGTGAGGGCCAAGGAAGAGAAGGCTGGAGGCCCACGGAAGCCTCCTGTTTCGAGAGTGGTGACCCTGGGGCTGGAGCGATAGCACAGCGGGGAGGGCGTTTGCCTTGCACGCGGACGACCCCCGGGTTCGATTCCCAGCATCCCATAGGGTCCCCCGAGCACCTCCAGGAGTCATTCCTGAGTGCAGAGCCAGGAGAAACCCCTGTGCATCACCAGGTGTGACCCAAAAAGCTAAATAAATAAATAAATAAATAAATGGTGACCCCACACTCCCCGTTCCATCTGTGGCAGTGTCCGTGGCACGTGGCCCCCCCTGCCTGCTTCACTCTAGGGGGGCTCCTCCCGGCCCCAGCCGGAGCCACGGGCTCCCAACCCCGACCCTGGTGGCAAAGTCATCCACGATGAGATCATGGAGAATTCTGGTGGGGGGGGCCCCCTTCGGTGATCTGAACCCTGACTCCCGGCGGGGCCTGAGATACAGGCACGCACGGGGTCTGTTCCAGGGAGCAGGGGTGAGAGAAAGCTGTCGGGGGAGACATTTTTGCCTTGGTTCTCTGCGCGTTCCACGAGAACGGTTCCCCTCCCAGCCCATTGCTGCGTCTCGGTCTCCATCTGTCGTGAACGAGTCATTCCTTGGTTCTGTGGCATCTCCCCCTATCCCGGTCATCCAACGCCCCATGTCCTCTGCGCTGTTTGGCCAGCAGAATGGCACGCGACCACGCACCGCCGCGAGCTTGAACCGGACGGCCCGGAGTGCAGACAGCAGGCTGGTGGGTCTTTGAGCACATCTTCTAATGCCTATGTTGCTTTTTTTTTTCCTCCCTTTTTCCTCCATAAAACAACCCATAAGCCTCCTTTACTTTAACCTTTCAAGAAAAATGAAAAAAAAAAAAAAGGTTAGTGTCGCTGGGGGAGGGGCGGGGAGAGAAACGGACCTCTTCCTAAACCGCTGTCGCTGTCGGAGCCGAGTGCGTTTTAATAAACCTGATTTCCCCCCAGGCCCTAGTCTGCTGTGTCCTTGCCCTCCCCCGGTGGGATGCCCACCGGGTTCCCTGCTGCACGCTCATGCGTGCTCGGGCCTGGGCTGCCCTCCTGAGTCGACACCCCCCAGCCCCCCCCACCCCCAGCCAGTACTTCTGGTGTGAACTGCACCTGGGAGGGAGGGAGGGGCGGGAACTGCATGGTCCTTGCTACCTGCCCAGAGCATGTGCTTCTGGAGACTTCTGGAGCCCCTCCTGGGTGTGTCGTGGGGTGGGCTGGACCCCGAGGAGAGATGGGGGAGGGACAGACGCAGGTCCTGGGGGGTGGAGGAGGGGCGGGGAAGGAAGGGTTGGGGCCGCCGGCGGGGAGGGGGGGTTTGCATGCAGACCCAGTTCTCCAAGTGCCTGGGGGTGGTGACCGACGACGGCGTCCCGCATTCTCCTGCCAGGAACTGGTGGTCCAGCCCCGCTCTCTGGAGTCCTTTGGAGCACTCTGAGACCCCCCGGGGCGCTCGGTCTGCGGGAGTTCCCGCGGCCCCTTGCAGAGGGGAGCCGTTCTCACGACCCGCTTTCTCTCTCAGTTCTTGGCGCCGAAGGTGAGAGCACCCGGAGAAAGGCGGTGGGATACCGGGTCCCACCGCCCGAGGGGCGGAGCCTCACGGCGCCCCTCCCCCAGGCCCCTACCCCCTACCCCGGAAAGCACCCCCTCAGCAGACCGCTTGGCTTGGCTTGGCTTTCGAAACCTCTGATGCGTTCCTGTGCTTCTGGGCTTGCTTTTATTTGGGCCGGGACCCTCCCACGCCCCCCCCACCCCCACCCCCGTGCCGCGGTGGGTGGGGGTGCTGGGCGGAGGCAGGGAGAGGCGGGCACTGAGCCGCCTCCCCCCCGCAAGACCTCAGCAGTCATTGTTTCCCCCCACAGAGCTACTACCCCCCTGCAGCACCCATGGTACCTTGGCGGATGGGCTGCAGAGGGTGTGAACAGGGCTGTGGGGGGGGGGGGGTGCAGGTACCTAACTAAGCACAAGTTCTCTCTCTCTCTCTCTCTCTCTCTCTCTCTCTCTCTCTCTCACACACACACACACACACACACACACTCAGACGCGTTCCTGCTGCTCTGGGCTGGGAGGGTGGCCTGCGTGGAAGTGGTTTTCCAAGTGCCCGCGGCTAGAGAGTGCTGCGTGCTGCCAGGGCGGAAGGCCGGGTTGTGGGGGGCTGGGGGGGCTCTTCTTGCTTGGCCATGGCCGAGCCCCCGGCTCACAGGGGCGCAGGCGGCGATGCTCGGGCCAGGCGGCCGCCCGGAGCTTTTCAGCAGGTGCTGTTCACTCACGGATCACGAGCCGCGGCTCAGTTTTTTTTTTGATAGATGATAATATATATTTATTAAATGCATTCATGGTGTGTTTTATAATGGATCTTCAGCCTCCCCGGGCCGACTGTTGCAGACATAGATATTATATATATATATTTTAAAAATTTTTGAAGAGATTTCCGAACAATCAACGTGTACCCCTAAATGACTGTCTACAAATAACTCCAGTGCATTTCAGAGATTGTCAAGCATGGGCCGGATAGGTTTTATTTTCCAAACGCTGTTCATAACACAACAATAAAGGCTTTACTATTTACGTGAGACGTGTGGTAGCGTGTCCCAGCAACCCGGCACCAGCTTGGGATCAAGGGCCTGCGGGCGGCCCCCGGCAGGGGTGGCCGGGGAAGGGACAGGTGAGGCCCAGTCCCCGCCCACCCCTGGCACAGGACGCACCTCCTCAAAACCCCACAAAACCCACAAAACCAGACCCTCTCCAGTGCACCTCGGGCCGGGGCCACGGAACCCCGTGGCCTGTCCTGGGTCCCTGCCTGGTCTCATCACCCCGAGTGGACGGCTAACCCACTAGTGAAGGGCCAGTCCCCTTTGGAAATGGGGAGAGCGAGCGACAAGCAAGGTGCAGAAACGGGGAAGAATGCCCGTTTAATTTATTATTGGGAGAGCGCTCGCCTGCAGAGGTCAGGGACTTAGTGGTCCAGAGCCGGGAACAAAACTAGAGCCCCCCCCCCCGCCCCCCATGCAAACCCCACTGAACATTATCATCACACGGTTGATGAGGAATGGGGAAGAAATTTCCAGATAAAGGATTTAAAAAACAAAAGCAAAAAACGGGGTGGGGAGGGGGCGGAGCAGTAATACAGCAGGGAGGGTGCTCACCCTGCATGCAGCTGACTCAGGTTCGATCCCCGGTCCCTCAGATGGTCCCAGGCTGGCCAGGAGTAGATCCCTGAGTGCAGAGCACAGAGCACTGCCAGATGTGAGCCCCCCTACCCCCCCCCCCCACACACACAAAGGGGAAAGACCTGGGAATGGCGTGAGCAGGAGATGAAGGCGGGCTCTTTCGTAGGCCGGAGGGCCCTAGAGCAGGTCTGTGGGGCGTCCTGCTTGTGCCAGGAGAGACGCCGCCGTCACCTGCCGAACCCCACCCAGCCAGGGGCGCAGGCTCTGGACGCGGCCCTTGATCAGCACTGGCCGGGCTGCCTAGCTGTCCTCCATCCTGCAGTGCACTGCAAACAGGAAAGAGAGCGAGCGTCAGCCCCGGACCCCTGCCCGCCCCTGCCCGCTCCAGTTCTGGTCCACCATGGCAATGCTTCTTTCCAGAACCTTCCTGGCTGTTCCTTTCAGAAGGTAGCCACGGCAGCCCCCGGGGAACTGCAGGAAGGATCTTTTTTTTTTTTTTTTTCATTTTGGGTCACACCTGGAGATGCACAGGGGTTACTCCTGGCTCATGCACTCAGGAGTTACTCCTGCCGGTGTTCGGGGGACCATATGGGATGCTGGGACTCAAACCCAGGTTGGCTGCGTGCAAGGCAGACGCCCCACCCGCTATGCTATTTCTCCAGCCCCCAGGATCTTTTTTTTTTTTTTAAATTGAAGATGATCGTAGGTTCCCGCTCTCGACTCGACCCCCCCCCCCCCATCCGTCAACTGCTTCCTGTTTCACGGCCTGGACATACAAACTGGGGAGATGGCTGGAGTCCCCACAAGGCCAATGGGGAAACTTTTGGGGGGTCACGGTGTGGATGACATGAGATCGGGGTGGCTCCCGGCATCCTTGGTGAACACAGTGCTGGACTGTGAGTGAGTGAAACTGACCCAGTCGAAACCACTTCCCCACCCCCACCTACGACTGTGGGAACTGGGACGGGGAAGAGCGGGGTGTGGGGGGGGTTGGGCCACATCCTGGCTCTGCGCTCCGGGATCACTCTTGGCTTCAGGGACCCTATGGGATTTTACTTTGCCCCTAGAAAATGAGTTTTATTGGGGCTGGAGCAATAGCACAGCGGGTAGGGCATTTGCCTTGCACTCGGCCGACCTGGGTTCGATTCCCAGCATCCCATTTGGTCCCCTGAGCACCGCCAGGGGTAATTCCTGAGTGCAGAGCCAGGAGTAACCCCTATGCACCGCTGGGTGTGACCCAAAAAGAAAAAAAATGAGTTTTATTGACCTCTGAGCGTACAAACAGAGAATAAATATTTCCCTGTGGTCAGGGGCTGCCCAGCCCGAGGACAGCCGTGCTGGGGTCAGCACCTCCCCAGAGGGCCCGGCCCCCGAGGCAGCCGCTCACACGTGAGGCTCAGGGCTGCTGGGCGCGTCTGCCCTTGGGTGGGGTGGTGGCCACTGGCCGTGGCCCTGGACTCCTGCAGATGTGCCCAAAGCCCCACAGACCGGGGGACGTAACTGGGTCAGCCGTGCGCAAGGCGAGTGCCTCCCCTCCCTGGCCCCAGCCCTGTCTCCTGGAATACACCTGTGCTCCAGGGGTGCAGGTGGGCAGCCGCCTGGACAGCAGTGACCTGAGCCCCCTCTCTTCTCGGTGCTGAGTGGGGGAGCACTGTTCTGGGAGCAGGCTGCTGTTCCCAGGAAGGGCAGAGCTTGGGAATCTCGTCCCGACCTCCCCCTGACTAGCACAGCCCCTGGCCAGTCCCGACCTCCCTCTGACTAGCACTGACTCGGGGCAGGCACAGGGCCCGCAGCCTCTGAATGGGCTGGCAAGGCTGAGGAGGTGGCTGGATGGGCTGCAGCACACGCATCGCCCAGGTGCAGTCTCCCACACCGCATGGTCCCCAGGAATGATGGGGGGTGGCCCCTGAGCATCAAACCAGGAGGAGCCCCTGAGGACCACCTGGTGTGACCTGAATTTGTGCTGCTACCCAGAAGAAAGGACAGAGGGAGGGAGGGAGGGAGGGAGGGAGGGAGGGAGGGAGGGAGGGAGGGAGAAAAGGAGTGAGGAATGGAGGGAGGAAGGAAAGAAGACAGGAAGGAAGGAAGGAAGGAAGGAAGGAAGGAAGGAAGGAAGGAAGGAAGGAAGGAAGGAGGGAGGGAGGGAGGGAGGGAGGGAAGGAAGGAATGAAGGAAGGGAGGGAGGGTGGGGGAAGGGAGGGAGGAAGGGAGGGAGAAGGGAGGGAGGAAGGGGGAAGGGAGGGAGGAAGGAAGGGAGGGAAGAAGGGGGGAAGGAAGGAAGGGTAGGTCCTGGTCTTACACGGTCTGAGCCATTCCCAGGAGAAAGGGAGGGAGGAAAGAAAGGAGGGGAAGGGAGGAAGGAAGGGAAGAAGGAGGGAAGAACATTCTGATGACCCTTCCTGGCTTCCAATACTTGCACGGTGACCCTGAGGTGTGGACGCTGCTTGGAGGCAGGACCAGCCATCTGTGAGTCTTACTGCCCACCCCCGGGCTCCTAGTGAGGGCAGTGGGCCCGCTGAGGCTTGAGAGCGGCTGCCTCTCCTGCCTTTGGAGGGGTCGCCGGCAGCCCGGAGTCCACCGGGGTCTGCGGCTGGCCCCAGACTTTCTCGGTAACGGGTTCGGGGCCTGGGCCTGAGGATGTATTCGCAGCTCCCATTACAGATGTGCGGCTGGGGCTGAGCCCCTTTAAATCGCCCCCCCACACCCCACCCAGAGCCCTGTGGGATTCCCTGCCATGACACCCCAACATCCGCCCGTCCCGTGTCCCCGAGTCTGTGGGTTCCCGAGTTCTGCTGTTTGGGTGACAAGCTTGGGGCTTGCACCCGGCCGGCCCCACGGGAGGACTGGCTGAGGGCATTCCCTCCCGGCACCCAGCTTCTCCCGGGGCCTCTGGTGCCCTGGTCCCGGGATGCCCCCAGTTCCTGGGGGCCAGCGTGGGTCTCCGTTCTTGCCCACTGCACGCTCGCTGGCCTGGCTTGGAGAATGGCCGCGTTCCTCTCCCAGCCAGGCACACAGGGGCTGGAGCAATAGCACAGCGGGTAGGGCATTTGCCTTGCACGAGGCCGACCCAGGTTCGATTCCCAGCATCCCATATGGTCCCCTGAGCACCGCCAGGAGTAATTCCTGAATGCAGAGCCAGGAGGAACCCCTGTGCATCTCCAGGTGTGACCCAAAAAGCAAAGAAACCGAAAAAAAAAAAAGCCAGCCCGGCACACAGATCTGGGGTGGGCGGGGGGAGGAGTGGGGACAGACCTAGAATAGAGGGGCCCTCTGGGGAGGGGGCGGGCTTTGGACAGTCCCAGAGCTGCGTTAGCCAATCAGGTGCGTTTCCCACGCAGCCCCCAGAGGTCAGAGTTTTCAAAGCCAGTAGGGCTGGAGAGAGATGCTGGGCTGTGTGCCTGGTCCACCGACACCCCCACCCCACCCCCAGCACTGCGCCCCCTCCATCTGCACCAACAGGTGACCCCCCCTAAAAGAAAGGAAGGAAGTCCTCGACATTCAAGTTACAAGGGCAGCTGATACAGAGTGGCAAGGTGCGATTTAGCAGGGGTTGGGGGGGCTAATGCGTCTCCTCCGGATACCGCAGCTGCTGTCCGCTGGCCCAGGCTCTCTCGGGAGGGGCGGGGCAGGATGAAGGCGCTCACTCCGTTTGTGGCCGGTAGGTCAGTGGTTTTCAGCTGTTTCGTGCCCCCGCGGGCTGAAGCCCCCTGCCCTAGCGCCCTCGCCCCGCTGAGACCCGTGTGCTCAGATCGCCGTGTTAGAAGCGGCCGCTGACGAAGGCTGCCCACTTGCCCCCATCCTGGCCGGGTCAGGTGGCAGCGGGCAGCGGGGTCAGGCTCCCTGCGTTGGGGAGACACGACTGCCCCGGCTTCTAACCCGAGCCCGTGCTGCCCCTGTCCCCGAGGACAGGCGACCACACAGCCAGCTGGGAAGCACCCAGGGAGAGCGGAAAATCCCGGGACGGTGCCCGCCTTGTGTGCTTAGGAGTCTGGGACAGCCTCTCGCCCACCTCTCCTCTTCTGTTCCCACGCAAGAGGGTGAAAGAGAGAGAAACTTCCGGCGGGGTGAAATTCAGGGGCTGCCAGGTCGCTTGGGGCAAAGGACACATTTCCGAGGTGGCCCCCAGCCCTTTAGCATGGGGATCTGGGCCAGCGAGAGAATGTAACAGGTAAGGCATGTGCTTTGCACGTGGGCTCCGGAGGGTTTCCTGCGCAGTGCCCAGGGCCGCTCCTGAGCACAGAGCCAGAAGCAAGCCCCCCACTACCCAGCACCCCGAGAGGCGGCCCCACCCCCCCCCACCCCCCACCAGAACTGGGATTCCCAGGGCACCCTCCTCAGGGCCCCTCTGCTGCCCCTGCACTCAGCCACACCCCCCACACCTCCAAGCCAGGCCCTGAGGACCCCCCAGCTCTGATTAATTCTGGGGCACAGCCACAGTTCTGAGGGGGACAGAGAACCAACGGGGGGAGCAGGAGGGGGTACTGGGCATGCTTCCTACACCCTCATCCGTCCACACATTGCCAGGGGCCCCTCACGCCAAGGGTCCCCGCGTCCCCCTAGGACACACGGGCTGCTCCCCCGCCAGCAGGCGCTCTGCGGGAGCCTCGCCACAGTGCTTGGGGGTGCCCTGGCCTGACAACTCTCAGCCCAGGGCTCTGCCCCACAGCACCCTGAGAGGGGGGCCGAGCCTGGAGGCTCGCACACATGCACCCCCACGCTGAACGCGCAGCCTCCATCCAGTTCCCCTGGCCCTAGGGTTCCGGTGCATAATAAAGACACCGGGTCTGTGGCACTTCTTCTTGGCCCCTTCACGGGAGAGCAGGGGGAGTGAGGTAAGTGCTTTCATTTTTCCCAACTTGCAGAGGAGACTGAAATCTGAGCTGCGAGGGGGCCTGACTGAGTCTAGCTTTGGCTTCTTCTTCTTCTTCTTCTTTTTTTTTTTTTTGCTGTCTTTTGTTAGTTTGTTGTTGGGGGCCACACCCAGCTCACACCGGCCTCTGCTCCACTCCTTCACAGAAGCATTTATGGTGCCGGGAAGCAAACCCAGGTCTGCCACATGCCAGGCAAGTGCCTTCCCCGTGGTACTACCATCCCGGAGCCGGAAGAGGTCATGTCCTTGACCTTGGCAAGATCACAGGCTCCCCAAGATCACAGTTTCTCCCCTGAGATAGCAAGAACCCTGCGAAGATGCAACAGAGCCGGCCAGAGGGGCTTCCCTCCGCCTTGTCTCTGGCCAACCCCCTGAACATGCAGCGTCTCAAGAACGGCTTCGGGGGGCTGGAGCGATAGCACAGCGGGTAGGATGTTTGCCTTGTACGCGGCCGACCCGGGTTCGATTCCCAGCATCCCCTAGGGTCCCCTGAGCACCGCCAGGGGTAATTCCTGAGTGCAGAGCCAGGAGTAACCCCTGTACATCGCCGGGTGTGACCCAAAAAAAGCAAAAAAAAAAAAAAAAAAAGAACGGCTTCGGGGGCCGGAGACTTGATGGCCTTGGTCAAATATGCTGATGGATGGGCTGGCGCCATAGCACAGTTGGGAGGGCATTTGCCTTGCACGCAGTCAACCCGGGTTCGATCCCCAGCATCCCCTAGGGTCCCCTGAGCACCGCCAGGAGTCATTCCTGAGTGCAGAGCCAGGAGTCACCCCTGAGCATCGCCAGGTGTGACCCAAAAAAGCAAGAAAGAAGAAAGGAAAAAAAAAACATGATGAAGGAGTTAGACGTATAACTGGGTAGGGAGAACTCCGAGGCTGGAGCACTGGCCTTGAGCCTTAAGGCCCTGAGTCCAACCCCAGCCCCACAAGGTCCCCCCGCCCTGGTGGCCCTGCCTGGCACGGCTGGGCCCTAGCGTTGCTCCATCTCCGGGCCTGAGCACCAAGCCACACTCAGGGGGTCTGGGTGAGGGGCAGATGGGACGACTATTTCTTTTTCCTCTTCTTTTTTTTTGGTTTTTAGGCCACATACGGCGATGCTCGGGGGTTACTCCCGGCTCTGCACTTGGGGATCACTCCTGGGGGTACTGGGGGCATCCTATGGGATTCGGGGACTGAACCCAGGTCAGCCGCGTGCACGGCAAGTGCCCTCCCCGCTGGACTGTCACTCTCAACTACCGATGGTGCTCGGGGGACCACATGCTTGGAGCCTGGATCGAACCAGGACCACGGGGGCTGGGGGGGGGGGTCGGCAAAGCAGCCTTTCCTCCTGTACTATCTCTCCGGGCCCCTGAAGGAAGCTACAAATAAGGTTATTTGCCATGATTTAAAAAAAGCCAATGTGGGGCTGGAGCAATAGTACAGCGGGGAGGGCGCTTGCCTTGCATGTGGCTGACCCAGGCTGACCCAGGTTCAATTCCCAGCATCCCATATGGTCCCCTGAGCACCGCCAGGGGTAATTCCTGAGTGCAGAGCCAGGGGTAACCCCTGTGCATCGCTGGGTGTGACCCAAAAAGAAAAAAAAAAAAGCCAATGTGCAGCCATTCTAGAAAGCTCTAGGCTTCAGGAGAGATAAGAAGGAAACCCCGAAGGGAGAAGCCGGTGCTCAAACCAGGGCAGATCTGCCCTGCTGAAGGAATGACGGGAAGCTGGAGAGGTTATAGTGCAGCTGAGGTGGGCTGGATCCCCGGCACCCCACAGGGGGACCCCAGGTGGGGGTGGCTCAGCGTGGGTCCTGAGCACTGAATCAGGAGTGAGCCCTGAGCACAGCTGGGTTTGGGCCCAAAACCAAAAACAGAGAGTCCCCCAAGTGTATATATTTGAATGACGAGAGTTACACAGGCCCCCTGGGGCTAACGGAGTTTCCTACCTCCCCAGGGTCCGGGAGAAGGTTGCTCTAGAGAAGCAGAGGCGGGTGGAGGGGGTGAGGGGACAGTAAGGAATGTGGGAGAGTCACCACGGGGCTGGGTCCCTGACCTCTGCACCAGCTTATCAAACCCGAGTCCTGCTGAGCAGGGCCCCTGGGTGCAGGGAGAAGGCGGGGTGCTGTGGAGACCAGAGTTGTGGGCAGCCAGGAGGGACCTTCAGGAAAAGGCTTATTTTTTAAATTTTTTAAATTTTTTTGCCTTTTGGGTCACACCTGGCGATGCACAGGGGTCACTCCTGGCTCATGCACTCAGGAATGACTCCTGGTGGTGCTCAGGGGAACCATATGGGATGCTGGGAATCGAACCTGGGGACCCCCCACCCTACCCCACTCCCACTCTCCCTGGACCAGGAAGGAAGCCTCCAGGGTCCCACACAGCTGCTAAGATGGAGCTGGGGGGGGCCTGGCTATGAGCCCCCACCACCTCCCGAGGGGGTCACACCGGCAAGTTCCTTAACCCGGAAGCCTCAGCTCTCTCCCTCACCCTTGAAATAGGGCAGGAAGCACGTGGCAGTACACGGGCAGTACTTGAGTAAGATCACTCCCTAACTCTAGAGCTCACACAGGGGCTGTTCGGCAGCTCTAAGTCAGCATTTGATTTCTTCTGTTTTAGTTTTGGGGCCCCCACCCAGCGGCGCTCAGGGCTGACTCCTGGCTCTGCACTCAGGGATCCCTCCTGGTGGGGCTCCTGGATCAAATCCAGGCAAGCGCCCTAACCTGCTACACTATCTCCACACTCTCCAGCCACGAGATTTGTTGCAAACATCACTTTGCAACAAATGTTGCAGCGTATTTTTTCCTGCGGAGGTGCACTTCCTCTATGGATGATATGCTTTTAACATACAGCTTAGTAACCCCCGCCCCACCCCCGCCCCACCCCCACCCAAACACACACACACACACACACACACACACACACACACACACACACACACACACACACACACACACACACACACACACACACACACACACACACACACACACACACACACACGGCTCAATTTACAAGCGAGATCGAAGTTTTAGCACCAGGGTTTAAGCACCCTGCACTGAATTTAAAACTGTGTCTGTGTCTTCTAAGGCCCAGAGTCACGGGTGTGAATGAACACAGACCAAACCGTCAGCCTTGTCTTGTGACTTTTTTTTTTTCCTCCTCTTTGAATTTATCTCTGCATTCTCAGCTGCTGCCAAGACAGAGCCTTTAGAAATATCCCAGGCATTCTGAAAGAGCTGGGGGTATAAACAGTTCTCATCCAGCTCAGACTGGCAGAAGCTCTGACTATTAAATGTTGCCTTTCAGAGAAATGGAAACAAAAGCTCCAGTTGCTTTTAAACAGCTCCGAGCAGCAGCGTGGCCAGCGAGTCCCTAACCCAGAAGGGATTTTTCCACAGGGCCTCAGGCATCCGGGCACTGCGCAGGTGGGTCTGGAACCCAGAGCAGTCGGGGTGCAAATTAAGCCACCCAAGGGGCTGAGAGACAGACAGAAGTAGAGACCTTAAAAAGCACTTTCCCAGCTGCCACTACTGTTCCCTCTACCTGAGACCCCTGATGCAGTGAAGCATCAGCTTCTTCTTCTTCCTCCTCCTCCTCCTCCTCCTCCTCTTCTTCTTTTTTAATAATGTAGGAGTACTGGGGGTAGAGCCATAGCACAGCATGGAGGGCTGGTCCCCCGAACATCCCAGTTGTTCACACCATCCAAAGTCTAGCCCAAACCAGGACCTGCGGGAGAGAGCACAGCGGGGAGGGCGCCTGCCTTGCCTGCGCCCAACTTCAGTTCCATCCCCAGCACCGCACCCCGAGTGCCACGGGGAGGGACCCCTGAGCACAGAGCCAGGAATAGGCCCCGAGCAGCCCCGTGGGGTCAGGGGGGGGGGCGGTGGGTCAGAACCAAGAAACCAAGTCATAGCAGGAAGGATGCCATAGCTGTGGCCTTGGTGGAGAAGCATGGGGGGGGGAGAGAGAGAGAGAGAGAGAGAGAGAGAGAGAAAGAGAATGAGAGAGAGAGAGAGAGAATTTCTATGCTCTCTTTTTTTTCTTCTTCTTGGGTCACACCCGGTGATGCACAGGGGTTACTCCTGGCTCTGCACTCAGGAATCACTCCTGGTGGTGCTCAGGGGACCCTATGGGATGCTGGGAATCAAACCCGTGTCGGCCCCGTGCAAGGCAAACACCCTCCCCGCTGTGCTATCGCTCCAGCCCCAAATCTCTGTACCCTTAAAGGGTAATTCACGACACGGTGCAAAATGAAGGTGGAACCAAATGACACCGTATGGAAGAGCCCCATTTATAAACAGGCAACTGTGCTTACATAGCTGTGCATACGTGTAAGTAGGATCTAAGAGGGCCACACCTCACCACGTGTGGGAAGAGGAGGGGACTGTGATTCCGGGGTCAAACTCAGAGCCTTCCACACACCGGACACTGCTCTACCAGGTAAGTTCTCTCCCCGGAGCTCTCCCTTAAGGCGCCCCGTAGCCACACGCCGGGGTAATCCTAGTCTGCGACGGAACTGCCTCCTGGGGTGATTCTCACCACAGTGCCCCTCGGGACTGGGCAGAGGGACGGGGAGCTGGAGACTCTCGGCAGGGGCTGTCTGGGAAGCGCCTGCAGCTGGAAACGTGCCCTGCTCGGCTCCAGGTGTCCATGGTCACAGAGGGTCCTGGCAGAGACCAGCCCTGCCAATCTGGTGCAGGTCAGCGGGGTCCCGAGGCCGGCCCAGCCCCGTGCCCAGCCCTGGACTAGCCCCGGGGAATCAGGAAGGAGGGAGAGTGGGACGACCCCATCTTTCTGCCGTACCCCTGCACTGGTCTCCAGTCCTACTGGACACGTCCCCCTAAAGCCACGTTCTCGGTCTGGCTGGGGGACGTCGCTCTCGAGGGTGGCCCCAGCCTCCGAGGTCATTTCGGATCTTGTAAGTGGAGGCGGAGGCAGGGCGGCGTGCTGGGGGGCCCTGGAACCCCACCGGGGAGCTTCACCCAAAGCCAACCTGCCCTGTCAGGCAGCAGGGGAGGGAAGGACGAGCTGAAGGAGGTCCCCTGGCTTCAGGGGCCCCGGCCACGTCTCCGGCCTCCGAGCAGTGTGAATTGAGGCCCAGCCCTGCCGGGCCTCCTGCCCTCTGAGGGACGCCCCACTCAGATGCCGCTCAGTCACGTGGGCTGCCCACGGGGGTGGCACCGGGTGGGTGTGGGACCCCTGGGCGCCAGACAGCCTTCTTGGCCTCAGAACTAAGCGCCGGGCCACCCAAGGCCACCAGCAAGGAGATGCTCTAACCCCATGCCGACCGTTCACCATCTGTCCTCCCCATACAAGCGGAAAATGGCGTGGCTTCATGGCAGGCCAAGAGATCGCTCTGGTTTCTACTTCCAAACCTCCCTCCCCTCCCCCCACGGCAAACGGGGCTCCTTCCAGAGGTCAGAGGGCGCAGAGAAATGTCAGTCTTTCTCTGCGCATAGGGAGAGAGAGTGTCCACTAAGTTAGGGGTCCTCTTTCCTGGGGGAGGGGGGCAGGGGTCGGAATCTCTGATTTGGGAACAGGTGAGGCGCACAGGACACTCCTTTGCTGGAGAACGGAATGAGCCCATTTTCTTGATGGCTGTGATCCCGGTGAGGCTTGGAGCCATCTTCTGCCATGGGCTTCTCTCTTTGTGCCTGGTATCTTATTTATTTATTCATTCATGGGTTTTTTTTTTTTTTTTTTTTTTTTGCTTTTTGGGTCACACCCGGCGATGCACAGGGGTTCCTCCTGGCTCTGCACTCAGGAATTATTCCTGGCAGTGCTCAGGGGACCCTATGGGATGCTGGGAATCGAACTGGGTTGGTTGTGTGCAAGGCAAATGCTCTCCCTGCTGTGCTATCGCTCCAGCCCCTCATTTATGTTATTGACTCACCATGAGACACACAGTTGCAAAGTTGTCCATGAATGGGTTTCAGTCATTCAGTGATATAGTGTTCCGTCCGTCACCTTCCCTTCATCAGTGTACATTTCCCACCACTAATGTCCCCCATTTTCCTTCCCACCTCCCCTGCTTCTATGGCAGGCACTTTTCTTCTCTGTCTCTGTCTCTATCTCTCTATCTCTGTCTCTCTCTATGTCTCTCTGTCTCGATCTCTCTCTCTGTCTTTCTCTCTGTCTCTCTCTCTGTCTCTCTGTCTCTCTCTCCCACACACTTTTGAGCACGATGGTTTGTAACACAGCTGCTGAAAGGTCATCGTATTTGTCCCTTTACCTCTTTCAGTCCTGGTCCAGGGTGACCGTTTCCAACTCTCTCTGTCACAGTGGTCTCTATTCTAGCTGCCCTGGGCCGGGAGGAATGGTCCACGGCTGGCAGGGTGCCCGGTGTCCTGACCGCTTCCTGCCTCCTGAGCCCCGGGCCGTCTTGCTCTTAGGGGCCCTGATCCTACTTCCCCCTTCGCCTTGTCTCCAAGAGACCTGGAGCAAACACAGCCCTTGGGGGAAGTGTTCCGCTTGCTTGCTGCGGCCAGCGGCTTTAGTCTGTCCCGACTCTGATTCCCCCCACCCCCGCACCCCCTTGTCACTGGGTCACTGCATTTAGTTAAAACCTTGGAATGAGGTGTGGAACGAACAGGTGAGCAAACAGAAGCCAGCTATTTCCTTGGCGGCCTGCGCCCTCCAAACACCAAGAAGCAGGGCTGAAGCAAGAGCCCAGAGGGCAGAGCACGGGCGTGGCTTCCTGCCCGCCGCCACCCTGAGCACAGAGCCAGGAGCAGTCCCCAAGCACCGGCAGGTCTGGTTTCCGTCCCCCCAATCAAGAAGAGAATGAGGGCTGGAGCAATAGCACAGCGAGAAGGGCATTTGCACGAGGCCGACCCGGGTTCGATTCCCAGCATCCCACAGGGTCCCCGAGCACCGCCAGGAGCGATTCCTGAGTGCAGAGCCAGGGGAACCCCCGTGCATCGCCGGGTGTGACCCAAAAAGAATGGGTGTGACTCCAAAAAAAAATTGGAGATTTTGGGGGTCACACCTGAGTGTGCTCAGGGATCACTCCTGGCGGGGCTCAAGGGACCACACGGGGTGCTGGGGAAATCGAACCCGGGTCAGCCACATGCAAGGTAAAGAGCTCTCCCCCCCTCCCCCCACCCCTCACTGGACCATTATCTTTCTTTTTTTTTATTTTTTGCTTTTTGGGTCACACCTGGTGATGCATAGGGGTTACTCCTGGTTCTACACTCAGGAATTACTCCTGGCAGTGCTCAGGGGACCATATGGGATGCTGGGATTCGAACCCGGGTCGGCCGCGTGCAAGGCAAACGCCCTACCCGCTGTGTTATCGCTCCAGCCCCTGGACCATTATCTTTCTGATATTAGGGGAACAATTTCCACGGCTCCTTTCTCTCCACTCACACTAGATTTCCAAAGAAAATATGGACACTCAGTGACAAAGAGGCAGTTTGAAAACAATCTCTCGGCCGAGATGGTGCTAAAAATAGGCACGTGGCAAGGCAGGGATTTCTGGGCCCGCAGCACCAGCGACTCCGGGGCCTTCCTGGGCATCACATGAGCCGCCGCTCTGCTCTCAGGCGTTTAAAAATAATTCCTGCAACTGTCCCGCCGGAGAGAGGCTCCGGGATCATTTTGCACCATTTCGGGCATTAAAGAAAGCCCGTGGGGGGGGGGCTGTGCTCGGGTAACAGGACACGGGCTATCTGTGACCCCCACGGGCCCACCCGACAGCTGACCCCACCTCCCTCGTCTCGGGGCCGCCTGTCTGCACCTCGCTGGCAGCCTGGGTGCAGGCTGGGAATACCAGGGCTCACGATGGACCGAACAGCACCCCCTTAACCAAGACCACACTCAAGGCAGGACCTCACGGGGAGGAGAGGGGGGCTGCTCCCGAGGGTGCCGTCCTAGCCCCTCCCCCGTTTTCCAAGGAAAGAAAGCCTGCATCTGACCTTGGCTTTCTTTTTTTTTTTGCTTCTTGGGTCACACCCAGCGATGCTCAGGGGTTACTCCTGGCTTTGCACTCAGGAATTACTCCTGGCGGTGCTTGGAGGACCATATGGGATGCCGGGGATCGAACCCGGGTCAGCCGCGTGCAAGGCAAATACCTGCTGTGCTATCGCTCCGGCCCCTGACCTTGGCTTTCAAGCCGCTTCATCACAGCTCTGGGATCTGGGTTGATGCCTTTTTTTTTCTTTCTTTTTTTTTTTTTTTTTTTGCTTTTTGGGTCACACCCAGTGATGCTCAGAGGTTACTCCTGGCAGTGCTCGGGGGACCCTATAGGATGCTGGGAATGGAACCCAGGTCGGCCCTCCCTACTATGCTATCGCTCCAGCCCCTTGATGCCTTTCTAAACCCCCCTACCAGGGGCCAGAGCGACAGTGCAGCGGGGAGGGTGTTTGCCTTGCAGGCAGCCAACCCAGTTCGATCCCCGACAACCCATATGTTCCCCCCCCACAACCCGCCGAGCCCCGCCAGGAGCGGTTCCTGAGTGTAGAGCCAGGCAGAACTCCTGAGAACCACAGGTGTGGTTCCAAAACTGCGGAACACAGTGACCTTCAGCTTGAGACACATCCTTGTCCTGTCCAGTCCCGTAACTGACCGTGGAGTGGGGACAGTTTTAGAACGGCCCTTTCCCTTCCCCTTCCCCTTCTCCTCTCCCCTCTCCCTGCCCTCCTGCCCTCCCCCTCCTCTTCCCCCTCTTCTTTCTCTCCTCCTAAGAGGGAACTGAACCCCGAGACCACACAGCCTGGCATCTGTTGAAGACCCCGTGGTGAGGGTCAGACACTTCCCCTCTGACAGCGCCCCCCGACCCCAAAGCTGGAGGTCAGCGGCGGGCTGCGGCGGCAGCAGCAGGTGGTGGGTGGGAATGCTCACCCCCCCCCCCCCCCGCCCCTCCTGCTGGCCGCATGCCTCGACTTTAATCCAGGCCGCTTTCAGGCCTGGTTCCCAGCTCCCGGCGCGCGCCAAGTCCATCCGTCAACCCACAGCAAATCAGCGCGAAATGAATAACTCACAACAGAAATAAATAGGCTGCACTCTCCCCGACCTTTCAACCGACCATGGCCTCCATGGCCTGCACCACCCTGGAGGGAAGCCGCCATCGGACAGGGAAGAGGGGGCTTCGGCTAAGGTGGAGACGGAGGGAGCTGCTTCCTTACAGGAGACCGGGAGCTTCTGCTTCTTCCACTGGCACCGTCTGTACGCCTCAGGCCTCAGTTTGCTCCTTCCTTCCTTCTGCCTTCATTCATTCATTCATTCATTCATTCATTCTCCCACGCTCTCAATTATTCTCTCAATATTAAATGTGCAGTGGCTGGAGCGACAGCACAGCGGGAAGGGCTTTTGCTTTGCACGCGGCCGACCCGGGTTCGATTCCCGGCATCCCATAGGGTCCTCCAAGCACCACCAGGAGTAATTTCTGAGTGCAGAGCCAGGAGGAACCCCTGAGCATTGCTGGGTGTGACCCAAAAAGAAAAAAAAAAATTTAAATGTGCATTTCGGGGGCTGGTGCAGAATGTAGGGTGCTTGCTTTGCACGTAGCGACTTGGTGGGTCCCCTAAGCCCGCCAAGAGTGATCCCTGAGCACAGAACCAGGAGGAGGCCCTGAGCGCAGCTGGGTGTGGGGAAAACTATTTTTTTTTAAAGAGTGCCTTCAACCCACACTTGTTTCTGGCACTTTCTTTGTATCGGGACACAGCTGCTGTCTTGTGACCCAGGTTTCTTGTAGCCAGAGCTGAGACAGTGACGGCAGGCCTTGCGGACCGCACATTTCAAGGGATGCACAGAGCATAAGGGACCTGTTACCGCCAGGCGGGCGTCAGCTCTGGTCGGCCGTCAGTGCAGAATCAGGATGCTAACGCTGACCCAGAGGCCCAAGGCCCGACCCACGGTAGCAACAGCTGAATCTCGGGCAGTGAGACTGTTCTTTTTAAAACTTCTACTCTTGGGGCTGGAGCGATAGCACAGCGGGGAGGGCGTCTGCCTTGCACGCGGCCAACACAGGTTCGATTCTCAGCATCCCATAGGGTCCCCCGAGCACCGCCAGGAGTCATTCCTGAGTGCAGAGCCTGGAGGAACCCCTGTACATCACCAGGTGTGACCCAAAAAGCAAAAGCAAAAAAAAAAAGAGAGAGAGAAAAGTTGATGGTTAATGAATGAAAAATAATAAAGATAAAAATTTTAAAAAAAAGAAAAACAAAACTTTTACTCTTGAATTCATAGAAAGCTAGAAAGCTCGGAATTGTCTGAACAATACTGAGTCACTGTCCCCACGTATTATTTTTCTCTGTATACTGCATGTGTGTACATGTGTGTTAACACGTGTGGTACTTTTTTTTTTCCCAGCATCATTTGGGATTCAGTTGCCTATCACATCAAGCACAACATCTATTTTAAGGATGAGAATTCTTCTTTAATTTTTTTTTAAATTTTTGGTGTGTGTGGGGGGCGGACGCACACCCAGTGCTGCTCAGGGGTCACTCCTGGCTTTGCACTCAGGAATTACTCCTGGTGTTGCTCGGGGGACCCTATGGGATGCTTCGAATCAAACCCGGGTTCGGCTGTGTGCAAGGCAAACGCACTACCTGCTGTACTATCACTCCAGCCCCCTGAAGACTTTCCCCCCACCAGATCTGAACCCAGCATAAGACATTAGAAATTAATTTATGGCCCTGTCCAACTTCCAGCCTATGACAGAGGTCTGCTCCCTGACGTGGCTGCTTGCGAAAGTGGCTTGGTTTTATTTGATTGACTGACTGGGTTTGGGGAATATCTCCAGCAATACTTGGCTGCTCCCAGCTTGGTGCTCAGGGGTTTCTCCTGGCTCTGCACTCAGGAATTACTCCTGGCGGTGCTCGGGGGACCACAGAGGAATGCCGGGGATCAAACCTGGCTCAGCTGCATACAAGGCAAATGCCCGACCCACTGTACTATGGCTTGGTCCCCAAGGATGAGATTTTTTATTGAGTCCAAGGACAGTGGCCAAAACCAGGAAGTGCGCTGGCCGGGAGGGGCTGCGGGCTAGCTAGGGCGGGCGTGGCAGCGCTGCCAGGAGCAGGCCGAGAACTTCCCTATCCCCTTTCATCACTGTACTGTGTACTCGGACTATCACAAGCACAACATATTTACTTAAAAGATTATAAAGGGGAGCGATAGCACAGCCAGTAGGGCATTTGCCTTGCACACGTAGCCGACCCGGGTTCGATCCCCGGCATCCCATATGGTCCCCCAGCACTGCCAGGAGTAATTCCTGAGTGCAAAGCCAGGAGTAACCCCTGAGCATCGCTGGGTGTGACCCAAAAAGCCAAAAAAAAAAAAAAGATTATAAAGGGCAACCCCGTATGTGAAGGACCCACCACCAACACATTGTTCCAGGCCATTCCAGCAGCTTTTCCATGGGGGTACTTTGTTTTTTTTTTTTAAAGATGGATGCAAATGCATGGTCCTGCAAGTCCCCTCCACTTGGTAATAGATTGTGAACCTCCTTCCATGTTGCTGGTTGAAAAAAAACAAGGTTGCAGAATCCTGGGGCCAGAGGGATAGCACAGCGGGTAGGATGCCTGCTCTGCACACTGGTTCGATCCCCGACATCCCATAGGGTCCCCCAAGCACCCCCAGGAGTGATTCCTGAGTGCAGAGCTAGGAGGAAGCCCTGAGCATCTGGGTGTGACCCACAAACCCACCCACAAAAAAAGAAAATAGAAAAGAAAGACGCAGAATCCTGAGCTCTCCATAGCCAGGTGCCACTCTCTGGCAGGTGACTGGAACAATTATGTCCAGGGACGAGGCAGAGGAGATGCAGAATGGACACAGTGACCATCCCCGTAACACACGAAGATACCCCCTAGTACTCCTTCCTACAGGGAAAGGTGTCAGAGGATGTCATCTCCCCTCCAATTTCTTTTTGTCTTTTTGGGGCATACCAGGGGATGCTCAGGGGTTATTCCTGGGTCTGACCCTATGGGATGCCAGGAATTGAACCTGGGTCAGCTGCCTGCAAGGCAAACGCCCTCCCCGCTGTACAACTGTTCCACCCGCCCAGTTTTAACCGTGCGGGCTTTCTGGTTTTTGGCGAGATGCTAATCTTTCTCCCATGCAAAGGCAGTTTGGGAGGTTTAAAGGAGCAACGCAAACTGGACAGAGGCAGAGGGGGCCACAGGCAGCGGGCAAATGGGGGGCCTGAGCTGCTCACATGCCTCCCTGGTTCAAGTCCCACCCAGGGGGAGTGGACAGAAGCCTCGGACAGCAGGGAGGCCCAGACACCCCAACCTCAACTTAGAAGAATAAAACCCTCAGCCCACGAGCCGCCCATCCACTTCCCGAACGATGATTCTAGAAGACTTGGAGCTCTAGAGACAAACCGACCAACCACCTACAGACAGTGGCTTTGCCGGGGAGAGAGAGAGAAGCGTCGTGTCCAGGCCCCCCGCTGCACCGGTCACTCCGGCTGCCCGCAGGAGCCCAGGATACGATTCGGGCTTTCCCTGCATAGACGGCGGCCCAGGAATCGAGCTACTCACGTTTCTTCTCTTGTCTGGCCCAGAACATCTGGATTCTCTGGCGAATGTGCTTCTCCTCCCGCAGCTGCTTCTGCCAGTGACGCAACTCCTGGATCTCGGGGTGACAGCGCACCTGCAAAGGGCCCCCACAGCGTGAGTCCCGGGGCCAGCTCGGCCCCTGCCCCCCATCGACTGGCTGTGCTTGTGTCTGAAGACGGCTCAGTGCTCTGGAAGAATCCACCCCACCCCTCCCGCTACGGAATATTGGGCCAGACGTGCGGCTTGGGGGAAGAGGTGCTCGATTAAGAGCAGGCTGAGAATATTCGAGATCGATCTCTAAGAATAGATGTTTCTGGGGCCAGGGAGACGATGCAAAGCGCATACTCCCCAGGCACGAGTCCTAGGTTTGATCCCCAAGGCCGGGCCGGGCCCCCACGCAAAGCCAAGAGCATCCTCTGAGCACAGCCCTGAACTGTCAATATCAGCTCTGCCTGTAATCCATAAAAAAAAGAAACATTATTGCCATTGTTGTTTGGTTTTGTTTTGGGGGCTACAGCTGGTAGTGCTTGAGAGAAAGTGCAGGGGGTTCTGCTCCTGGAACCTCGTGATACCGGGGATTGAACCCGGGTCTCCTGCCAGTGGAGCAGAGGCTCCAGCCCGGAGAGCAGGATCTCGGGCCTGCTATTAAAATATTAGGTATCTGGGGGCTGGAGCGATAGCATAGTGGGGAGGGCATTTGCCTTGCCCACGGCCAACCTGGGTTTGATTCCTCCGTCCCTCTCGGAGAGGCCGAGAGTATCCCGCCCACACGGCAGAGCCTGGCAAGCTCCCCAGTGGTGTATTTGATATGCCAAAAACAGTAACAACAAGTCTCGCCATGGAGACGTTACTGGTGCCCGCTCAAGCAAATAGATGAACAACAGGATGACAGTGCTACAGTGCTACCTTCTTAGTTTCTTCTTTGTTTGGGAGCCACACTTGCTGGTGCTTTGTGCTCTGGGCAGCCCGGTGCTGGGGATGGAGCCCAGTATCTCCCCTGTACCAGTTCTCTGGTACCATCTCTCCGGTCCCCTGTGCCATCGCTCTGGCTAATACGGTACCAAGGATACCACCTCAGCCATCCCCCGTGTGCATCTCAGCAGTGTGAAGGGTATTCACGGGACTGCCCACCCTATGGGGTGGTGGGAGATCTTCATCGGCCCCAGAGGAAGCCCTGCACGCCTTTAGTACTCGGGCACGCCCGCCCTCCCCTTCCCTCGGCCCCTGGCACCCGTTAGTCTGCGTCAGTCCCAACAGTCGTTAGTCCGGTCACCTCGCCCGCTCGAGATACTTCATGTACAGGTGATAAGACGGGGCCTCTGCGGTCACTCCTTTTTCCCTCTGAACAGTATTCCATTGTATAGTTCTGTTTCGTCACCGCACAGGCCTCGGAATCACCTCTACCTTTTTAGCCAACACAAACAGAGTTTCTATGAACAGCTCTGTGCCCATTTGTCTTTGAACGCCTCTTTTCACATTTTCGGAGGACATGCGGCCTGGAGGACTGGAATTGCTGGGACATGGGGTACTTTTATGGTTTAACTGATGGAATAAAACGTCATATTTCACATCATCATTCAGCCGCATCCTTTTGCATTCCCTACAAGCACTAGATGAGGGATCAAATTTCTCCACACCCACCTCAACCCAGGTTATTTCTCTCTCTTTCTTTCTTTCTTTTTTTTTTTGCTTTTTGGGTCACACCCGGCGATGCTCAGGGCTGACTCCTGGCTCTACACTCAGGAATCACTCCTGGAGGTGCTCAGGGATCATATGGGATGCTGGGAATCAAACACGGGTCGGCCGTGTGCAAGGCAAACGCCCTACCCACTGTACTATCACTCCAGCCCCATCATTTCTCATTTTTTTTTTTTTTTTTTTTTACTTTTTGGGTCACACCTGGCGATGCACAGGGGTTACTCCTGGCTCTGCACTCAGGAATTACCCCTGGCGGTGCTCAGGGGACCATATGGGATGCTGGGATTCGAACCCGGGTTGGCCGCGTGCAAGGCAAACGCCCTACCCGCTGTGCTATCACTCCAGCCCCTCATTTCTCATTTTTTAAGAAGCTATTATAGCCAGGCTAATGGGTTATCTCTTCTTGCATTCCTGAGGCTCATTTCTATCATGGCTATGCCCTTAAACAGTTTTTCACATGTCGGTTGACCACTGGTGTATCTCCTTTGAAAACATGTCTATTCAGATCCGTTGCCCCTCACAGAATTGAACTGTCTTCCTATTGTTGAGTAGAGCAACTGTAGATGTAGATGTACATGTTGCTCTTTATCAAATATGCAATTTGTAAATATTTTCTCCAATTCTTTGTGCTCTTTATAGTGGCCTTTGCTGCAGGTATTGCTTAAAGAAAGTCTAATCTTGGGGCTGGAGCGATAGCACGGCGGGTAGGGCGTTTGCCTTGCACGCGGCCGACCCGGGTTCAATTCCTAGCATCCCATAGGGTCCCCTGAGCACCGCCAGGGGTAATTCCTGAGTGCAAAGCCAGGAGGAACCCCCGTGCATCGCCGGGTGTGACCCAAAAAGAAAAAAAAAAGTCTAATCTTTTTTTTTTTCTCTTGTAGTTTGTATTTTAGGTTTTAGCTGTTAGTTGGAGTTTTTGTTTATTTTTCTTTATTTTTTGGGGGGTCGGGTTAGATTCTCTTTGGCTGTTCCTGGCGGTGCCCAGGGACCTCTCCTGCTTCGAGAGGCCATATTGGTACTGAGTATCAAACCAGGGTCTGCTGCAACCCCGTACTAGCTTCCAGCCCTGGGGCTTATGTTCTGGGCGCCATCTCTAAAACACATCCTAACTCCAAAGACTCAACTTACCTCTAGGTTTTCTCCTTTGTCATTTAGCCTTAGCGACAATATTGAATTCTCTGATCCATTTGGGGCTCATTTTCATATGGATGTGAGTTAGAATTCCACTTGATCCTTCTGCAAAGATCCCGTTTGCTTACAGTTATTTCTTGAAGAGACTATGATTGCCCTTGGGGGACGGTCTTGGTATTCTTGTAAAAAATCAACTACTGCAAACATATGACTCATTGCTTTCTTTTTTTAAGAGAGATGCCTTTATTCACTCTTAGCTTATTTTTATATTTAAATTTTTATTTGGAGGGGGCTGGAGCAATAGCACAGCGGGGAGGGCGTTTGCCTTGCATGCCGCTGACCCGGGTTCGATTCCCAGCATCCCATATGGCCCCCTGAGCACCGCCAGGGGTGATTCCTGAGTGCATGAGCCAGGAGTAACCCCTGTGCATCGCCGGGTGTGACCCAAAAAGCAAAAAAAATATATAAATAAATAAATTTTTATTTGGAGGACACAGCCGGCAGTGCTCGGGGCTACACCAGACCCCTGGTCTCAGGAATCACTCCTAGTAGTGCTGTGGGGGGCGGGAGCGATAGCACAGCGGTTGGGCATTCGCCTTTCACGCAGCCAACCCGAGTTCGATTCCTCCGCCCCTCTCGGAGAGCCCGGCAAGCTACCAAGAGTATCCCGCCCTCTCGGCAGAGCCTGGCAAGCTACCTGTGCCGTATTGGGTATGCCAAAAACAGTAACAACAAGTCTCCTGCTCGAACAAATCGATGAGCAATGGGATGACAGTGACAGTGACAGTGCCGTGGGACCATCTGGGGTGTTGGAGATCAAACTCAGATTGGCCACGCGCTAGATGATGGTCTTACCTGCTGTACCCTTGGTATGGATTCGTTCCTATACTCCCAATTCCGTTCCCATTATAGCTTTTTTTCTTTCCCCTTAAGAGTTCAATTTTACTGACTTTCTAAAATAAGGCGTTTGGGTGGCGAGTCAAGTTCAGCCTATAATTATTAAATCATTGCTTTTAAAATGCTGCTTCAGTGTGTCACATGAAGCACTTCCAAAAATATTCAACACAGCTGTATTTTAAAAACTCTGGGAAACTGTAGCAGTGTTGTTTGTTTAGATGTGTGCCCCATTAGAAATCTATTAGAAATCGGCCCAAATCGCCCGTGTGGAATTTGAAACCAAAGACGAGGCAGCAAAGTTATTTATCAAGATCCAAGTTGTCACTAAAAAAAAAAGAAGAACTTCGTTCTTTAGCTTCAAAGCAAAAACATCCATGTCTAAGGGGCAGAGAGTGGGGCACACGGGTTCGATCCCTGACTTCCCTTATGGTGCCCTGAGCACTGCCAGGAGTGAGTCCTGAGTGCAGAGCCAGGAGTAACTGCTGGGTGTGGCTCAAACACCGGGGGGGGGGGGGGGGGAGAAAAAAGGAAAGAAGGCAGAGAGCTAAGTCTAGACCAGATTGCCACCATGAAGAGGTTTTAACCTTTTATCTCCCTCAGTTCATCCACAGTCCTGTTCTCTCGATGGGTTCTGCCATAGACTTTCTACAACTAGGAATCTAGAGAAGAAACATTGGAATAAAAATGATCTCAATCCTTCCCCTTCCAGGAAATTTCTAGGTTTCTTATGCAGATCCTTAAATCCGCAGAGCTCTACCTCCAGAAGGGTTTGGAGAAGTGGCTTATCAAACTCAAGAAAAATAAGGTTCTTTTTTTTTCTGCTTTTTGGGTCACACTCGGCGATGCTCAGGGGTTACACCTGGCTCATGCACTCAGGAATTACTCCTGGCAGTGCTCGGGGGACCCTATGGGATGCTGGGGGAATCAAACCAGGGTTGGCCGAGTGCAAGGCAAATGCCCTACCCGCTGTGCTATCACTCCAGCCAAAAAAAGGTTCTTTGGATTCCTTTTTCTCCGGGGCATTGGGTGCTTTTCTTGACAAAATAATAAAAGAAAATTCAAGTGCATTTTGTTCCCCACCAAAATAAAGACTATTTTCTGCTGCTCTTATAAACGGCTGCTACTGTTGCTCAAAAGAAAATATACAATCCATCATCCATAAATACCTATTTTAAAATACACACATAAAGTACTACAAATATTTCAGTACTACTCTGAAAACGCATTTCAGAGTAAACATGACCCTTAATGTCATAAAGTGAGGCAAGTATTTTTAAAACAAATATAAAACCATGCATTTTTTTTTAAACAAAAGTCAGGGGAAATTCTAGAGCCAGGAGATTACTATCAGGGCCCAAGGCTAGGAGAAAAGGAAAATGACTATTTTCTAACTTAATTGAAAAGTGAATTTTCATTGGTTGATTCAAATTCAACCAATCATGTGGCGGGGGGATGGCTTTTTACCTATCAGAACAGCATTGACTAAGAAACTCATTTGCCTCAGACCCAGATGGGAACAAGTCCCCCCCTTCTAAGGTCTGAGCAAGCCCAGATGCTCCTGGTTGTGGTGGCAGAGCTGAAAACGGATTATTCACAACTTCCCCATGGGCACAGGAAGCCCCGCGTTTCTGCACAGCGACCCTCACTAACTTACTAAGAATAAAGTCCCTAAGTCTGTTCCATCACTCAGGTCACACGTCTTGTGGCCCTGCTTGTGTTAGTTAAATCCTTTCTTTACATTTGGTGTATTTCGGGGCTGGAGCGATAGCACAGCTGAGAGGGCATTTGCCTTGCATGCGGCCGACCCCGGTTCAATTCCCAGCATTCCATATGGTCCCCTGAGCACTGCCAGGAGTGATTCCTGAATGCAGAGCTAGGATTGACCCCTGTGCATCGCTGGGTGTGACCCAAAAAGCAAAACAAAACAAAACAACCCCCAAATACATTTGGTGTATTTGGAGGCTTTGAAGGAAACTAACTCCACACGGAGCTGTGGGGTCCTTGAGGGAGAGAGTGGAAACGGGGGAGGGGGTCTCTCATTTTTCTCACTCCACATAGGGAGGGTTGAGAGGTCCACAAACAAGCTGAGGACCCCGATTTCCTCGTATGTAAAGCAGGTGTAAGCATGTATGTAGGCATCACTCCCACCTCGGGCGGGAAGGCAGTATGTGCGGGGGGCTGGAGGCAGCTCTCCCTCACGGAGTCCCTTTTTTCCACCAATAAAGTCACAAGAATATTTTATTATGGTTTGGGGGCCATGCCCGACAGCGCTCAGGGTTACTCTTTGTGGAGCTCAGGGGACTATCGGGGTCCCGGGATTAACCCCACATTGGCTGTATGAAAGGCAAGCGCCCCGCCCACTGTTCTATCTCTTTGGCCCTCGATGTTTTGGTTTGTCGGTTTGCTCATTTTTGCTTTGGGGGCGACACCCAATGCTGTCCAGGCCTCGCTCGTGGCTCTGCGCTCAGGGGTCACTCCTGGCAGACTCAGGGGACCATACGGGGTGCCGGGTATTGAACCTGAGTCAGCCATGCGCAAGGCAAGCTCCTGACCCGCTGTACGATTGCTCCAACCCCTCCAACCGGTAACGTCACCAGAAGGGATGAGGAAAGGACGTGCGCCAAGAGGTGGAAGCGCCAGTGATGACACAATCAAGGCAAAGGGACCCCCAGAAGGTTGCATAAAAGCCTTGATGATTGTCTAACTTTAGGCATCAGTTGGCGAGTGAAGAAGGGACGGGGATGGGGACATAGGGACAGTGGGCAGGGCGAGGCTGTCCCTTGGCTTCCGAAATCACCCTTCGCACATCTTTACTTCTGAATTCCTCTTAGCTCAGTTGTTTTCTCTGCTTCCTGGCAAAACAGACCAAAACATAGCAACGGTTACTCCCTCTGGACGGTTCCCTGGAGTTCCGCTAATTACTTTGCAGGAAGATACTGAACCTCTTCCAAGGGCTGGAGAGCTGCTGAAAGAATTCAACGGGCAGCCCGTGGCATGCGACTGCATTAAACCGGGCTGTTTCGTAAGCATTTGACTCTAAAGGAGTCTTGAACCTCCAACTGAGATGAGAATCTCCACCCTGACTTGAAATCCGACCCGTTTGCATGAAGGGCTCCGTACTTGAGAGAAGTGGATTGCAACAGAGGGAATGTATGTTTGAAAAATCCCTTTCCGTGACGGAATGACCCAGCTGCAGATCCACATGCTCATGAATTCCATTTTCTCTCCGAGAGCTGTGTGATTTTTCTCTTCAGATCTTCGGGAAAGCAAAACAAGAGCCGTTTGTTTATGCTAGAGGTGGTGTGGGGTTCCTCGTTGTCTGGAAGGACAAATTTGGAAGGTGTCTATTTTTCAGGAGAACAAATTGTTACAGGCATCTGCCCTTCCTGGTAGGGCAGAAGTGTTGCTGATGGGTGTTTGTGGCATAATTATGTCTCTGGGCTTCCAGAGAGGAGTATAAGAGCATTGTAAAATAGAATTGAGGCATTTTTTTGTTTTAATTTTAGGGACTGTGCTTTACAATGGACTGGATCGATAGCACAGCGGTAAGGGCGTTTGCCTTGCATGCAGCTAACCCAGGTTCGATTCCCAGCATCCCATAAGGTCCCCCGAGCACCGCCAGGAGTTATTCCTGAGTGCAAAGCCACAAGTAACCCCTGAGCATCGCCAGGTGTGATCCAAAAAGAAAAAAAAAAAGAAATGAAAACTGGCACTTTGTATGGTCTGGCCATTCCATACTTAGTATCTATAGGTATCCATCCAAAGAACCCTGGATGAGAGATACATCATTTCAAACGATGGTGACTGGAGTGTTATTCATAATAGCCAAGATCTGGGGACAACCCAGGTGTCTGAGGATAGGTGAGTGGGATTTACCTCTTTATTTTTGTTTTTTTATTATTTTATTTATTTATTTGTTTCCCTCCGTCCCTCTCAGAGAGCCCGGCAAGCTTCCAAGAGTATCTCACCCACACAGCAGAGCCTGGCAGGCTACCCGTGGCGTATTCGATAAGCCAAAAACAGTAACAACAAGTCTCACAATGGAGACGTTACTGGTGCCCACTCGAGCAAATCGATGAGCAACGGGACGACAGTGCTACAGCGCTTTACAATGCTGTTATAGGTAGGGGTTTGTACACAAAATGTTCCAGCGCCGCGTCCTCTCCCACTGTCCTAACCTCCCGCCCACAGGCCCCACGGCCACCACCACCAGCTTCCTACTAAAGCCAGTTCCCAGCTCCTGCTGCCTTTGGGTGTTTGCTATTTCCCTACTCTCGCTCTTTATGTCCCGCAGGAGAGACGGCGTTCCAGGCCTGCCCCTCACTCTTTTTTTTTTTTGCTTTTGGGTCACACCCAGCAATGCGCAGGGGTTACTCCTGGCTCTACACTCAGGAGTTACTCCTGGCAGTGCCCAGGGGACCCTATGGGATACTGGGAATCGAACCCGGGTCGGCCGCATGCAAGGCAAATGCCCTACCTGCTGCACTATTGCTCCAACCCTCCCTCAAGCTACTCTAGATCCATCCCGAAAGCAGCAATGATTTTGCCTTTTCTTACAGCCCCGTATTATTCCGCCGTGTCTGCATACCATGGCTTCCTTATCCAGCCGTCTGTTCTTGGACACCTGGGCTGCTTCCTCATTTGGGCTACTGTGAAAAGTGCTGCAGTTGAATACAGGACCATGGGTGTCTTTTCTGAGTATCGTGTTCGGGCTTTTGGGATTGATGCCCGGAAGTGGAATTGCTGGGTGGTCTGGAAGGAAGCTCGATTTCTAGGTTTCTGAGACGTGCCCAGGTGTAGTGCCTGAGCCATCGCACCTGAAGGGTAATGCAGCAGGTAACTCGCTCTAGGTTGGCTATTACTTTCCCCCGGGACTGGAAGAGACTCTTGCTCTGGGCATCCCTGCTGACGCACAGGCCGGAGGCAGTCGCTGGCTTTTCCTTGGCGGGGAACCCCGCCTTTGAGAGACACTTAGGCTTCTTCTTGGCTTTGGTGTTCCCATGTCACCATGACGTCTTCCTGGCACGGGTCTGTCCTTACTCATCTAGTTCAGGATTCATGTTTCTCTGACTTTGGTCTCTTCTCACACTATCCTGGGGCACCTCATCTCTCCACACCACTCGTGGTCCTCATCTTCTGCAAATTCTGTTAGGCTTATGGTGGACCTTCTCTTTCTCTTTGTCTCTTAACTACTTTTCTCCCCCCTCTCTTCTCCTCTCCCCCTCCTCCCTCCCTCCCTCCCTCTCTCTCTCTCCCTCTTTCTTCTCCTCCTCCCTCCCTCTCTCTCACTCTTTCCTCTTTCCTCTCCCTCTCCCCCTCCCTCTCTCCCTCTCTCTCTCCCACCGCCTCCTCCCTTCCTCCCTCTCTCTCCCTCTTTCTTCTCCTCCTCCCTTCCTCTCTCTCTTTCCTCTTTCCTCTCTCCCTCCCTCTCTCTCACTCTTTCCTCTTCCCCTCCCTCCTCTCTCCTCTCTCCTCTCTCTCTGTCTCTCTCTCTCTCTCCTCTCCAGCTGTGCCCACCTGCCACCTACTGCTCAGCATCACCTGGGAACTTGTTAGAAATGCAAATTTGTGGGCAGCAAGCAAGACTGACTCAGCCAGCCTGAACACAGTGGGGTCCCGGGAAGGTGCCTTAACAAACCCTCCGGTAATGATTTCTGCCCCTTCTTTTGGCAAGGCTTCTGCTCGATCCTATTCTAATTCTACTCTATTCGGTTCCTTCCTTCCTGCATTCCCACCCATTCCCTACTTTCTTTCTTCCTTTCCTTCCTCCTACCCCTCTCTCTCTTCTACTGAATCATCTTATTCGGGGAGAGGGGTGCATACTTGGCAGTGCTCAGGGCTCAGCGCAGGGATCATTCCTGGGTCTCACGACCACATGGAGTGCCGAGGAAGGACCCCCCCCCCCCCCCGGGCTGCACGCAAGGCAACCCACTGTACTATTGCTCGGGCCCTTCTTCAGCTCTCTTTCACTTCCTAGGCTCAGATTGCTCCTGAATTGTCGAGGAGGATTGTGATTATTGGCGCCCCTCCCCTCAGTTTATTTTCTATTGTGACCTCATCGGCAACCGAGATCTCTCCATCCCAGTCTGCCCAGATCTGAGCTCATGTATTTTATCTAGGGGTCAGTAAGCCTTCTTTGATTAAAGGTCAGAGAGTAAATATTTCGGGCTTTGTGGCCCACAGGACCTCTGTCCCAGTGACTCCACTGTCATTAGACCAAAAAAAAAAAAAGAAAAAAGAAAAACCAAAACCCCAGCCAGGGATTGTGCTTTGAAAAAAACAGATGTGGCTGGTTTCCAACTTAAAAAAAAAATAATATATATATTATTATTTTTTTTTTAAACAAGAACAGGCAATGGGCGCCAGATGAGTTCCATGGGCTCAAACATACCAAGTCCTGATCTTATTTATTTATTTATTTATTTATTTGTTTGGGCCACACCTGGCGATGCTCCGGGTTACTCCTGCTCTGCACTCAGGAATCACTCCTAACGGTGCCCGGGGGACCCCATGGGATGGAACCCGGCTCTGCCGCATGCAAGGTCACCGAGCTGACCCGTTCCCCGCTTACTATGGCTCCGGCCCCTCCATCCTTCGAGTGGGCAGACAGACACACAGCCGTGTTCAGCTCCCCCTCCTCTCCCCCCGCCACCTCCACACGCATCACATAAACATTGCCGGGAGACCCCCTCCGACACTTCCCTGCTATGACCCAGGTCCGGGCCTCCTGTCCTGAACAGCACCCCAGGCCCTGAGCTAGCTTGGGGGTGGGGGCATGTGTGTCATTGCGGGTGACGGGAACCAAAACGGTTTTTTTGACCCTTGAGCTTGGCCAGAGCCCCTGGTGACGCTGACGAGCTGAAACACTTGGGAAACCCCGCTCCAAAGTCCGGAGCCGTCCAAGAATGCGCCGGACACCCCCAAGCCTCGCCCCCCTCACATCTGGACGGCTTGGTTTCACTTCTTCCACACACGACACCACGGGCAGGATTGCAACATTCCAGACCCGGAGTCAAGGAGGCCGCGCAGGCCCCGCTGCCCCAGCGTGGCCGGGGCGGGGGGGGAAGAGGGGGCAGGAAGTGGGTGAGTCAGGAAGGCAGCTGCTTTGGGGTGGGGGGCGACTTCCAGGGGCCCTTCTGGTCGTCGCCCCGGAAGCCACATGGACGGACGGGCTCATTTGTTTTGCTTTGCTGTTTTTCTCTTCCATAATAAAGCCCGATGACAGTCTGTTCCTGGGCCAACTGGAATTCCCGTCCCCCCCACCCCCACTTCAGCTGCACGATGGCGGTCGAGATAAAGTTCATGTGGCTTTTTTTGGGTTTGTTTTTCTTTTTTGGGTCACACCTGGCGATGCACAGGGGTTCCTCCTGACTCATGCACTCAGGAAACGACTCCCGGCAGTGCTCAGGGGACCCTATGGGATGCGGGGAATAGAACCCGGGTCGGCTGCATGCAAGGCAAAGGCCCTCCCCGCTGTGCTATCGCTCCAGCCCCTCATGCGACTTTTTTCCTGATACTTATTGACCCAAATAACTGGGAGAAGGAGCTGTAAGAGCCGGGAAGGCCTCTGAGGAGCTCTCCGTGGCCTCGAGGGCTAGTGTCCAGCGGGATCACAACGGTCGCACAATGCTTTGATCTGCTCCTTTCCAGCAGGGTCCATAACCCGTTAAAGAACCCCTGCCCCAGACCCAGGTGCGTGCTGGACGCCCCCACCGCTCCCCCAAAGAGCAGCATGAACATCACTTGAGGACTGGCCCCAAATCCAAGTTCTCAGGCTCCATCCCTCTCACTGACCCAGAGACTCTGGGGTGCGGGGCCCGGGCTGTGTGTTAACAGGCTCCAGGTGAAAGTTTTTAAGAACAGAGGCACTACATCCCCCGGAGTCACAGTGCCCCCACACCTCGGCAACTCTTCTCGCTAACGTGCAGGGGGCGGCCTCAGATCTGGGGGGGCGGGTGGGATCTGCGCCCCACCTGTCACAGGTGCCCCGAGGCTCCAAGCTTTCTTTCTGATGCCTGAGGATGTTTCCGCCAGCCCCGGAGCACGGGGAGCGGCTTTGCCGGGGGAGGACCCAGGGGCCTGGGCCAGCAGCCAGCACTGCCATGCTGCCTGCCTGCGCCTTCCAGATCTTTCCGGGAGAAGAACCGCCATGTGGGGAGCTGGGACCATCCCGCGGGGGCAGCCAGGTCTGCAGGCACTGGCTAGACTGCAGTGCCGCAAGCAGCTGCCCCGTCCGGAGCTGAGCGGGAAGGTCCGGGCCGGCTCGAGAGGCTACAGGTACCACTGGGCGCAAGCTCCAGCCCAGCGCGCGGGGGTAAGACCCGGGCCCCGAGCAAGAGACCACTCAGCTAGGAGAGAAGAGCCAGCGACTGCTGTAGCTCCGCCTTACTAAGGTGCCTGCCTCCCTCCCCCCTTCCCTCCTCCCTCCCTCCCTCCCTCCCTCCCTTCCTCTCTCCCCCTCCCTCTCTCCTCCCTCCCTCCTCCCTCCTCCCTCCCTCCCTCCCTCCCTCCCTCCTCCTTCCTTCCTTCCTTCCTTCCTTCCTTCCTTCCTTCCTTCCTTCCTTCCTTCCTTCCTTCCTTCCTTCCTTCCTTCCTTCCTCCCTCCCTCCCTCCCTTCCTCCTCCTTCTTTCCTTCTTTCCTTTCTTCCTTCCTTCCTTTCTCCCTCCCTTCCTCCTCCTCCTTCCTTCCTTCCTTCCTTCCTTCTTCCCTCCCTTCCTCCTCCTTTCTTTCTTCCTTCCTCCCTCCCTTCCTTCTTTCCTTCCTCCCTGTCTTCCTCCCTCGCTCCCTCCATCCCTCCCTCCCTCCCTCCTTACCTCCCTCTCTCCCTCCCTTCCTCCTCCCTTACTCCTTCATTCCTTCCTTCCTTCCTTCCTTCCTTCCTTCCTTCCTTCCTCCCTCCCTCCCTCCCTCCCTTCCTTCCTTCCTTCCTTCCTTCCTTCCTTCCTTCCTTCCTTCCTTCCTTCCTTCCTCCTTCCCTCCCTTCCTCCTCCTTTCTATCTTCCTTCCTCCCTCCCTTCCTTCCTCCCTCCCTTCCTTCTTTCCTTCCTCCCTGTCTTCCTCCCTCCCTCCCTCCCTCCCTCCCTTCCTTCCTTCCTTCCTTCCTTCCTTCCTTCCTTCCTTCCTTCCTTCCTTCCTTCCTTCCTCCCTCTCTTCCTTCCATTCTCCCTCTCTCCCTCCCTCCCTCCTTTCCTCCTTCCTTTCTTCCCTCCCTCCTTCCTTTCCTTCCTCCCTCCCTCCCTCCTCATCCTTCCCTTCACCCTTCCTTTGTGCCAGGGACTGAACCCAGGGCATCACCCTGCAGCTGGGGCCCATCCAGGCTCCTCGCTCTGCACTTTCCCCACAGACTCTGCCCAGAGAGGACTCTGGACGACCCTTTAAAGAAAAGGACTCAAAAATGGAAAAAAAAGGGCTCGATGATGTGGGGCCCTTGACTGTGCCCTCTGGCTGGCCAGGGTCCTGTGCCTCACCGGCAGGGCCGGCCTCTCGGGTACCCACAGGGGCCTCGCCCGTGACTTCTGGAGCAATCTGAATGGGGTCGCTGTGTTCCCGTGGGTACCCTGGGCCCCGGAAGTGAGGTAGCCAGACGTTTCTCCCGTATTCCTCACCTCCACCTCAGGACTCTGGCTTCTCCCCTCCCATACACTCGGGGTATGCTGGGACAGAGCACATACGCAAGCGGGGGGCGGGGAGTGGGGGTACGGTCTGCTGCTGACACCCCCCCGGCTGGCAAACCATTTCCTGGGCATATTAAGGAAACGGCACCTGCAGATATAACCCAGAGTGGGTCTGAGTAACTGCGGGCCTGCGGGGGCAGGGCTGTCCCCGGAGTCCAGAGCGGCCCGAACCCACTATTTATAGCACCGTGGCCTACTTGGGCCGGCAGGACGGCCCTGAAAATTGCCCTAAGAACGGGGGCTGGAGGGTAACGACGGGAAATCAGCTGTCTCCACGCGGAGCACAGAGAAAAGGGTTTCTGAGGCGCTGGGGGCAGGTTTGGAAAACGGGGCTTTGGGGATGGGGAAGTTAAAGCAAACGTGTGTTAAGGGGAAACAACAAGAGATGAGCAGGAAGACAGCTGTCGGGAAGGAGCCGCAGAGGCGCTTCCTCTGTCGAGCCCGGCCTCTGCACCCCATAACCTCACACGGCATGACCCGCACCCCCATTTTCCAGGGAAGGAAAACAAGGCTGGGGGAAATGCAGTCACTGATAGAAGGCCCCCGGTCAGTAAGGCGGGATCACCCCCCGCCCCGTCCTCCACTGACCCGAGCTGACCCTGCATTTCTGGATCGTGGAAACACTCCTAGGTAGGACCCTTTTGGTCTATTTGGTTTGCGGGGGGAGGGGGCACAGCCGGAGATGCTCAGGGCTGACTCCTGGCTCTGAACTCAGAAGTGACTCCTGGTGGCGGTGTAGGGAGCACAACACGGGATGCCGCGGGTGGAACCCGGGTCGGCCACGTGCAAGGCACTGTTGGACTGTCGCCCCAGCCCTGTGGGACCCTTGTCACTATGGACTCTCGTTCAGGAAGTCTGGGTCGGTGCCCGAGACTGTGTTTCCAATGGACGGGCACAGGCCAGGGGCTACCATGGGAACACAGGCCACATGGGACCACGGACCACATGGAATCACAGACCACATGGGACCACGGAGCACATGGGATCACGGACCACACGGGACCACGGGCCACATGGGACCACGGGCCACATGGGACCATGGACCACATGGGATCACGGACCACATGGGATCACGGACCACATGGGACCACGGACCACATGGGACCACGGGCCACATGGGATCACGGAGCACATGGGACCACGGGCCACATGGGATCACGGACCACACGGGACCACGGGCCACATGGGACCACAGACCACATGGAATCACGGAGCACAGGTCACAGTGGGACCACAGACCACAGACCAGCTGCAACACAGACCACAATTGCACCAGAGACCACAAGTGACAATGGAACCGCAGACCACAATGGGACCGCGGACCACAGGTCACAACGGGACCAGAGACCACGAACCAATAGGCCTCAGACACAGACACAATGGGACCACGGACCAAAAGGCTGCGGACCCTGGATGACACGGGAGGAGCCGGAAGTCGATCTTCTCATGGCTTTCCTGCCTCCGCTCCCCCTGTAAGCTGCCGGCCTGGCCACGCAAGAGCCAGTGACACCCCCTCCCCCCCAACTCCCACGGCCACTCCCCCTGCAAAGGGTTTCCCGAACTTCCTCTTCCATTCGGACGTTTCCAACAAGCACTTCCGAGTCAGCTCAGAGGTTCGAAACCAGGAATGAGTCACCACCGAGCTTGGTGGCGCTGGGAAAGGGTCTCTCAAGAGAAGGCCACGGGGTGTCAGGCGGCTGGAATCCCTGGCGGAGCACCAGAGGGGATTTCGGCTAAGGGGCCGAGCATGGGTGCTGACTGGAGGCCTCAGTTTCTCCTCCTGTTGGCTGGTAGGACTCTTGTGACAAGGCGGCTGGCATCCCCAGGGCAAGGAGAGAGAGAGAGAACGAGAGAGAGAGGGGGGGGGGGTGGGGAGAGGGAGAAAGAGGAAGAAGGAGAGAGGGGAAGAGAGGAGGGAGGGAGGGAGAAGGAGGGGAGCGACTGTGGCTTCTGTGTCTTCTACGACTGAATGTTGGGAGTGATGCGTCAGACGTTCTGCCATATGACTGAGGGTATGGAACTCCTTGGGAGCGGGGACACCAGGAAGTGGGGGTCCCTGGGGCCTCACGGCGACACTGCCTCCCGCAGGACCTTCCTGATGGACATGAAGTGGGTCACGGCCCTCCTGCCGAGAGCCGTGTCAACACAACTCAGCGGTGTCCAGACAAAAAAAACAAAGTTCAGTGAGGGGGTGGGGGGGTCAGAGTGATAACAGAGCAGCAGGCAGAGCGTTTGCCCTGTGTGCGGCTGACACGGGTCCAATCCCTGGCACCCGATATAGTCCTCTGAGCACCGCTTTTTTGTTTTGGTTTCTGCGTCACACCCAGCGGTGCTCAGGGCTGACTCCTGGTGGGGCTCACGGGACCACATGGGACGTGGGGGATGGAGCCAGGGTTGGCCACGTGCAAGTCATGTTACGTCTCCCTGTGCCAGGAACGCCAGATCCCTGAGTGCGGATTCTGGTCTTATCCCCTGCCGCTTGCTGAGTTTCTAGAACCTTCCTGGCCACCCTATAGAACATGCTCAGAAAACAAAACAACACAAAGCCAAAAACAAACAAAAAATAAATGGCTACAACTAAAAAGAACCACTTGATCTCACAGCAAGGCTAGCCTGAGCGTGGGGCACGGTTCCTAATTCTCCTTAAGAAAAGAACAGGGGCTGGAGCAATAGCACAGCGGGTAGGGCATTTGCCTTGCATGCAGCCGACCCGGGTTCAATTCCCAGCATCCCATATGGGCCCCCGAGCACCGCCAGGAGTAATTCCTGAGTGCAGAGCCAGGAGTAACCCCTGAGCATCGCTGGGTGTGACCCAAAAAGAAAAAAAAAAAAAAGGACAAAGTAGTCAGAGAAGTCTGTCTCACCCCGGCGTTGTGTGGGGTGGGGCCCCCTTCCCGGGGAAACTGACTCACCCAGGCCGTTCGCCCTCGGAGGTGGCTCACCTGCCGGGAGCAGCCGGAGGGGCGGCTGGTGACACACACAAAAGCAGGAAGCGCACCCTCACGACCCCTACCCCCGACAGCTGCGCCCGGAGCTGGCCTCCCCGCCCGCCCGGGCTGGAGAGGAGGAAGAGGAAGGGGGCAGGGGAGGGCAGGCCAGCAGCCAGGCGAGGCCAGCGTGCGGGAGAAAGCGGAGGGGACCTTGCAGGGGAGAGGAAAGCAGAACCGCTCCCGGCCAGCGCCACCAGCTGACTCCGCAGAACCTCCCGCTGCGGCCACCGGGCAGCTCCGCGGGCACGCGGGGACCGTGTGGCTTTCTCGCCTTGACTCCAGGAGGCTGCGGGTGCAGGAGAGGGGGTGGCGTCCCGCCTACTGGGGAGAGTGAGGGCTGCGGGGAGGTTCAGCTGTTCAGGGCGGCTCTCGTGTTCACCGTCGCCGAGAACAGTCCCCCCAGACGGCACTTCTGTCCCCGTGGGGGTGGTTCCTACAGTCTGGCTTTCGGAGGAGCGAGTTATGGGACAGCTTCCTGGGTCTTGCACTTTCCGGCAAGGACAGGGTTCACTCACAGAAAGGAAACCCTGGCGGGGGAATCAAGAAAGAGGCCCAGGGCTGGAGCCAGAGCAGGGCAGGGAAGGTGCCAGCCAGGCACGCAGCGGCAGACCCGGTTCGATCCCCGGCACCCCATATGGTTCCCGAAGGCCCGCCAGGAGTGATCCCTGAGCCCAGAGCCAGGGGAAGCCCTGGGCGCAGCTAGGCGTGGCCCCCGAGTCAAAATGAAATAAAAAATCAAAAAGGAGGGTCTGGAGCGATAGCACAGCAGGGAGGGCGTTTGCCTTGCATGCGGCCGACCCGGGTTCGATCCCCGGCATCCCATATGGTCCCCCAAGCACCGCCAGGAGTAATTCCTGAGTGCAGAGCCAGGAGTAACCCCTGAGCATCGCCGGGTGTGACCCAAAAAGCAAAAAAAAAAAAAAAGAAAAAAGAAAGAACGAGTTTGGCTGTTTCTGTTTGGGAGCCACACCCGGCGGTGCTCGGGGTTCCTCCTGGCTCTGCACCCAGGGCTCACTCCTGGCAGGCTTGGGGGACCCGCCAGGAGTGGGGCGGTGGGGATCAAGTCCACATTCCAGGTGAGCACCCTACCCGCTGCACTCTCTCTCTCCAGTCCCCGGAGTTTTGCGGTTTGGGAAGAACCAAACTAGGAAAGAAAACAAAACCCCGAAGTGCTGGTGGTCGGGCCAGCAAGGATCAAGGCCCGTGAGTAAAGGACGCGACCACCAAGATGGAACTCAAGAAGCATTCGGGGCTGGAGCCACAGCACAGCGGGGAGGGCATTTGCCTTGCACACGGCTGACCCGGGTTTGATCCCCGGCATCCCTTATGACCCCCCTGAGCGCCGCCAGGAGAACTTCCTGAGCACCGAGCCAGGAGTAACCCCTGAGTATCACCAGATGTGGCCCCCAAACAAAAAGAGCGGCATTTGGAATTCTTTTGTACCTGGGTGAACAGCCCTGGGTGTAAGCACACCTGCTCAGGCGTGCGGGGCAGGAGGCCCACATTCCTCACACAGGAAGTGCTGACCACTCAGGCCGTCCCCGAGGGTCTCTAAAGCAGGGAGTATAATAGCAGGCTTTTGCTGGGTCTCGGCACCGCGGGAACAGACTGCCCTTACGATGCTCGAGACTATTGCTTGCCTCTCACCCTTGACTCTGACCGTGCTTTCGGGAATGTGCCGTGGACCGCAGGAGGGCCGGCCCACTTCGTGCCATGTCACACATATGCTGTTGATTCACTGGCCGCGGCTCATCAGAATGAATCTAACATTTGGGTGGGTCCCCAGGATCTTTGTCAGTTTGTTGGTTGGGTTATGTTGGGTTTGGCGGGGGGGTGGGTGGGCACATCCAACAGTGCTCAGGGTTTCTCCTGGCTCAGGGATCACCCCTAAGTGGGCTTGGGGGGCTCTATGGGACCCCGGGGGTCGAACCCGGGTCAGCAGCATGCAAGGCAAGCGCTCCACCCGCTGTGCTATCCCTTTGACCCCAAGGGCTGGTCACTGTTTGCTGGGGTGTGCACCTGGGCTGATTTCGCCCACACGAGCTCCTTCGGTGACCCCCCTGCCCCACCCAGCGCCCGACAGCAGACCTCTGATGGTGATCTTTGTCACCGCTGATATTGAACCTAAATCTGTTCCATTTATGTCTGACACTGAGACACGAGTGGAGCCACCCCTGAGAAGGGGGCATTTGCGTTGACCTGGACGCTTACTCGCCTTTTGGTCTAGTCCCCAAATAAGCAGAGAGGGGATGCAGTGTCTTAGCATGAGACACATGCTCACATGTACTTTTTTTGGCGGGGGGGAGGGGAGGCCCCACCTGGCTGTGCTCAGGACTCATTGCTGACTCTGCAGTCAGGGACCTCTCCTGGCAGGGTTCTGGGAACTATATCGGGTGCCAGGAATCAAATCCCAGATTGGCCACATGTAAGGCAAGTGCCCTACCCATTACACTATCTCTCCGGCCCCTCGTGTGTATTTTTAAAAGCACATTCTGTCTGGGCTGGAGCAATAGCATAGCGGGTAGGGCGTTTGCCTTGCATGCAGCCAACCCGGGTTCGATTCTTCCGCCCCTCTCGGAGAGCCCAGCAAGCTACCGAGAGTATCCTGCCCGCATGGCGGAGCCTGGCAAGCTACCCGTGGCGTATTCAATATGCCAAAAACAGTATCAACAAGCCTCACAATGGACACGTTACTGGTGCCCGCTCGAGCAAATCAATGACCAATGGGATGACAGTGACAGTGACAGTGACATTCTGTCTGAAGAGACACATGGCAATCCCGGTCAGGAGCCTGAGAAAGGAACTCACCTTTTGATCTAAAAAGTCTCCTTCTAGAATACCTCCTTCATAGGCACCAGACAAATGTGCCAGGGTAGCTGCTAAGAGGAGGGTTTGCAATAATGACGCAGGTAGACGGAACCCAAGGGAAAATGGTTACGAAAGACACGTTCCAGGGAGCTGCAGCAACAGGACAGCAGCAAGGAGGGCGCCTGCCTTGCCTGCAACCCGGGTTTGATCCCTGGCTCACCACATGGTCTCCAAGCGCCCCCAGGGGTGACCCCTGAACACGGAGCCAGGAGTAAGCCCTGGACACTGTCAGGTGTGGCCCCCGAACAGAAAACAAACAAGCAAGCAAGCAAAACCAAAAGAGACACAGTTTAAAAGAAAAAAAAGCTTACTTTCTCTGGCGGCTGAGTCTCTCCACGTCGCTCTCTGCACTAAGTCATGCAAAATCTGCAGAGCTTCATGCTGGAACGACCCCCTAAGTTTGGGTTTGAGATATACGACCGTACGACCACTTCATGATGCTTAATTCCATTTCCCCCTAACATTGCCTATCATATATTGTTTTCACAGTGCATGCAACATTCTCTCTCTCTCTGTCTCTCTCTGTCTCTCTCTCTCTCTTTCTCTCTCTCTCTCTCTTTTCTGGATATACAAGTCAGTCACCCCACCTTCAAAAAGTCAAGAGGTGCTTTTTCACAGTGGCTGCAAAATAATGCTTTGAGAAAGATTCTCAACCCCCTTGGAGACGTGCCCGACCCGGGGAGAAGCCAAGTGTTCCCCAGGTCGGGGCGCCAGTCCCTGGGCCCGCCACCACGCGCTGACTCACCAGGTAGCCTCTCCAGAAGGACTGGATGATGAGAGCCGCCTGCTCCTCCGACAGCAGCAGGGACAGCGGGATGGGGGGCCGGGGGCTGGAAGGCAAAGCCAGGGTCAGCCGCGCCCCCCTGGTGAAGTGCCCCATCCACCCCGTTCCCCGGAAGCTGAGCTGAGGTTTCTGAGAGGAAAAAGTTTATAGCCTTGGCTTTGCTTTTTTATAAAACATCTTCAATGGGGCTGGAGTGATAGCACAGCAGGGAGGGCGTTTGCCTTGCACGTGTCCGACCTGGGTTCGATTCCCAGCATCCTGTAGGGTCCCCTGAGTACCACCAGGAGTGATTCTTTTTTTTTTTTTTTTTTGCTTTTTTGGGTCACAACCAACAATGCACAAGGGTCACTCCTGGCTCTGCACTCAGGAATTGCTCCTGGCGGTGCTCAGGGGACCCTATGGGATGCTGGGAATCGAACCCGGGTCGGCCGCATGCAAGGCAAACGCCCTACCCGCTGTGCTATCACACCAGCCCCAGGAGTGATTCTTGAGTGCAGAGCCAGGGATAACCCCTGTGCAAGAAAAAAAAAAATGTTTGTACTCCTGTGTTCACTGCAGTGCTTAGGACAACAGCCGGGATACAGAAACAACCCATACGTATGATGACAGGTAAATGGGTCAAGAAGGCATGGTATGATGGAATATTATGCAGCTGTGAGAAAAGACGAAATCCTGCATCTTGGATGGGACTGAAAGGTAGCATGTTGACATAAGACAGAAGGAGAAGGATAAACAGGGGTGAGCCCACTCATCTGTGGTACAGAGAGATAAAACAAGGGAACAGAACTATCCAGTGATGTCGAGCTTCTCGCATTTATTTATTTATTTATTTATTTTGCTTTTTGGGTCACACCCAGTGATGCACAAAGGTCACTCCTGGCACTCAGGAATCACTCCTGGCGGTGCTCCCAGGACCTTATGGGATGCTGGGAATCGAACCCGGGTTGGCCGTGTGCAAGGCAAACGCCCTCCCTGTTGCACTATCGCTCCAGCCCCCACCTCTGGCATTTTAGGTCTGAGATAGTCAGGTACTAGAGTGGGGACAGCGTGGAGGGTCCTGGGCTCCAGGGTGGGGGCGAGATGCTGTAACTGTACAGAAAAACTATAAATGTCCTTTCCCCACCCTGACGAGGCCCCGAGTTGCCGGCCATGAGCGGCTCCTGGCTCCTCGACGGCCATGATCCCAGGGGCACACAGACCGATCTCGGAACCCAGCGGCTTTTGGCAGAAATGCACCTGGACTGAGCATTAGACTACGGCGCCGTGCCACCCCAGGTGGGGAAAGGTGCTTGTCCCTTTTGCCTTTTCTCCCCGGCAGCGCAGTGGCCGCCACCTTTTCAGAGCCTGTCGGACAGCCAGGTGTGAGACTCCAGTGACGTGACACATGGGGCCTCATGGGGTGGGGGGTGGAACTGGCCCCTCCCCCGCCATGAGGCCATGAGTGGCCGCCCACAAAAGGCCCCTGGCTCTGAACGGCCATGATCCCAGAGGCACACAAGCTAACCTCAGACCCCAGCGGCTTTTGGCAGAAATCCCTCCAGAGTTATTACTAAAATATCAGAAATCCAAAATTGCGTGGCCACTTTGCGGCCGTGCGACATCATATGCTCTTCAGAATCAGCAATAGAAAACAAATGATCTAATGATGCCTTTTCGGCAGGTCTGATTGTTGGGGAAAATTCCAAATAATAATGGTGGGTCTTTTGTCGAAATATTGAATGTGATCAAAGTGGAGAGAGAGTAAAATGGAAATAATTTGCCACATAGGCAGGGGGAGGGGCGGGACGGGGTGGGGGGGTGGTATACCGGGGTTCTTGGTGGTGGAAAATGTGCACTGGTGAAGGAATGGGTGTTTGATCACTGTATGGCCGAGACTTAAACTGGAAAGCTTTGTAACTGTTCTCACAGTGATTCAAAAAAAACTTAAAAAATTAAAAAAATATATATAAACGCCAACACCATTAGAACCATGTCACCCAAGCTGCAATAACAATGAAAACAAAAAGGAAGCAAATGTGCTAATGGGTGGGAGGTCAGAATGAGAATTATGCAGCCTTCAGAAGGCACCTGTCCCCACATCACACCTGGCTCCGAACTGCACCTGCCCCCCCCCCCACCCATGCACCTGGCCCCTAGGAGCTAGAAAAGGCGAGAAAGCAAATGCTTGGTGAGAGCTGTCAGGAGGAAACCAGCCATCTGATACCCCGGCTTGATCCCCGGGAAAGTGACGTTGGGACTCGGAGCCTCCGGGGCTGTAAGAAAATCCATTCTCGCTGCGGGTATTTTCAGGCGGCCACGGGAAGCCGGTCCAGAGTGGGGACAAATGGCAGAGCTAAGATTGGAACCCAGATGTCGCCTGTGTCCCCTCGCAGGCTCCCCGCGCACGTTCCCAGGGCGGGAAGGGGAGAAGGGGGACGTGTGGTCAGAAGGGCCCGCCATGGCACGTCCTGCAGGGTGCGGTCAGGATCCCCCCCCCCGGCCCTCCCCTCCCACGGGGCGGACAAACACACAGACACACAGCCGCCGTGCCACACAGCGATTCAGGCCTCAGGATGGCGAGCCCTGTGCCGTGTGACCGTCTCCCGGTGTCCCTCCCTGAGGAGACAGACCCGCGCCCTGTGCCCCTTCTCAGGCACAAGCAACGGCCCGCGCGGTCCCCTCAGCACAAACAGAACATCCCATGGCCGCTGCCTGTCCTCGAATGGCTTGGGGACACTCCTGTTTTGTTTTCATCTGGCAGTGGTCATAAGATACCTTTTACGGATTTCTTTTCTTCTCCTCCTTTTTTTTTTTAAGAAAAAAAAAAAGAAAATTGTGCAAGGGTAGAACTTAGCTGAAAAGACATTTCACCCAAAGCAACCCTTTTCCTTTCTCTTGGAAAACCACCTTTGTCTCGCTGAAGGGCTCTGCTCGACTGACGGCTTTTATGAGCCTCATCCCCGGGGACAGGGGACCAGATAGGCCACAGAGCACGCCTGTCCTCACGGCCGAGCTGGGGGGCGGGGGGGGGGCTTATTTTTGCAAATGAATCCGACCTGATGTATCAGGGCAATTTTGTTGTCACTGAGTGAAAAGCAAAAAAAAAAAAAAAAAAAAATTAAAAAAGTCTCCTGTTCTTAATATGATAGCAAACGCTCTGCCTGCTCCTGATTGGCCGGCTGGGTCAGGCCATTAGAGCTGAGAGGAGATTGTGCTGATTCATACGGAGGGGGACAGCCGGGGAGACAGGGAGTCCCGCAGCACTGCTGAAAGGTGGGGAGCGGACACCCCAAAGCTTTGATCGGGTTGTGGGGAGAACTGTGCCCCGCGGGACGGGAGGCTGGAGAGGCAGAGTACAGAGGTGTGGGAATCGCCTGGCACGCCGCCGACCCTGGTGCAGTACCCGGCACTGCAAACAGTCCGCAGGACGTCTCCAGGAGTGATGCCGGAGCACCTGAGCAGTGTGGCCCAGCACCTGCCCCCACGAGAAAAGGATCACTCCCGGGGCCGGAGCGATAGTCCAGTGGAGAGGGCGCTTGCCTGGCACGAGGCCGACCTGGGTTCGATCCCCAGCATCCCAGAGGGTCCCCCAAGCACTGCCAGGAGTGATTCCTGAGTGCAGAGCCAGGAGAAACCCCTGAGCGTCGCTGGGTATGACCCAAAAAGCAAAAAAAGGGAAGAAAAAAAATTAAACAAGAGAAAAGTATTACTGCCAAGAACGATTCCTTTCCCTAGCTGAGCTGCGTTCTGACCCTTCGCCACTCGAGCGGAAGGTTTTCCTTGGCGCTGCAGAGTTCTGCTTGTAACCGGGGGTGCGTACAGAGCCAGGAGTAAGCGCTGAGCATCCCGGGGTGTGTCCCAAACCACTCACCCTCCCCCAAATAAAAGAAAAACAGAGTTTTTCCAGTGTCACTCTTTCAGTGTGTAGCTAGTCTCAGATTATTATTATTATTATTGTAACGGAAAAGCTGGCATGTTTTTATTTCTCCAAATTAAGAAATTTACCGGGGCTGGAGTGATAAGACAGCGCGTAGGGCATTTGCCTTGCATGCAGCTGACCCGGGTTCGATTCCCAGCATCCCATATGGTCCCCCGAGCACTGCCAGGAATAATTCCTGAGTGCAGAGCCAGGAGTAACCCCTGTGCATCCCCGGGTGTGACCCAAAAACAAAAACAAAAACAAAACCAACCTCCCCCCCACCAAAAAAAAGAAATTTACCAAGGGTCTATTCAATTCAGCATCTCAAAAAAAAAAAGGGGGGGGCAAATAAAAGCCAAATAAATCTACGTGGGCTAACTGAAGGATTTCATTTCAGGCGTTCTACTCTGACCCATTCAGGGTCTGGTCAGTCTCCCTTAATTTCCCAGGGCCTTGGTTTCCTGACATTGTTCTGGCAGAGGGCTGGTGTGAAAACACTTTCAAAGCAAGAGGTTAAATATATTTCGGTTTTTCTAAATGGAGCCTCCTTTCCTCCACCTTTGGCTCGAGACGGTGAAGGCTGCTTAGATGCCTCCTTCTAGCTGAGTGCTCTCTCAAGACCCCACAGAGAATCAGTTCCCACTTCAATGCTCTACACCCCCCAGTCAGCTTTTGGAGGGGCTGGGGGGGGGGTCACACCTGATGGAACTCAGGGGTTACTCCTGGCTCCGTGCTCAGGGATTCACTCCTGGTGGTGCTCAGGGCACCCTTTGGGGTGCAGGGGACTAAACCTGGGTATGTCAGGGGCATGACAAGCGCCCTCCCCGCTGTGCCAGCAATCTGGCCCTTCCCTCCAGCTCTCACTGACTGGTTTCTACGAGCCAGACACCCGTCTAGGCTGTGAACTGCATCGTGGTGGGGACTTGGGGGGCCGCTCGGTTCCCTGTCTTACCGCCTGTACCTACGGTGACAGTCAGTGCACGGAATGACTCAGTTACGAGGCCTCGTGTGGATGAATCAGCCTGGGAGCAGCTCTGCTAGACAGCCCCGAGGCAGGAGTTAGCGGTTGCAGAACCAACGCGGCATCGGAGCGGGACACATACTCCCTCATGGGCAAAGAGGCCGCCGGGGACGGCACTGCCATCAGGGCCAGGTCAGTTCACTGACGGCAAGGGCTGCGGACGTGACACAAGGGCTGAATAAAAAGCAGCTGCCCTCACCGTCAGAGTCCCTGCTGCCTTGAACCAAATCCGGGTCACTTCCGAGTTTACGACCAGTGGGGCAGAGAGGTCGTCCAGAGTGGAGGTATCTCCCACGCAGGCTGCTGACCGCAGTTCAATCCCTGGCACTGCGTGTGGCCCCTAAGTACCGCCAGGGGTCACTCCTGAGCACCGCCAGGCATGGCCCCAAACCAATTACCAACTACTGGGGAGGGAGAGAGAGACAGAGACAAAGAGACAGAGAGAGAGAGAGACAGAGACAGAAACAGAGAGAGAATTGAATGCATGCTTCGCTTTCTGGAGGCCTGGCTTTGCCCCTTGGTATCACCTGGTTCCCCAGCCCTGCCAGGGTGATTTCTGAGCACAGATTCGGGAGTAATCCCTGAGCACCACCACATGTGACATCCTGCCACCATAAAGAAAGAAAAAGTCCGCAACTTCTTCTTATGGGCTACAATCTACTTTACACACTTAAATAATATTTAGACTCCAGGAGTATGTGCTAGAGACCAGGCTGATTGATTGCTTTGGGGAGAAAACTAAGATTAGAATAATGCCAAACAAGAATTTTACTGTGGGGCTGGAGCGATAGCACAGCGGGGAGGGCGTTTGCCTTGTATGCGGCTGACCCGGGTTCGATTCCCAGCATCCCATAGGGTCCCCTGAGCACTGCCAGGGGTGATTCCTGAATGCAGAGCCAGGAGTAACCTCTGTGCATTGCCAGGTGTGACCCCAAAAAAAAAAAAGAATTTTACTGTTATCTGTCAGGTTCTAATAGTTTAAATGTGGAAGTCACATAGAAATAAAAATTAGGGGGCTGGAGCAATAGCACAGCAGGTAGGGAGTTTGCCTTGCACGCGTCCGACCCAGGTTCGATTCCCAGCATCCCATAGGGTCCCCCAAGCACCGCCAGGGGTGATTTCTGAGGACAGAGCCAGGAGTAACTCCTGAGCATCGCCGGGTGTGACCCAAAAAAGAAAAAATAAAAAGAAAGAAAGAAAGAAAGAAAGAAAGAAAGAAAGAAAGAAAGAAAGGAAGGAAGGAAGGAAGGAAGGAAGGAAGGAAGGAAGGAAGGAAGGAAGGAAGGAAGGAAGAAAGATTAATGTTTAGAAAAATGTAGTCATAATTCCTGAGACATAGTGACCTGGGTGTGGGGTGGGGGAGTGGGGGACTGAGTGGAGAAATGAATTAATTAGTATAAGAAGAATAGATGAGTGTGTGTATGTGTGTATGTGTGTGTGTGTTTGTGTACATGTATGTGGTGCCAGGGACCCAAGCCACAGCCTCACACATGTGAGGCCCATATACTCCCAAGAGTCATCATCCCTGCCCCCGAAGATTATTATTATTTTTTGCTATATTTTTGGGGTCACACCCGGCGATGCACAGGGGTTACTCCTGCCTTTGCAATCAGGAATTACTCCTGGCAGTGCTCGGGGACCCAATGGGATGCTGAGGATCGAGCCCAGGTTGGCAGCATGCAAGGCAAACGCCCTCCCCACTGTGCTATCGCTCCAGCTCCCCCAAGATAGATTTTTAATCTCCTACTTTATTTCTGAAGTAATTATTGAACCCAGGTGGATCCGATGAATCTTCCTCTAGGCTGAAAATAAGCAGACCCAGGGGCCGGAGCAATAGCACAGCGTGTGAGGCACTTGCCTGGCATGTGGCCGCCCTGCCTGGGGCCTCAGCACCCCCTAGGGTGCCCTGAGCCCCACCAGGAGTGATCCCCGAATGCAGAGCCAGGAGTCAGCCCTGAGGCCCAGGGGGGCTCCAACACAAACACACAAGAAGAAAACCCGACGTGGGGGCAGATACGGCTGGCCAGGGGCCGGGATGGGTCACGTGGGCGCGCTCTCTCAGCCTGAGCTCCCGAGTCCGCTGTGGCACTCACTGGTCCTTCAGCCACTGCTCCACAAAGGGGATGGAGAAGAATTCCGTGAACGGCTCCGCAGCCCGCTTAGGATTCTGACTGCTCCCAGGCCACGCGTTGGATGGACGAGGAGGAAACCAAGAAGAAGCAAGAATTCCCGTCAATGGCAGCTCTCCCGCTTGCAAATTCACAGCATTTCATTCTCGGGGTCGTGCAATCCTTCGAAGCATGACAGACTTACTTGTACAGCCACTGGGTCAGATAGTCACAGGCAATGAATTTGGTCCTCTTCCTCTACGCAGAGAAAGAGAGCGAAATTACAGTCTTTGCCCCCCCCCCCCTGTCTAAGTAGGACAAAGAGAAAGAGGTTAATTAATTGTGTTAGATGAACTATGCCCGAGTCCTTTAGAGATTCCCACGGGCATCAGCAGGCAGTAAACTCATGCACGCAGAGGATTCTGGAGGTGGTTCTCAAGTCATCTTTGCCTGTGTATATTTTCCTCTTGATATATTTCTGATGTGTTGGAGCAACGCTGGTGTGCAAGCGTGTACATGTGTTATGTGTTTGGGACACACTGTTACCATACCAGGCCCAGCGCTAACGGGAGGGGCCCGAGCAATAGCACAGAGGGGAGGGCATTCGTCTAGCACGCGGCCGATCCAGGTTCGATCCCCGGCATCCCACAGAGTCCCCCGAGCACCGTCAGGAGTGATTCCTGAGTGCAGAGCCAGGAGGAACCCCTGAGCATCACTGAGTGTGACCCAAAAAGAAAAAAAAAAGCCACAAAGTGCCAAGACCCCTCCGCTACAGCTTACAGGAGTCTTCCTTACCGCTGACCACCCCCCCTGCTCCCCACAGCCTGACCCCGCACCCACATCAGGAACCTCAGACCATGTCGTCAGCCTAAGATGATGGAGACCGCCTATTCCCTCATGCTATTCTTTATATTCCACACACGGGTGGGATCATTCAGTATTTGTCTTTCTGCCTTTCTCCACTCATTTCCCTTAGACAAACCCTCTCCAAAGTTCCATCCATGTTGTAGCAAAACCCAGGACGTGGGGGCACGGTGGGTGGTGAAGCGGCCGTACAGCAGGTAAAGCTCTCCGCCAGCTGCAGGCCCAGGTTTGATCCCCGGCACCCACTACGGTCCCCCGAGCCTCCCCAGGAGTGATCCTTGAGTGCAGAGTCAGGAGTCATCCCTGAGCACTGCCGGGGGTGGCAGCCCAACAACATAAAGGCAGGAGTTCATCTTTTCTCACAGTTTGAACGGTGTCCCAGTACGTATACAAACAACCTTTAAAAATTAATAACGGGGCTGGAGCGATAGCACAGCGGGGAGGGCATTGGCCTTGCACGTGTCCGACCCAGGTTCAATTCCCAGCATCCCATATGGTCCCCTGAGCACTGCTAGGAGTAATTCCTGAGCTCAGATCCAGGAGGAACCCCTGTGCATCCCTGAGAGTGACCCAAAAAGCAAAAAAAAAATAGCATTGTAGCACGATAGCACTGTCTTCCCATTATTCATCGCTTTGCTTGAGTGGGCACCAGTAACGTCTCCATTGTGAGACTTGTGGTTACTGTTTTTGGCATATCGAATATGCCATGGGGAGCTTGTCAGGCTCTGCCGTGCGGGCGGGATACTCTCCGTAGCTTGCGGGCTCTCCGAGAGGGACGGAGGGAAAATAAATAAATAAATAAATAAATAAATAAATAAATAAATAAATAAATAAAAATAAAGAGATAAATCCCACTCATCTATCCTCAGACACCCCGATTGTCCCCAGATCGTGGCTATTATGAATAGCACTCCCGTCACCATCATTTAAAATGATGTATCTCTCATTCGGGTTTGTTCTTTGGATGGGTACCTACAGACACTAAGTGTGGAATGGCCAGACCATACAAAGTGCCAGCTTTCATTTCTTCTTTTTTTTTTTCTTCTTGGGTCACACCCAGCGATGCTCAGGGGTTCCTCCTGGCTCATGCACTCGGGAGTCACCACTGGCGGCGCTCAGGGGACCCCATGGGATGCTGGGAATCGAACCCGGGTCGACCGCGTGCAAGGCAAACGCCCTCCCCGCTGTGCTCTCGCGCCAGCCCCGAGTTTCCGTGTCTAAGGTAGTCTCCATCCCGTGTCCTGCAGCGCTTAAGTCCGTCTGCATCCACCCCGACAGTGCACGGGCGTTTCTCCTTTTTTCTCCACACCCCCACCGGGCAGCACTGGTTCTTTCCGGCCTTTGGGTCTGCCAACACAGGCTCTGTCTGCGCCGTGAGGACAGGCTGCACGAAGCAGGGGGGGCGGTGACCGCGTGCTTTGGGGACTGCCTCCCAAGGATTTGACTGGCTGGACCCCGAGTCCAGCCCACGGAAACCCTCAGAGCGGCAGAACTGCAGGTGTCAATGCACAGAGGCGCCAAGGCGGTCGCCGACGCTGTCCATCGTCCCCCCGAGAGGTACTCCCGGCATCCTTAGGCATCCTTTGGCATCCTTCCAGCCCCGGGAGACCATCTCCCCATCTCCCCGGGAGCCAAGGGCCGGCCCCAGCCGCAGTGTGTCCTGTGGGGCAGAAGTGGCAGCTCCAATGGGTTTCTGGAAGGTTCTGCGTGCTGGGCTCCCCCGGCCTCTGCTTCCCCAGCATTTCCTTCTCCGTCTTCCCATCTGGAACAGATGTGGGCCTGCAAGGGGAGCCACGGGGCCAGGCCCACACCCCGGGGACGGAGGGGCGGCGGGTGAGAGGGAAGCTGAGCCCTTAATGACTTCCTTATGCCGCTTCCCCTGCCCGGCTCCGACTTGCTCTGGCCCTCCCGGTACATACGGGGGGACGGACTCACGTGGGCTACGACCACTCTTCCCATTCCATGCAAGTGACCGCAGTGCCTGGGTGATGGAGAGCTAGTGAGTCACAGGCGGGGACCGAGTCCTGAGTAGAAAGGGGGTGTGTGGGGAGGGTGTGCTGGGGAGAGCATGGGGTGCCCCACCCAGTGTCCGTCTCCAAGATCCACTGGAAGTCTTTCGTCATTGAATCAGAACCACCAGTTCGAGAGAACGGTCATGGAAGACGGGAGTGAGACGGTCCCCACCCGTCCTCTGGAGGTTGGCAGGGGCCCCCCACCCCCTCCCCCTGTGAGACTGGCTTCGTGAGGAGGCGGAATCTGCAGGCAATCCCATCTGGGCCCCTCCAGGCTCTCCTCGCTCCACCGGGCTCTGGGTCTCCGGAGGCTGCATTGAGCAGGTTCCCTTAGTCTGGAGCTGGGGACGTCCCCGAAAGGCACCAGCAGGAGATGGAGACGAAGGCAGAGAAGGGCTGGGTGCTGGGTGCTGAGTCATATCCTTCCCCCGCTGCAAATTCAGACGTTGAATTCCCAACGCCCAGTACTTTTTTTTTTCTTTTTGGGTCACACCCAGCGATGCACAGGGGTTACTCCTGGCTCTGCACTCAGGAGTTACCCCGCTGGTGCTCGGAGGACCATATGGGATGCTGGGAATCGAACCTAGGTCGGCTGTGTGCAAGGCAAATGCCCTACCCGCCCGCTGTGCTATCACTCCAGCCCCGTCAAGTACGTTAGAACGTGCCTTTAGTGGGAATAAGTTCCGATACAACTTGAACTTGTTTGGTTTTTTTTTTCTTTTTGGGGTCACACCCGACGACGCTCAGAGATTACTCTCCCGTTTCTCTGCAGACACCCACGGTCCGGGCACCTCAGAGAGAAGAGGGACAGTCCTGCCAGCCACCAGATCCATCTCCCCTGCAGAACTATAAACTCCCTAGCAACAAACAGGCCGTCTCGCTTCCCTTTCTTTCTCTCCCTCGCAGGTGGGGGGTGCCGGGGCCACGAGGGCCAAGTCGGTGAATGGGCAGACCCACCATTCGGCTCTGGCTTTCAAGAATGCGTGACATCCCAAGGACAGTAGATGCAAGGGCCAGGGGCATTGCCCCATAATGGAAGCCTGCTTCATGAGCGGAGGGAAGAAGGCAGATGGAATAGAGAAGGGATCACTGAGGAAATGATGGCTGGAGGAACCAGTCGGGATGGGAGATGCATGCCGAAAGTAGATAATGGACCAAACATGATGACCTCTCAGCGTCTGTGTTGCAAACCATAATGCCGAAAAGTAGAGAGAGAGTATGGGGGATATTGTCTGCCATGGAGGCAGGGGGAGGGTGGGAAAGGGGGGTATACCCGGGATATTGGTGGTGGGGAATGTGCCCTGGTGGAGGGATGGGTGTTGGATCATTGTGAGATTGTAACCCAAACATGAAAGCTTGTCACTATCTCACAGTGATTCAATCATTTTTTTTTTAAAGGAATGTGTGACATTTCCAAGTAGGAACTGCTCAGACAGTCCTGCCTTCTTCCCACTAAGACGTATGACGAAAAAGCTCCCCACCCCATTTACTCGGAAACAGCCAGCTGGGCTTTGTAAGCTCAGATAAAGCAAACGAGACTGTGGCCAAATTAAGATTTTTTTTTCCCCCACCAAAAAAAGAAAAAGTACAGTTTCAGCTGTTCCCCGAAAGCCTGTTAATCAGGCCTGTCGAGTTGGTGTGGTGCGGGAAATTGTGGGTAATCGGGAGACTGTTGGTAGGCTCACTGCCCACAGCCTTTCACTTAAAACAGAAGAAACACCCCGGCCCATGGGGCGGAAATGGAATCTACTGGCTCTCCCCGGGGTCCCCCAAGGCAGCCTCCGGAGAACAGGCTCTTCCTTAGAAGTCCTCTCTCACCATAATAAGAAAATACTTGTACAACAACGCAAATATGTATCTAGCACAAATTGCCTTGTGCTAATTGAATCAATGCAGCCACTGAAGGCGGCCCTGTCTCTCTCTCTCTCTCTCTCTCTCTCTCTCTCTCTCTCTCTCTCTCTCTCTCTCTCTCTCGGGCCCCACAAAAGACGCTTTGTTCCCTTGGCATGTACTGTGTGTGCGTTCGGTGGTCAAGATATTCCACGGAGGGAATGCAGCTTGACTTGCTCCAAGAAATAGACTTTGAAAAGGGCCCGGTGCTGTTATGAAGGTCACGCAGACAGATGTAATCACTTTGATGCAAAGAAATAAAATGGAAGAAATTGCATTTGCCTTCTGCTCCGGGCGAGCGGGGACGTGCCGGGCATACTCAGACGTGCCAAACAGTGGGGATATTGTGCGGCTGTTGTTTGGTTTAAAAATCATCTGCCGGGGATGAGAGAGAGGGAGGGAGAGAGAGATACGGGACCGCCAGTGACAAACTGCATTGAGGGGAGTGATAAAGGGGGGAAGTCAGAGAGAGAGAGAACACGTCCAGGGCGAGACTGAGAGGCGGGCACCGCGGACTCATGGACTGGACAAGCGCTGCTGGGCGCAGGGCTGTTTGCAGAGTGACAACGTGCAGGTGTGAGGGACGGGCCAGCAAAGGCGGCCTCCAGCGGATTCATGCTGCAAGTCGAGAGCCAAAGGGCGGCTATCAGGGGCCAGCCCGCCTCATCTACGCTAGCTCGGAACCAGCCCGATGTCCTGGGCCGTGCGGATGGACGGAGGGAAGGACGGAGGGGGCTGGAGAAGAAAAGACGGAAAAAGGGGCCAAACCAGGGCGGCGCTGGCTCCAAACGCTGCACATCTCCTGGACGCCACGGCCGTGGGGGGGCAGGGGTCAGCTCGAGTACGCTGTGGTTCGTGCTATGATGACGGGGTGTGCAGGACAACCCTCGTGAAAACTCGACCCTCGAGGAGGCAAAAAGGCCGACAGGGAGGGGGAGCTCTGTCCCGGCAGCCCCCCGCGCTGCTGTGCTGGGAAACGCAAGGACGAGGGACAGGAGGCCGGGAGATCTCGACACGAGTCCCACTGGCGTGGGGTCCCAGTTCAGAGGAGGCACGTCCCACCCGGGAGGTCAAAGGTCAAACCTGCGGTGGGGTCGGTGCCCTAGAGGTGGCCAGCTCTGTCCTTGTGGGGCTGGAGAATCCCTGGGTTTGGTGGGGAGGGGGGAGGGAGGAACTAGAAATACACTCAGGCGTCCTTGGTTGCCGGGGGGATGATTTGGCGGGGAGATGCTCACTGGCTTCGAGGGCCAGTGATGCTCAGGGACCATGTGGTGCCAGGGACCGTCCTGCTCTCTCTCCAGCCCCGACCGCATTCTAAAGTCGGGTTCGGCTCGGCCGCGCCACACCCCCGCCGCCCAGCCCGGGTCCCCAAGTTCGAATCACCCACCGTTAGACACCGTGGGGTCTCTTGGGGTCTCAGCCCCCCGTGGGTCCACATGGTCTCAGTCTGGGGCCCGGGGCTGACAGCTGGTTGACAGACGTCTCCGGAATATCCCCCGTGCTCACGGCTCGAGGAAGGGTTGTGGGCCTGGAAACACGGCCACATCGCAGGCCTCCGGGACACCGACCAGGGTCAGTGCACAAGCACGCGTGCACACACACACATGCACACGCACACGCACGCACACACACATGCACACGCACATGCACACGCACACCACATACACATGCACATGCACACACACACACATACACGCAAGCGCACACACACACGCACACGCATGCACAGTGATAGCCATGCCCGCTCCCGTTTGAGCCGGGAAACCAGCTAGCCCCGGGGTCACTGCTCAGGCCAAGGGCCGCGCTGGCTACTATCATACAGCGGAACTCCACGTAGTCCCTGGGTCGGAACTCCAGCCCTGTGACCTCCCCTGGGGCCCGCTCGCCCGCTCTGACCCCTCGCGGCTTCCAGGCCGGCTTGGCGAGCCACCTCAGTCTGGCTCCCAACCTCTGCTGGCTCCCGGTCCTCCCCCCGCCAGGCCGCCTGTGCTCCCAGCCCTGAGGTGCGTCACCCCTCTGCTGGGGGGCGGGGACCACGGCTCCAGATCACCCCCCACAGCCCCAGCCGTCACGGAACGGCTGCCGAGGGGGCTTCTGCGGAAGGGCCGTGGGCGCAGAGGCCACAGACCAAGTCTCCGCTGGACGCGTCTCCATGGCGAACCTCCAGACCCCCAGACCACTGCCGCCCCCCACCCCTGAAGCAGCTCACGTCAGGACTTCCCCTGGCCAACTCAACTTGGCTCTGGGGGGTCTCCCCAACGTGTCTTCGAATTCCACTGGAGGAAAAAACCCACAAAATCAGCTCTTTGCATGTGGCCCATGCCAACCCCTGGCACTGTGTTTGGTCCCCTGGATCCATCCAGGAGTGAAGCCGGAGCACAGAGCCAGGAGCAAGCCCTACGCACTGTTGGGTATGACCCAACCCACCCAACCACCCACCCCTCTTCACCTCCCACAAGGAAAAAAAAATCACCATCTGAAAAGAAGTGAAAAATAGGCACTTGGGGGCTGGAGCAATAGCACAGAGGGGAGGGCGTTTGCCTTGCACATGGCCAACCCGGGTTCGATCCCCAGCATCCCATAGGGTCCCCTGAGCACCACCAAGGGTGACTCCTGAGTGCAGAGCCAGGAGTAACCCCTGTGCTTCACCAGGTGTGACCCAAAAAGAAAAAAAAAAATAGGCACTTGTTGAGGGGCCAGAGCGATAGCACAGCGGGTAGGGCGTTTGCCTTGCACGCGGCCGACCCGGGTTCGAAATTCCCACAGCATCCCATAGGGTCCCCTGAGCATTGCCAGGGGTAATTCCTGAGTGCAGAGCCAGGAGTGACCCCCGAGCATAGCTGGGTGTGACCCCCCCCAAAAAAATAGGCACTTGTGACAAAATGTTGGCCAAGCGTGAGCACAGGCACCAAGGTCATTTCTGAAGGAGTAGCTGGTGAAACGGAGCAGGGCTGAGTCACTCCCGTGCGCCCTTCCGGCAGGCCCTGTTCTCCAGAGTCTCGACATTCTTCGCAAACAAAGGCTGGTGGGATTCCGAGCTTCCCTACTGGCCAGGCCAGGAAGTGGAATTTCTCCCCCCCGCACTGACCAGAGGTTCCAACACATTAAAACAAAACAAAACAAAACACATTTTTGGGTCCTTGGATCACACACTCAGCTTCCCTGGGGGCTTGGGGCTCCCCCAAAGTAAGTACCCCAGCCCCCCCTGCCCCCCTCCCCTACTCTCTTTAAAAGACACTCAAATAGCTAACGTTCTACACTGGGTCTTAGCCAAAAGGCCAAGAAGCCATCAAATAGTTAATGTTCCAAACGCTATTAAAAACCGACTCTAGGGGCTGGAGTGATAGCACAGCGGGGAGGGTGTTTGCCTTGCACGCGACCGACCCGGGTTCAAATCCCAGCATCCCATAGGGTCCCCTGAGCACCGCCAGGGGTGATTCCTGAGTGCAGAGCCAGGAGGAACCCCTGAGCATCGCCAGGTGTGACCCAAAAAGAAAAAAAAAACCGACTCTATTAAGTAACTACAAGATGGGGAAGGACTATTTAAACAAAAAAAAAAAAAAGGAAAGGGGGCTGGAGCAATAGCACATCGGGTAGGGCATTTGCCTTGCACGCGGCCGACCCGGGTTCGATTCCCAGCATCCCATAGGGTCTCCTGAGCACTGCCAGGAGTGATTCCTGAGTGCATGAGCCAGGAGGAACCCCTGTGCATCGCAGGGTGTGACCCAAAAAGCAAAAAAAAATAAAAAGAAAGAAAGAAAAGCAGGGGGTTTGTTTGACTGAATGGGAGTAGCAAATTTTCACGTCATGACATCATCAAAGGATTTATCAAGAGTTACAAATAGTTTCCTGATGCCGACTGTGTTGACGGTACTCTCCGCACTGTAATGGAATTTGATGAGCAACCAGCCGCCCGCCCGGAGGGGGATTTTTCTGTGGCGTGGTAGAAAGGAACAGAAAGGCTTATCGGCTCCACCCAGAGCGCGTGTGACCCAGCACGGAACGCTGAGATAAGCTTTATTCCTAGCTGCCCCGTCAGTCCTGCCTAGAGTCCTGATTTCTTCTCCAGGTGTGCTGCTCCGGCCGCTGATGCTGTTCGGTTATTAACTGAGCACCTGCTACACCCCAAGCCCAGGCTTAAACACTAAGGAAATGGAACAGACGTGACCCGCCCCCATAGGGGGTGTGACGCGAGGAGGGGGGTGTGGGCTCAGGAGCTACTCCCGGCTCTGTGCTCGGGGATCACTCCTGGCGGTGCTCCGGGGACCTTAGGGGGTGCTGATGGTCTAACCAGGGTGGGCTGCGTGAAAGGCCAGCACTTGACCTCCTGCACTATCTTCCCAGCCCCGTCCTGGGGTGATTCGTGGAACATCACCCCCAAGAGCTGAGGGCAGGAGCCGGGCAGAAATAAGCCCGGACTCCGAAGGGGCGTCCCCGTGAGGGCGTACACTCAGTCTCCTTACCACCGCCTCCACTTAGATGAAACTGATGCCCGTTACTCCTTTTTATCTCTTTTTTTAAATTTTTTGCTTTTTGGGTCACACCCGGCGATGCTCAGGGGTTACTCCTGGCTCTGCACTCAGGAACTACTCCTGGAGGTGCTCAGGGGACCCTATGGGATGCTGGGAATCGAACCCGGGTCAGCCACATGCAAGGCAAACGCTCTCCCCGCTGTATTACTCCTGTACTACCCCTCTGCCCGGTTACTCCTGTGTGCTCGCGTGTGTGCGTGTGCATGTGTGTGTGTGTGCATGTGTGTGTGTGTGTGTGTGTGTGTGTGTGTGTGTGTGTGTGTATGAGTGAAACAGGAAGGGCGTACAGTCTAGTTCAGAGCCACGAGGCATGGGGGGAGTGGGAAATCCAAATCTTCTCTTTTGATTTTCCCGAAGAGCCTGACCGCCCTGTGGCTAGTGGGAGAAGGTGGCGGCAAAGCCCCGGCCAGAGCAGCTCTTGCCGTCTTGGGGGAAGTGGCCTAAGGACACAGCCCCAGGCCGGGGGGCGTGGTGATGGCTCGCAGTCAGGGGTCCCTACTTTGGGTGTGTCAGGACCAGAGTTCAATCCTCGGGACCACACGTTCCCTGCCCCCCCACCCCAGCATCTCTGGATGTAGTCTCGAGGCCCACAGCATCACTGGGGTGACCCCGGTCATCCCCCCTGGCACCACAGGGCGCGAGGAGCTGCCCTTCCTCGGGCCCCAGCACTGAGCACTGAGCACTGCCTGGGAGCACCCACTGGCTCCCTTCCCCAAAAGAAAAGACCAAGCAGAGAGTCAGAAGAGAACTAAGTCCTCAGTCAGATCCCTGATCAAGCCCACCCTGAAGTCTTCTAACTCACCCCAGAAACTTTTAGTTTCTTACGCTGACACCTAAATATATTACGATGATCATGTACCTTTTTAATCTAAAGAACAGAAGGAATCCCAGCCCAGAAGGCTGCCCCAGCGGCCTTCTGCCTTCTAAAGAAACAGGACCCTGAGTTCCTTCCAGGGGCCCCATCGCCTTCCCGACCTGACGAAAGCAATGCTCAGTGCCTGGAGCCGAGAGCTCCTTCCTTCTGCAAACGGGCAGCGCAATCGAGAAACTCCAGCAGACACTTTCTCTTCCCCTGCGCCCCTGGAGCCTTTCCGGACAGACAGACAGACAGACAGACGCAGGCTGGTGCCCCAGGGGAGGGACGGATGGAGCCAGAGAGATGGAGCAAGGGAGAGGAATGCAGTGACAAACCTGTCCTGGGGGGCCCCCAGTTTAAGACAGATAAGATCTCCCCACTCTCTTCTACACACAAAAAATAATCAAATCCAGCTGGAGCGAAAGTGCAGCCAAGCCTGGTTCAAATCCCAGCACCACGTATGGCTCCTGAGCACTGCCAGGGGTCACCCCTGAGCATGGGATCAGAAATAGACCCCAAGTTATGCTGCATGTGTCCCCAGAACCCCACTTACATTTTCTTCTAGGGGCCTGAGTACAGTGGGGGATGGGGTGGGAGTTAGCCTTGCACGCAGCCAAACCAGTTCAAATCCCTGGCATCCCATAGGGTCCCCCGAGCACCACCAGGAGTCATTCCTGAGTGCAGAGCCAGGAGTGACCCCTGAGCATCGCCGGGTGTGACCCAAAAAGAACAAAGAAAAAGAAAAAGAAAAAACCTCTTCTACTGAAATCTATTGTGATAGGGTTTTCTGTCTCTTGCAGGACCTGCCCACCAAAAGTTAATCCCCGAAAACAAGAATTTAGTTCTGCAGACTTTGCAGCTGAGCGAAACAATTCTAGTGAGTTCTGAGCCCCGCTTAAATCCACTGAGTTCAAATGACTGCTAACAATCTAAACCTTTTATCAAAAGCTGCTTCTAGTGAAAAATCATTAACTTGACCCTGAGAACTCCAGAATCCACCCAGAGCCGCACTGGAAAGAATTTCCATGCGAATTTCCTGGTGCAGCCATGAAGCCGCTGGCCCATTAAATGCTGATCAACGGGGCTGGTGCGGGGAGGGTATTTGCCTTGCACTCGGTCAAACTGGGTTCAATCCCTGGCATCCCATAGGATCTCCTGGGCATCGTCAGGAGTAATCCCTGAGTGCAGAGCCAGAAGTAATCTCAGAGTCGCTGGGTGTGACCCAAAAAGCAATTAAAAAAAAAAAAAAGTCGGGATCTCTCAGGTGCTAATAAGCTGGTCCCAAGGAAGGGCTGGCAGTTAGGGGATCGCTTTGGAACATTCCAACTCTCATGTCTAATCTCCATGATGCGATTTACACGTCTGGAACTAAGTAAGCAAAGCTAGTTTGCTCCAGAGGAACCCAGCACCGCTCACGACTGGACAGGAATGGGACCGGGACCCTCTAATCAAATGATCTACCGTGAGGGCCAGCAGGAGAGCGCTCGCCCTGCGGGTGTTAGGCCCTGGGTTCCACCCCAGGGCCAGTGGAAGGGAGAAAAATCCACATTGAGTCACAGGAGAAGGCTGGACGTGTCGCTGAACAAGGCAGTGGGATTTCTGGCGTCAAAGCCTCTTTCTGGCTCCACCCTGCAGTGCCAGGATGGATCCGGGGTCGACAGACAAAGCCCGCAGGCCAGCTTCTCGGCCCACCTCTGCACCGCCCCCCCCCCCAACTTCCCAGGCTCTCTTTTCTGCTGGCCTCTGGTCCACAGCGCCTCCGCTGAGCTCTGACTCAGTCCCCACAGCCCCAGGGAACGGTGTCCTTACCCTGCCCCCGCCCCATTTACAGATGAGGAAACTGAGGCTGGTGGAGTTGAAGAAATCTTCCGGGTACCAGAGTTAGCCGCAGTTGGGAAGGGATTCGAGGACTCCCAGGACTGGAGCTCCTGTTATCTGCCAGAGCCCTACCCCCACCCCAGCTCACCCCCGGGAAGGGGGGGTCTTGGAGTCTGCTTTCCTCCAGCTCGACTTCTCCCCGAATACTGTCTCCGTCCCTGGAGGTTTTCTGTGCTGCCCTGATTTGCCTGGTTTTAGGAAAACCCGGTTCCAATTTACTCCGACTCTGCTTTCCTTGCTACTTGTCACTCGGGTCCTGCCCGTCACTGAGCTGGATGCCTGAAAGGTGCTGCTTTAGCTCTTCCGAGAGATGGAGGCACAACATTTGCTTATAAGTGGGTGGACATGGAGAGTACCTTGCTAAGTGAAATGAGTCAGAAAGAAAGGGACAGACAGGGTCCGGAGAGATAGCACAGCGGGTAGGGCATTTGCCTTGCACGTGGCCAACCCGGGTTCGAATCCCAGCATCCCATATGGTCCCCTGAGCACTGCCAGGAGTAATTCCTGAGTGCATAGCCAGGAATGACCCCTGTGCATTGCCGGGTGTGACCCAAAAAGAAAAGAGACAGACAGACAGACAGACAGACAGACATAGGATGACTGCACTCATTTGTGGAATATACTGTCTAGCACTGTAGCACTGTCGTCCCGTTGTTCATCGATTTGCTCAAGCGGGCACCAGTAACGTCTCCATTGTGAGACTTGTTACTGTTTTTGGCATATCTAATACGCCACGGGTAGCTTGCCAGGCGCTGCTGTGGAATATAAAATAACATAATATGAGACTGACACCCAAGGACAGTAGACACAAGGGCCAGGAGTATTGCTCCATGGTTGGCAGCCTGCCTCATGAGCTGGGGGAGAGGCAGCTGGGATGGAGAAGGGATCACTGAGTCAATGATGGTTGGAGGGATTGATCGGGATGGGAGATGTGTGCTGGGAGTAGATGAAGTATTGAATGTGATAGCATCTCAGGATCTGTATTGCAAGCCATAATGCCCAAAATTGGGATTTTTTTTTAAATCCATATGCAAAATCCAGTAACAAGCTGGATCTCATTCCCCTGACCCTGAAGAGCCCCTAGTGCAACATCCTTAGGAGGGCCGAGTCGAGATAGACTTCTAAGATCTCAGGGAAAGGACGAAATGAGATGTTACTGAGCCCGCCCGAGAAATCGGTGATTAACGGGATTTCGTGATCGTGATCATGAATGCCCAAAATTAGAGAGAGTCTGGGGGAAATTGTCTGCCATGGAGGCAGGGGGAGGGGTATACTGGGGACATCGGTGGTGGAAAATGTGCCCTGGTGGAGGGACGGGTGTTTGATCATTGTGTGACCGAAACTCAAACATGAAAGCTTTGTAACTGAATCTCACGGTGATTCAATTAAAAAAAAAAAAAAAGGTGCTGTTTTACTTTGCAGTTCCCAGAAAGGGCGCTCAGTGTAGCGATTACATTATGATTTCCCTCTGATAGGCTGATTTCAGATATGAGGTCACGCCGTCAGCGAGGTCCGAGTTCCAGAAGGGAGTTGAACTGAGTCCTGAATCTGGACACGCTTGCCTGCAGATCCAGGTCGAATCTCTCCGCTGCCTTTAGAACTGTCCCCCTCGCTCCCACCTGGCTCCCCTCCCCACAGCTTTAGCCACCACTTACAAAGATGGGAACCGTCCCAGGGTTCCAGAGCAGGGACCGGCAAGTTTTATTTATCATTTATCTAGCACCCTCAGGGGTGCTTGGGGGCCCAGAGGTCACTTCTGTAATTCCTCGGTCTGTGGTTCGGTGCTCAGGCCTGGCGGGGGTGTTGAGGGGTCCCCAAGAGTCAGGCGTGGACATCACCCCTGGAGCCACCTTCCCAGCCCCCAGCCCAGCAGCCTTTTTCTTAAAGAGCCACAGGTGGCAAATGGCCTGAGCCTTGTGTCACCAGTCTGCTTTGGCATTGTATATCACAGGATGTCGAACTGGTCACCAGCAATGTGAAAAAGAATGGGGTGTCCCAGGGCTGCGCTAAGACTTTATTTAAAAAGAGGGGTTTTGGGGCTGGAGTGATAGTACAGCGGAAAGGGCGTTTGCCTTGCACTCGGCTGACCCGGGTTCGATTCCCAGCATCCCATAGGGTCCCCTTAGCACTGCCAGGAGTCATTCCTGAGTGCAGAGCCAGGAGTAACCCCTGTGCATCTCCAGGTGTGACCCAAAAAGGAAAAAAGAAAAAAAGAGGCATTTTTTAGGGTGTCAGGTAATGGCAGGGAATCTTTGATGGAGTAGCATGGACAAATGTTAAAGGACTTCCTCCTTTTTTCTTTCCTCCCTCCCTTCCTTCCTCCCTCCTCAGGGGATAGTCCCCCAAATGATGTGCAAGGGACCTGGGGTCACTCCACTCAATGCTGCTTGGGCCTAGCAGTGCTGGGGCCACCAGGGCAATGCCTGCAGCCCTGGGAGGGGACCCCACGGCCTCCACATGTTGGGCCCGTGTGCCTGCCCTCGCACCCAGCTCCCCTGCCCCACTGTAGTTGGTTTTTTTTTTTTTTTTTTTTTTGCTTTTTGGGTCACACCTGGCGATGCTCAGGGGTGACTCCTGGCTCTGCATTCAGGAATCACTCCTGGTGGTGCTCAGGGGATCCTGTGGGATGCTGGGAATCGAACCCGGGATGGCCGCATGCAAGGCAAACGCCCTCCCTGCTGTGCTATTGCTCCAGCCCCTGTCGTTGATTTCTGACCAACATCTGCTTTGCCTTGTTTGGGTTTTTGTGCCACACCTGCTGGTGCTCAGGGCTTACGACTGGCTCTGCACTCAGGCATCGCTCCTGGCAGGGCTCTGGGGGACCATGTGGGGTACACCAAGCCCGGGTCAGTATATGCAAGGCAAGAGATCTGGATTCTCTCTCCAGTCCTATTTTGCATTTTTAAGGGTATTTTTGTTGTTGTTGTTGTTATTTCTTGGGGGGAGGGAGTAGCTTCACCCCTGGAAATAATGGTGGCCACTTCTGGCTCGGTGCTCTGGTGTCCATGCTAAGCAGTGCTTGAAGAAGTATTTGGTGCCAGGAACTGAACTCAGGCCTCCCACCTGCAAGGTCTGCTCTCGGTATGTTGAACTAACTCTTCTCTCTCTCTCTCTCTCTCTCTCTCTCTCTCTCTCTCTCTCTCTCTCTCTCTCTCTCTCTCTCTCTCTCTCTCCTCTCTCTCCTCTCTCTCTTTCCTCTCTCTCTCTCCTCTTCTCTCTCCCTCTCCTCTCTCTTCTCTCTCTCTCCTCTTCTCTCTCCCTCCCTCACTCTCTCTCTCCCTCCCTCCCTCCCTCTGTCTCTGTCTCTGTCTCTCTCTCTCTCTCTCTCCCCCAGACATTCCATTTCAAGAAAGCTCGACTTTGCCTCCCCTCAGTATTTCCTAGATAAACCTTTATTACTTTAAGGCATTAACAGCTTAACCATCTCAGGGATCTGGGGCTCGTAAATGCCTTGGGATTTCCTGTTCCTGAAAAGCAGCAGGATGATCCGCAATTTCCCAAGAAAGCAAGAGGCCAATGACTTAACTTAAGATTTAAAAAAGAGGAAGAGAAATCTCCAGAAGCCTATTTTCATTCATTAACATAATAAGAAGAAAGATCCTCCAGCCTTTAGACATAAATTCTCAAGAGAAGTCTGGGACATTTACAATCTTCCTTCGGGGGTTTTTCATACCCTTAAACCTTGGTGGTCTCCTCCTAATTCCTTCTCAGGTTCTTAGCACAAGGATAATCCCTTTCTTTCTTCTTCTGTCTGCGTGAGTGGGGGGCAGGGGGCGCTGTGGGAGGTGTGGGGGGGAGATGTCGGACCAGGTTGGGCAGGGATTGAACCCAGGGCCCCACGTACTTAAGATTCTTCCACTGAGTCACCTCCCTCCCCGGCCCTTGACATTACCTCGAGAGCAATCTGAGATTTTTCACAAGTATACGTCATCTATACATACATGTATCTATACATACATACATACACAGATACAGTACAGCAGGCCGGGAGTTTGCCCTGCATGTGGCCGGCCCAGGTTCAATCCCCAGCACCCGCTATGCTCCCGGGCCTGCCAGGAGTGATCTCTGAGCACAGAGAGCCAGAAATTAAGTCTTAGGCAGTGCTGGTGTGGCCCTAAAACCGAACAAATAAAAAAAAAATTCTTCCTGAGATTACAAAGGAGAGAAAGGGGCTATGGATTGTCACTTCCCTGGAGTTAGGGGCTGCCACCTACAGCTTCGAACATCGGGTCTGAGATGAACAGCAAAACTGGACCCCAACAGTCCGCTACGGCCGGGGTGACTTCACAGCTCCCCCCACCAGGAGCCGGGGGGGGGAGGGACATGTCCTTATCCTCACACCCCAAGACATGCTCCGGCTCATGCAACACAGTCGGAGTGACAGCGGGGCAGTGCCCAGGCTCACGGGAACATTCCAGGGGGCACCTGGCAGGGGCTGAGATGCCAAGTGGGACCGCGACGAGCTAACGCCGTCCTCACACCAGCCAGCACCCAGAGGCCAGGAATGAAGTTGGTCAAAGCCAGAAGAACCGCCCCGCTGAGCCGAGTCCAAACTGCTGCCTTGCGGAGCAAGGTGTGGACACACAATGTTGTTTTAATTGATGAGGCGGCTTAGCTGGTCGCAGAGGGGACAGATTCCCGTAACAACTACAACGGCAGTTCAGGGCCAACCGAGACTTCTGAGCCGCCAACTGGCACGCGGCCGTGCCCCCACTGAAAGCAAGGGGACGCCACCGCCTCCGACCGGAGAAGGAAAACCGGGCCCCCGCGCCCCAGGGGGTCGCCCTCGGGTCAGCGCCTGTTGTCAGGAAAGGCTCCTCCGTGAGAGCACGACTTGGATTCTTCAGACGCAAGCAACTCCGAGCCAGGCTGGGGAGAGGGAAGCATCAATGCGGCTTTTGTGAAGAAGGAAAGGGAGCAGGAGGATCAAATGATAACCGGACTTTCTCGAAGGGTTTACAAACGGGGTCGGGCAGGCATTCCCGGAGTCTCGGGGCACATCTTTCAACAGGGACAGGGGAGCCGCCTCACACCAGGCCCAACCCCGGCTCATCCTCTCAGCAGTCATGGGGGAGGGGGGAACATCTCGGGCCTCAGTTTCCTCATCCACAGAAACGGGGACAATACAGGGCCGGGAAGATAGTACAGCAGATAAAGCGTTTGCCTTGCACACAGCTGACCCGGGTTTGACCCCCAGCATCCCATATGGCCCCCCAAGCACCGCCAGGAATAATAATTCCTGAGTGAGAACCAGGAGTAACCCCTGAACATCGCTGGATGTGACCCAAAAAGCAAAAAAAAAAAAAAAAAGAATTGGGCACAAAAACACCATCTACAATCACACAGTCTTGTGATGGTCAAATGAAAGCACATGGTGAAATAACATTCAGGGGCGGAGTGATAGTTCCATGGACAGAGCCTTCGCCTTACACTCGGCCGACCCGGGTTCGCTTCCCAGCATCCCATAGAGTTCCCCGAGCACCACCAGGAGTGATTCCTGAGTGCAGAGCCAGGATCAACCCCTGAGCGTCGCCAGGCGTGACTCCAGAAGCCTAAATAATATAGTTTGAAAAAAAAAGAAAGAAAGAATGTCCAGTGGGTCGGAAGGACTCGTCAAGACCCGTCAAATAAAGGGTCACTCATCCCCCCCAGTGTCGTGGGTAGGGGCAGCTTCCGACCTGGGCTTCGGGAAGGACCAATCATTGGTGGCCAATGGTGACCAAACAGCCCTTTCTTTCAGCCCTATCTCAAACCTAGGGGGTAGATCCGCAGAGAGGAAACTGGGGTCTGCCGCCTGCCGCCCTCCTGTGCCAAGGGAATCAGGCACAGCAAGGTCAGGCTCGAAGGCCGCTTCCTTCAGCCGCTGTAGCTCACCCGAGAGAAACAGAAGCTGACGCCTTCGGAGACTTGTTTTTTTTTTTTTTTTTTGCTTTTTGGGTCACACCCGGCTCTGCACAGGGGTTACTCCTGGCTCTGCACTCAGAAATCATCCCTGGCAGTGCTCAGGGGACCATATGGGATGCTGGGAATCGAACCCGGGTCGGCCGCGTGCAGGGCAAACGCGCTACCCGCTGTGCTATCGCTCCAGTCCCAACCTGCGGAGACTTGGTCAGGAATGTTCACAGCCATGCCGCTGGCTCCGGCCCCGCAGTAAAAACGTGGTGTGGCCACAAGACGGCTGCTGCCATGACACAGCAAAGCAATGGCACGTCAGGGAGACCTGACACAGGCCATAACATGCGCCAACCTCTGAAACAGCGTTACCTGGTACAAGAAGCCAAAGGCAAACATCTAAGATACCTCATGTCTGGAATAGGGAACTCACTGTGTCACTGTCATCCTGTTGTTCACTGATTTGCTCAAGCAGGCGCCAGTAACGTCTCCATTCGTCCTGGCCCTGAGATTTTGGCAGCCTCTCTTTACTCATCCTTCCCAATGGTGCCGCATTGGAGACTCTTTCAGGGTCAGAATGGAATGAGAGGGAATGAGACCCACCATTGTTACTGTTTTTGGCATATCGAATACGCCACGGGGAGCTTGCCAGGCTCTGCGGGGAGGTAACTCTGCTAGCGAGTGGAATGCTGGCTGCCTCGGGGAGGGATTAAGGGGTGAATGCGAGTGGTCACTGGCAAGCTTTGGGGAATGATGGGAATGTTCTAGAACAAGACCGAGGTGGTTGTTATACAACCCCGTCAATCTGTTCTCCTTAAAGTGATTGAGTTTCTCAATTGTGGAATATAAAATAATATGAGACCGACACCCAAGGACAGTAGACACCAGGGCCAGGAAGATGGCTCCATGGTTGGCAGCCTGCCTCATGAGCTGGGGGAGAAGGCAGCTGGGATGGAGAAGGGATCACTGAGTCAAGGATGGTTGGAGGGATTGTTCAGGATGGGAGATGGGTGCTGACGGTAGGTAAAGTGATAACCTCTCAGTATCTGTATTGTAAACCATAATGCCTCAAAGTAGAGAGAGAGTATGGGGGATATTGTCTGCCATAGAGGAGGCAGGGGGAGGGCTGGAAAGGGAGCGGGGGATACTGGGGACATTGGAGATGGAGAATGTGCACTGGAGGAGGGATGGGTATTTGGTCATTGTGTGACTGAAACTCAAACATCAAAGTTTTGTGACTATCCCACCGTGATTCAATTAAAAAAATGTGATTGAGGTTTTAAAACACTTTTGTAATTGGGCCGTTTTTAAAAAAACAAAATGGGTAAAATATTCCTGACATGGAATTTCCCAGCACAACCGGTTCGGGTCTTGCTTTGTTTTGTGTTCCCAGGGACTGTCCCTGGGGCGTTACACCTGCAAGGCAGGTGCAGGAACACCCCAGCCTCCCTGCACAACCGTGCTGAGTTGAGGGGCTGATTCGGATTCGGGAGGTCTCGAGCACATTGACACCGTTATCTAAGATTCCTCCTGCATGACCCAAGTCTCCCCCAGCAGAGCCGACCCACTGCGGTCAACCATTCATTAACTCACCCGGTAGTCAGAGGGTCCCAGCTCCCCACCCGCAGCCCCCCACCCTGCTGGCGGCCATGGGCTTCCTGTCTCTGTGGTCTGAAGACTCTCAGTGTCTCATGGAAGTGGAATTCTAGTCACTTTGTTGGCTCACCGCTGTTGACTGCCTTCCTTTGCCCCTGGCTTCGACAGCCTTTCACTATCGGCCCCCAGCAGGAAATTCAGGGCCCGCAGGAGCCCCTCCAGGGCTGCTTGTATCAGGGAATCATGTTCATGCTCTCACCCTTGAGTATCTAACCCTTCCGGGGTACTTGTTGGTTGCTTGTGGGGGGGGGAATAGGGGGTGCTAGGGCCATAGCTGGTGGACTGGGGGCTGTGTCTGGCTCTGTCCTGCAGGAGTGGGAGTGTCTTAAGGGACCTTGATGTCTTAAGGGACCGGGATGCTTAAGGGACCTTACAGTGCTGGGGGTCAAACGGGGATCAGCCACATGCAAGGCAAACACCTGAGCCCCTACCCTGGGTCTCCAGCCCCCAGGAAAGTGCATTTTACAACAAAACCAAGAAGAGGTCCACTGGCCGCATTTGCGAAGTGGTCATGTTAACCGCACACAGATGCCCTGTGACCTAAGGACACACAGCTGAAGGCTGGGAAAGGGTTAAGTCCTACTGAAGCTACTGAGTCAGTCTCACAACACTTGCAGTCTTCTAATCCTAAGGCTGAGATAATTCCCGAACAATCATATACTCGGGGTTTGCCTCCCAACTGTGATCACCCTTTTTTTTTCTTCTTTTTGGGTCACACCCGGCGATGCATGGGGTTTACTCCTGGCTCTGCACTCAGGAATTACTCCTGGCGGTGCTCAGGGGACCATATAGGATGCTGGGAATTGAACCTGGGTAGGCCGCGTGCAGGGCAAACGCCCTGCCCACTGTGCTATTGCTCCAGCCCCTCTACTGTGATCACCTTAAAAAAAAAAAAAATCAAGGAATAGAAATGTCTGCTTATTAAGTTAAATTTTATTCTGAGCATTTAAATGATTTAAATATTTGGTTAAATATTCAATCTTAATGAAATTCCTTAGCATTCAAGTTATTGCATTCTATTTCTTTTTTTTTCTTCTCTTTTTTTTTTTTTTTTTTTTTGCTTTTTGGGTCACACCCAGTGATGCTCAGGGGTTACTCCTGGCTCTGCACTCAGGAGTGACTCCTGGCGGTGCTCAGGGGACCCTATGGGATGCCGCACTCTCCACTGTGCTATCGCCCCGGGCCCTCATGCTCTCCCTTAAACACGCGTCCCACTGGCTTGTCTCTCGGTACCTCTGCTCGCTTGTTTTCCACTCTGGGGAAACCCAGGATCTCTCTTGGACACGTATTTCCTCTCTTTCTTTCTCTCCCCTCACATCTTTCCTAAGCAAGCTTCATTCGATCAAGAAACAAACAAAAACTGTCTTTGTGTGCAAATCACACACGCATGTGCGCACACTTCACTCACACACGTGCGCGCATGCACGCACTTCACACATGCACACGCTTGAGCACATTCCCACGGGGGCGTGTGCATAACTGTCAGGCTCTCGGGCCCCGTGTCCTTCATGCTCTCTGCCTCGCTCCCCCTGGCTTTCCTGCAGGGACAAGGTCCTCCCCGAACAACCAACAGAAAGGGCTTTGTCCCCTGCGCCCTGCCATCTGGGGCTCTGGCCTGGACAGCTGCCCCAGAGCGGCTGACGTGCCGTTCCTCGCCTCCCCCGCTGGCAACCCTCCCTGCTCTCTGCCCTGGCCTCTGCGCCCCGCTCGTCCCTACGCTGACCAACAGCAGAGTCTAGCGGTGCAATTCCCGGATGCAGGAACCAGGAGGGCCCCAGGTGCCTCCCGAGGGTCAGCCTCAGGAGGACACAGCCCTGTCTGTGAGGTGACCCAAACACCCACATCACAGGCCTGTCCTGGAGGAGAGAATGAGCTCCTTGGGGCAAAGTGCTTGGCCCGCTCCACCGGGAGGAGCCAGCCAGGCCCATTCCCGCTGCCCAGCCGGGCACCCAGCCGGGCACCTGTGGTCTCTGCACTCCGGGGCTCCCCGGGGCCCGTCAACCCCAGAGGATTTGCTCCTCGCTCAGCTCCAAGTCCCGGGGGCCCCCCACAGACCTGCCCAGGACCGCCATTGAGGCAAGGAACCCCAGACATGGCAGGGATAGTTAGTAAACGGGGGAGGGCGGGCAGAGGTACTGCCTGGTCTGGAGCAGAGTCAGGGGAGCCCAGAGCCCAGTGGAGATGGCCCCCAAAACAGGATGGGGGGGAAGCGCTTCCCTATTCATTCATTTAACGAATATTTCTGGGTTCCTACTCTAGTTCTGGACTGGAGTGATAGCATAGTGGGCAGGGCATCTGCCTTGCAAGTGGCCAACCCGGTTTGAGTCCTCCGTCACTCTCGGAGAGCCCAGCAAGCTACCAAGAGTATCCCGCCCGCACGGCAGAGCCTGGCAAGCTCCCAGTGGCATATTCTATATGCCAAAAACAGTAACAACAAGTCTCACAATGGAGACGTTACTGGTGCCCACTCGAGCAAATGATGAACAATGGGAAGACAGTGCGACAGGGCTATAATGCTACTCTAGTTACTGCTGGGGCTACAACAGGGAAACAAAATTGAGGGAAGCAAGGGGGAAAAAAAATCTAGAAGTCAGCCTGGGAAGGGCAGACCGCAAATCCAGGTCCTGCTGGGGGGCCTCAGTCAGAGATGCAGGGTTCGAGAGATAACATCTGCATGGCCCCGGGAAAGAGTGGACTGCTGGGCTGTTTAAGGCCCATTTGGATGCAAGCTCAGTGGGGGGTGACAGACCAGGAGGCTGGGTTATGTAATCGGGGGCTGGTTAGCGTTTAGCTGAAGCGTCTATTTCCCTTGACAGGAGCCGAAGAACAGGGGAAGGGAGAAAACGCAGAGCTGCCAGGACCTGGATCCAGAGCGGGGACAAATATGGAGATGAGACACCCGTGTGATTTTTTTTTTTTTAAATCAGCGGGAGGCAATTTAAAAAACCCCACAGAAGATGGAAAGGTCCGAGGGTTCCTTCCCTCTGAGGTTTAAACTCCTCTGTGCCCATCAGCGGCGGCAGCTGCTCTGTGATTTTTTTCATTTGCCGCGGGAGCCGTTCACCTGTGGATGGCGAGGATGGGGGGAGGGAGGGGAGGCGGCACCAGGATGCTTCGCTCATCTCTGATACCGGGAGAATCGACTTTGGGGCTTTAAAAGCATTTTAATACTGTCTGGAGGCTGCACACTCTCTAGCCTTCTCCTTACCAACTAATTTATTTATGGGCACACGTGGGCCCTGCCTCGCTGGAGTAAACCCTTAATTACAGCCCTCTGAGCTGCTGCCCTGCCCTCCTAAGGGGCGCAGATGAGAAGAGAAGCAGCTGAGTAAACTCTCCTGAAGGGAATGAAGGCGGCACCTGCTGAGGAGAGCGGCCCCAAGGCCTGGAGTCAGTTTCCTCCGAGGAGCCCCCCAGACTCTCCTGCAAAGGAGAGAAGCAGGGGCTGGAGGGGCAGTTACGGTGGGGACCGCGCTTGCCTTGCAGGTGGCGGACCTGGGGTTCGATCCCTGGTACCTCAGCTGGGCCCCTGAGCACCGCCAGGCGTGATCCTGGAGCACAGAGCTGGGAGTAAGGCCTGAGTACTGCCAGGCGGACCCCAAAACAAAAATCAAAGAGGAGGAAAAGGACTGGAGAGGGGGCTGGAGCGATAGCACAGCGGGGAGGGCGTTTGCCTTGCACGCGGCCGATCCGGGTTCGATTCCCAGCATCTCATAGGGTCCCCCGAGCACCGCCAGGAGTAATTCCTGAGTGCGGAGACAGGAGGAACCCCTGTGCATCGCCGGGGGGTGACCCCCCAAAAAAGGGGCTGGAGAGATTGTACAGGGGGTTCAGGCGCTTGCCTAACATGTGGCTCGTGGCCGGTTAGATCCCGGGCACCCCTCCCGCAGGGTCCCCAAGCACGGCCGGGAGTGACCCCTGAGGGCAGAGCCAGGAGAAAGCCCTGAGCATCGCTGGGTGTGGCTCAAACATCCACCCCCCCCTTCCCCGAGAAAACCCAAAGAGGAGAAACAGTGAGACTCCCTTGGTTCACCGGAATCTTCCGCTTCCCTGGGCCATGACGACTCGAAGTCCCCGAGCCGAGCGCCTAAGGCGCCCTCGCTGCGCCCTGCGTGACCCCGTCTGCTTGCAGACCCTCCTTCTGCCCGCTCCTCTCGAGGTGATGCTGCCCACTGCCCCCACCGTCCATCCATCACTGTCGTCCATCCACCCCGGGTGCCTCCAAGTAAAAGGCCCAGAGCACTGAGGCCACGGCCAGTGGCAGGACTAGACAGGCCACAGCTGCAGGGCCCCCCCAGGTTCCCTTCCTGGCTCGGCGGGGTCCCCCAGCACTGCCGGGAGTGGTGCCTGGCCCCGGGGAAAAGAAACACCCCTGAAATGTGGCCAGAGAGTCTCGCTTGGTCACTCACGAGCAGTCGGAGGCCAGGCCACCAATAGTGGCTCTCGGGGCCCCTCCCCGCCTCACCATCACCAGTCTCCCGGGCCAATATATCTCCAAGGAACTTTTTTTTCTTCTTCTTTGGGTCACAACCAGTGATGCTCAGGGGTCACTCCTGGCTCTGCACTCAGGAATGACTCCTGGCGGTGCTCAGCGGACCCTATGGGATGCCGGGGATTGAACCCGTTTGTCGGCCGGGTGCCAGACAAATGCCCTCCCCGCTGTACTGTCACTCTGGCCCCTTCAAGTAACTATTTAGCCCCACAGCGAGGAGACTGGCCAGCAGGAAGAGCAGCCGGGGGAAGCCCGAGCAGAGAATGAATAAAACACCATCGGGCTTGGGGGTCACAACCTGGGTAGGGAAGGGAGCAAGAGGGCAGGTGCTGGTCTGGGGCACCCGGCCAGTGCGCAGGGCTTTGTCCTGGCGCCGGGCTCAGGAGACCACACAGACCACACGTGCTGCCCGGCATTAAAAACCCGGACTCAGGGGCTGGAGTGATAGCACAGCAGGGAGGGCGTTTGCCTTGCACACGGCCGACCCGGGTTCGATTCCCAGCATCCCATAGGGTCCCCTGAACACTGCCAGGAGAAATTCCTGAGTGCAGAGCCAGGAGTAACCCCTGAGCATCGCCGGGTGTGACCCAAAAAGAAAAAAAAAAAACCCAGACTCAGTCTCCAGCAAGGTAAGTGCTCTGCCCCCAGTATTCTCTCTGGTCCCGGGGGGTTGCGACTGTACAACCTCTGCGTGGCGAAGAGCAGCGTTTTCTAGACAACAGCGACTGAGGAAGAAGAGCCGGCACTGCCTGCAGTGACTCAGAGAAGAGGGTCCGTGTCCTAGTGGGTGGGGGGGGGGCAGGATGTAAACCCAGATTCTAGAATCCCACCAGGAGGGATCCGAGGGACCACTCCCAGCTCCGAGGCCAGAAGTGGCGCAGACCGGAAAGAGGGTGGCAGGAGGGGGAAGGTGCCAAGGCATCTGTGGGCATCAGGAGCAGGGGGCGGGGCGAGGGGAGGGTCCCCCTGGCCCTTGGCATAAATCCTCGGATTAACAGCAGACAGACTGACAACAGGAAAAAAAAAAAAGAAGACCCAAAAAAAGTGGAATTCTAAAGCGGAAGCATCACGGATGTGGAGGAAGCGAGTGAAAGGAGCAATTCCACTAATGGGTCTGATTCACCTCCCGAGACAGCCGGAGTCCCCAGACAGAGGGAGGCAGAGGAAGGGCACGGGCGGCAGGCGGACCTGGGGGCCTCGGGCTGCCGGAAGTGTTCGAGATGGTGGGGTTTTATTTTTTTTGCTTATTATTATTATTATTATTATTATTATTATTATTTTCAGATGTCGTCCATGGAGAGATTCACCCTTCAGAAACAGGTTTTCCTGGGCTGGAGTGATAGCACAGCAGGGAGGGCGTTCGTCTTGCATGCGGCCAACCCGGGTTTGATTCCCAGCATCCCATATGGTCCGCTGAGCACCGCCAGGAGTAATTCCTGAGTGCAGAGCCAGGAGTAACCCCTGTGCATCGCCGGGTGTGACCCAAAAAGCAAAAAAAAATAAAAAGAAAGAAAGAAAAGCAGGGGGTTTGTTTGACTGAATGGGAGTAGCAAATTTTCACGTCATGACATCATCAAAGGATTTATCAAGAGTTACAAATAGTTTCCTGATGCCGACTGTGTTGACGGTACTCTCCGCACTGTAATGGAATTTGATGAGCAACCAGCCGCCCGCCCGGAGGGGGATTTTTCTGTGGCGTGGTAGAAAGGAACAGAAAGGCTTATCGGCTCCACCCAGAGCGCGTGTGACCCAGCACGGAACGCTGAGATAAGCTTTATTCCTAGCTGCCCCGTCAGTCCTGCCTAGAGTCCTGATTTCTTCTCCAGGTGTGCTGCTCCGGCCGCTGATGCTGTTCGGTTATTAACTGAGCACCTGCTACACCCCAAGCCCAGGCTTAAACACTAAGGAAATGGAACAGACGTGACCCGCCCCCATAGGGGGTGTGACGCGAGGAGGGGGGTGTGGGCTCAGGAGCTACTCCCGGCTCTGTGCTCGGGGATCACTCCTGGCGGTGCTCCGGGGACCTTAGGGGGTGCTGATGGTCTAACCAGGGTGGGCTGCGTGAAAGGCCAGCACTTGACCTCCTGCACTATCTTCCCAGCCCCGTCCTGGGGTGATTCGTGGAACATCACCCCCAAGAGCTGAGGGCAGGAGCCGGGCAGAAATAAGCCCGGACTCCGAAGGGGCGTCCCCGTGAGGGCGTACACTCAGTCTCCTTACCACCGCCTCCACTTAGATGAAACTGATGCCCGTTACTCCTTTTTATCTCTTTTTTTAAATTTTTTGCTTTTTGGGTCACACCCGGCGATGCTCAGGGGTTACTCCTGGCTCTGCACTCAGGAACTACTCCTGGAGGTGCTCAGGGGACCCTATGGGATGCTGGGAATCGAACCCGGGTCAGCCACATGCAAGGCAAACGCTCTCCCCGCTGTATTACTCCTGTACTACCCCTCTGCCCGGTTACTCCTGTGTGCTCGCGTGTGTGCGTGTGCATGTGTGTGTGTGTGCATGTGTGTGTGTGTGTGTGTGTGTGTGTGTGTGTGTGTGTGTGTATGAGTGAAACAGGAAGGGCGTACAGTCTAGTTCAGAGCCACGAGGCATGGGGGGAGTGGGAAATCCAAATCTTCTCTTTTGATTTTCCCGAAGAGCCTGACCGCCCTGTGGCTAGTGGGAGAAGGTGGCGGCAAAGCCCCGGCCAGAGCAGCTCTTGCCGTCTTGGGGGAAGTGGCCTAAGGACACAGCCCCAGGCCGGGGGGCGTGGTGATGGCTCGCAGTCAGGGGTCCCTACTTTGGGTGTGTCAGGACCAGAGTTCAATCCTCGGGACCACACGTTCCCTGCCCCCCCACCCCAGCATCTCTGGATGTAGTCTCGAGGCCCACAGCATCACTGGGGTGACCCCGGTCATCCCCCCTGGCACCACAGGGCGCGAGGAGCTGCCCTTCCTCGGGCCCCAGCACTGAGCACTGAGCACTGCCTGGGAGCACCCACTGGCTCCCTTCCCCAAAAGAAAAGACCAAGCAGAGAGTCAGAAGAGAACTAAGTCCTCAGTCAGATCCCTGATCAAGCCCACCCTGAAGTCTTCTAACTCACCCCAGAAACTTTTAGTTTCTTACGCTGACACCTAAATATATTACGATGATCATGTACCTTTTTAATCTAAAGAACAGAAGGAATCCCAGCCCAGAAGGCTGCCCCAGCGGCCTTCTGCCTTCTAAAGAAACAGGACCCTGAGTTCCTTCCAGGGGCCCCATCGCCTTCCCGACCTGACGAAAGCAATGCTCAGTGCCTGGAGCCGAGAGCTCCTTCCTTCTGCAAACGGGCAGCGCAATCGAGAAACTCCAGCAGACACTTTCTCTTCCCCTGCGCCCCTGGAGCCTTTCCGGACAGACAGACAGACAGACAGACGCAGGCTGGTGCCCCAGGGGAGGGACGGATGGAGCCAGAGAGATGGAGCAAGGGAGAGGAATGCAGTGACAAACCTGTCCTGGGGGGCCCCCAGTTTAAGACAGATAAGATCTCCCCACTCTCTTCTACACACAAAAAATAATCAAATCCAGCTGGAGCGAAAGTGCAGCCAAGCCTGGTTCAAATCCCAGCACCACGTATGGCTCCTGAGCACTGCCAGGGGTCACCCCTGAGCATGGGATCAGAAATAGACCCCAAGTTATGCTGCATGTGTCCCCAGAACCCCACTTACATTTTCTTCTAGGGGCCTGAGTACAGTGGGGGATGGGGTGGGAGTTAGCCTTGCACGCAGCCAAACCAGTTCAAATCCCTGGCATCCCATAGGGTCCCCCGAGCACCACCAGGAGTCATTCCTGAGTGCAGAGCCAGGAGTGACCCCTGAGCATCGCCGGGTGTGACCCAAAAAGAACAAAGAAAAAGAAAAAGAAAAAACCTCTTCTACTGAAATCTATTGTGATAGGGTTTTCTGTCTCTTGCAGGACCTGCCCACCAAAAGTTAATCCCCGAAAACAAGAATTTAGTTCTGCAGACTTTGCAGCTGAGCGAAACAATTCTAGTGAGTTCTGAGCCCCGCTTAAATCCACTGAGTTCAAATGACTGCTAACAATCTAAACCTTTTATCAAAAGCTGCTTCTAGTGAAAAATCATTAACTTGACCCTGAGAACTCCAGAATCCACCCAGAGCCGCACTGGAAAGAATTTCCATGCGAATTTCCTGGTGCAGCCATGAAGCCGCTGGCCCATTAAATGCTGATCAACGGGGCTGGTGCGGGGAGGGTATTTGCCTTGCACTCGGTCAAACTGGGTTCAATCCCTGGCATCCCATAGGATCTCCTGGGCATCGTCAGGAGTAATCCCTGAGTGCAGAGCCAGAAGTAATCTCAGAGTCGCTGGGTGTGACCCAAAAAGCAATTAAAAAAAAAAAAAAGTCGGGATCTCTCAGGTGCTAATAAGCTGGTCCCAAGGAAGGGCTGGCAGTTAGGGGATCGCTTTGGAACATTCCAACTCTCATGTCTAATCTCCATGATGCGATTTACACGTCTGGAACTAAGTAAGCAAAGCTAGTTTGCTCCAGAGGAACCCAGCACCGCTCACGACTGGACAGGAATGGGACCGGGACCCTCTAATCAAATGATCTACCGTGAGGGCCAGCAGGAGAGCGCTCGCCCTGCGGGTGTTAGGCCCTGGGTTCCACCCCAGGGCCAGTGGAAGGGAGAAAAATCCACATTGAGTCACAGGAGAAGGCTGGACGTGTCGCTGAACAAGGCAGTGGGATTTCTGGCGTCAAAGCCTCTTTCTGGCTCCACCCTGCAGTGCCAGGATGGATCCGGGGTCGACAGACAAAGCCCGCAGGCCAGCTTCTCGGCCCACCTCTGCACCGCCCCCCCCCCCAACTTCCCAGGCTCTCTTTTCTGCTGGCCTCTGGTCCACAGCGCCTCCGCTGAGCTCTGACTCAGTCCCCACAGCCCCAGGGAACGGTGTCCTTACCCTGCCCCCGCCCCATTTACAGATGAGGAAACTGAGGCTGGTGGAGTTGAAGAAATCTTCCGGGTACCAGAGTTAGCCGCAGTTGGGAAGGGATTCGAGGACTCCCAGGACTGGAGCTCCTGTTATCTGCCAGAGCCCTACCCCCACCCCAGCTCACCCCCGGGAAGGGGGGGTCTTGGAGTCTGCTTTCCTCCAGCTCGACTTCTCCCCGAATACTGTCTCCGTCCCTGGAGGTTTTCTGTGCTGCCCTGATTTGCCTGGTTTTAGGAAAACCCGGTTCCAATTTACTCCGACTCTGCTTTCCTTGCTACTTGTCACTCGGGTCCTGCCCGTCACTGAGCTGGATGCCTGAAAGGTGCTGCTTTAGCTCTTCCGAGAGATGGAGGCACAACATTTGCTTATAAGTGGGTGGACATGGAGAGTACCTTGCTAAGTGAAATGAGTCAGAAAGAAAGGGACAGACAGGGTCCGGAGAGATAGCACAGCGGGTAGGGCATTTGCCTTGCACGTGGCCAACCCGGGTTCGAATCCCAGCATCCCATATGGTCCCCTGAGCACTGCCAGGAGTAATTCCTGAGTGCATAGCCAGGAATGACCCCTGTGCATTGCCGGGTGTGACCCAAAAAGAAAAGAGACAGACAGACAGACAGACAGACAGACATAGGATGACTGCACTCATTTGTGGAATATACTGTCTAGCACTGTAGCACTGTCGTCCCGTTGTTCATCGATTTGCTCAAGCGGGCACCAGTAACGTCTCCATTGTGAGACTTGTTACTGTTTTTGGCATATCTAATACGCCACGGGTAGCTTGCCAGGCGCTGCTGTGGAATATAAAATAACATAATATGAGACTGACACCCAAGGACAGTAGACACAAGGGCCAGGAGTATTGCTCCATGGTTGGCAGCCTGCCTCATGAGCTGGGGGAGAGGCAGCTGGGATGGAGAAGGGATCACTGAGTCAATGATGGTTGGAGGGATTGATCGGGATGGGAGATGTGTGCTGGGAGTAGATGAAGTATTGAATGTGATAGCATCTCAGGATCTGTATTGCAAGCCATAATGCCCAAAATTGGGATTTTTTTTTAAATCCATATGCAAAATCCAGTAACAAGCTGGATCTCATTCCCCTGACCCTGAAGAGCCCCTAGTGCAACATCCTTAGGAGGGCCGAGTCGAGATAGACTTCTAAGATCTCAGGGAAAGGACGAAATGAGATGTTACTGAGCCCGCCCGAGAAATCGGTGATTAACGGGATTTCGTGATCGTGATCATGAATGCCCAAAATTAGAGAGAGTCTGGGGGAAATTGTCTGCCATGGAGGCAGGGGGAGGGGTATACTGGGGACATCGGTGGTGGAAAATGTGCCCTGGTGGAGGGACGGGTGTTTGATCATTGTGTGACCGAAACTCAAACATGAAAGCTTTGTAACTGAATCTCACGGTGATTCAATTAAAAAAAAAAAAAAAGGTGCTGTTTTACTTTGCAGTTCCCAGAAAGGGCGCTCAGTGTAGCGATTACATTATGATTTCCCTCTGATAGGCTGATTTCAGATATGAGGTCACGCCGTCAGCGAGGTCCGAGTTCCAGAAGGGAGTTGAACTGAGTCCTGAATCTGGACACGCTTGCCTGCAGATCCAGGTCGAATCTCTCCGCTGCCTTTAGAACTGTCCCCCTCGCTCCCACCTGGCTCCCCTCCCCACAGCTTTAGCCACCACTTACAAAGATGGGAACCGTCCCAGGGTTCCAGAGCAGGGACCGGCAAGTTTTATTTATCATTTATCTAGCACCCTCAGGGGTGCTTGGGGGCCCAGAGGTCACTTCTGTAATTCCTCGGTCTGTGGTTCGGTGCTCAGGCCTGGCGGGGGTGTTGAGGGGTCCCCAAGAGTCAGGCGTGGACATCACCCCTGGAGCCACCTTCCCAGCCCCCAGCCCAGCAGCCTTTTTCTTAAAGAGCCACAGGTGGCAAATGGCCTGAGCCTTGTGTCACCAGTCTGCTTTGGCATTGTATATCACAGGATGTCGAACTGGTCACCAGCAATGTGAAAAAGAATGGGGTGTCCCAGGGCTGCGCTAAGACTTTATTTAAAAAGAGGGGTTTTGGGGCTGGAGTGATAGTACAGCGGAAAGGGCGTTTGCCTTGCACTCGGCTGACCCGGGTTCGATTCCCAGCATCCCATAGGGTCCCCTTAGCACTGCCAGGAGTCATTCCTGAGTGCAGAGCCAGGAGTAACCCCTGTGCATCTCCAGGTGTGACCCAAAAAGGAAAAAAGAAAAAAAGAGGCATTTTTTAGGGTGTCAGGTAATGGCAGGGAATCTTTGATGGAGTAGCATGGACAAATGTTAAAGGACTTCCTCCTTTTTTCTTTCCTCCCTCCCTTCCTTCCTCCCTCCTCAGGGGATAGTCCCCCAAATGATGTGCAAGGGACCTGGGGTCACTCCACTCAATGCTGCTTGGGCCTAGCAGTGCTGGGGCCACCAGGGCAATGCCTGCAGCCCTGGGAGGGGACCCCACGGCCTCCACATGTTGGGCCCGTGTGCCTGCCCTCGCACCCAGCTCCCCTGCCCCACTGTAGTTGGTTTTTTTTTTTTTTTTTTTTTTGCTTTTTGGGTCACACCTGGCGATGCTCAGGGGTGACTCCTGGCTCTGCATTCAGGAATCACTCCTGGTGGTGCTCAGGGGATCCTGTGGGATGCTGGGAATCGAACCCGGGATGGCCGCATGCAAGGCAAACGCCCTCCCTGCTGTGCTATTGCTCCAGCCCCTGTCGTTGATTTCTGACCAACATCTGCTTTGCCTTGTTTGGGTTTTTGTGCCACACCTGCTGGTGCTCAGGGCTTACGACTGGCTCTGCACTCAGGCATCGCTCCTGGCAGGGCTCTGGGGGACCATGTGGGGTACACCAAGCCCGGGTCAGTATATGCAAGGCAAGAGATCTGGATTCTCTCTCCAGTCCTATTTTGCATTTTTAAGGGTATTTTTGTTGTTGTTGTTGTTATTTCTTGGGGGGAGGGAGTAGCTTCACCCCTGGAAATAATGGTGGCCACTTCTGGCTCGGTGCTCTGGTGTCCATGCTAAGCAGTGCTTGAAGAAGTATTTGGTGCCAGGAACTGAACTCAGGCCTCCCACCTGCAAGGTCTGCTCTCGGTATGTTGAACTAACTCTTCTCTCTCTCTCTCTCTCTCTCTCTCTCTCTCTCTCTCTCTCTCTCTCTCTCTCTCTCTCTCTCTCTCTCTCTCCTCTCTCTCCTCTCTCTCTTTCCTCTCTCTCTCTCCTCTTCTCTCTCCCTCTCCTCTCTCTTCTCTCTCTCTCCTCTTCTCTCTCCCTCCCTCACTCTCTCTCTCCCTCCCTCCCTCCCTCTGTCTCTGTCTCTGTCTCTCTCTCTCTCTCTCTCCCCCAGACATTCCATTTCAAGAAAGCTCGACTTTGCCTCCCCTCAGTATTTCCTAGATAAACCTTTATTACTTTAAGGCATTAACAGCTTAACCATCTCAGGGATCTGGGGCTCGTAAATGCCTTGGGATTTCCTGTTCCTGAAAAGCAGCAGGATGATCCGCAATTTCCCAAGAAAGCAAGAGGCCAATGACTTAACTTAAGATTTAAAAAAGAGGAAGAGAAATCTCCAGAAGCCTATTTTCATTCATTAACATAATAAGAAGAAAGATCCTCCAGCCTTTAGACATAAATTCTCAAGAGAAGTCTGGGACATTTACAATCTTCCTTCGGGGGTTTTTCATACCCTTAAACCTTGGTGGTCTCCTCCTAATTCCTTCTCAGGTTCTTAGCACAAGGATAATCCCTTTCTTTCTTCTTCTGTCTGCGTGAGTGGGGGGCAGGGGGCGCTGTGGGAGGTGTGGGGGGGAGATGTCGGACCAGGTTGGGCAGGGATTGAACCCAGGGCCCCACGTACTTAAGATTCTTCCACTGAGTCACCTCCCTCCCCGGCCCTTGACATTACCTCGAGAGCAATCTGAGATTTTTCACAAGTATACGTCATCTATACATACATGTATCTATACATACATACATACACAGATACAGTACAGCAGGCCGGGAGTTTGCCCTGCATGTGGCCGGCCCAGGTTCAATCCCCAGCACCCGCTATGCTCCCGGGCCTGCCAGGAGTGATCTCTGAGCACAGAGAGCCAGAAATTAAGTCTTAGGCAGTGCTGGTGTGGCCCTAAAACCGAACAAATAAAAAAAAAATTCTTCCTGAGATTACAAAGGAGAGAAAGGGGCTATGGATTGTCACTTCCCTGGAGTTAGGGGCTGCCACCTACAGCTTCGAACATCGGGTCTGAGATGAACAGCAAAACTGGACCCCAACAGTCCGCTACGGCCGGGGTGACTTCACAGCTCCCCCCACCAGGAGCCGGGGGGGGGAGGGACATGTCCTTATCCTCACACCCCAAGACATGCTCCGGCTCATGCAACACAGTCGGAGTGACAGCGGGGCAGTGCCCAGGCTCACGGGAACATTCCAGGGGGCACCTGGCAGGGGCTGAGATGCCAAGTGGGACCGCGACGAGCTAACGCCGTCCTCACACCAGCCAGCACCCAGAGGCCAGGAATGAAGTTGGTCAAAGCCAGAAGAACCGCCCCGCTGAGCCGAGTCCAAACTGCTGCCTTGCGGAGCAAGGTGTGGACACACAATGTTGTTTTAATTGATGAGGCGGCTTAGCTGGTCGCAGAGGGGACAGATTCCCGTAACAACTACAACGGCAGTTCAGGGCCAACCGAGACTTCTGAGCCGCCAACTGGCACGCGGCCGTGCCCCCACTGAAAGCAAGGGGACGCCACCGCCTCCGACCGGAGAAGGAAAACCGGGCCCCCGCGCCCCAGGGGGTCGCCCTCGGGTCAGCGCCTGTTGTCAGGAAAGGCTCCTCCGTGAGAGCACGACTTGGATTCTTCAGACGCAAGCAACTCCGAGCCAGGCTGGGGAGAGGGAAGCATCAATGCGGCTTTTGTGAAGAAGGAAAGGGAGCAGGAGGATCAAATGATAACCGGACTTTCTCGAAGGGTTTACAAACGGGGTCGGGCAGGCATTCCCGGAGTCTCGGGGCACATCTTTCAACAGGGACAGGGGAGCCGCCTCACACCAGGCCCAACCCCGGCTCATCCTCTCAGCAGTCATGGGGGAGGGGGGAACATCTCGGGCCTCAGTTTCCTCATCCACAGAAACGGGGACAATACAGGGCCGGGAAGATAGTACAGCAGATAAAGCGTTTGCCTTGCACACAGCTGACCCGGGTTTGACCCCCAGCATCCCATATGGCCCCCCAAGCACCGCCAGGAATAATAATTCCTGAGTGAGAACCAGGAGTAACCCCTGAACATCGCTGGATGTGACCCAAAAAGCAAAAAAAAAAAAAAAAAGAATTGGGCACAAAAACACCATCTACAATCACACAGTCTTGTGATGGTCAAATGAAAGCACATGGTGAAATAACATTCAGGGGCGGAGTGATAGTTCCATGGACAGAGCCTTCGCCTTACACTCGGCCGACCCGGGTTCGCTTCCCAGCATCCCATAGAGTTCCCCGAGCACCACCAGGAGTGATTCCTGAGTGCAGAGCCAGGATCAACCCCTGAGCGTCGCCAGGCGTGACTCCAGAAGCCTAAATAATATAGTTTGAAAAAAAAAGAAAGAAAGAATGTCCAGTGGGTCGGAAGGACTCGTCAAGACCCGTCAAATAAAGGGTCACTCATCCCCCCCAGTGTCGTGGGTAGGGGCAGCTTCCGACCTGGGCTTCGGGAAGGACCAATCATTGGTGGCCAATGGTGACCAAACAGCCCTTTCTTTCAGCCCTATCTCAAACCTAGGGGGTAGATCCGCAGAGAGGAAACTGGGGTCTGCCGCCTGCCGCCCTCCTGTGCCAAGGGAATCAGGCACAGCAAGGTCAGGCTCGAAGGCCGCTTCCTTCAGCCGCTGTAGCTCACCCGAGAGAAACAGAAGCTGACGCCTTCGGAGACTTGTTTTTTTTTTTTTTTTTTGCTTTTTGGGTCACACCCGGCTCTGCACAGGGGTTACTCCTGGCTCTGCACTCAGAAATCATCCCTGGCAGTGCTCAGGGGACCATATGGGATGCTGGGAATCGAACCCGGGTCGGCCGCGTGCAGGGCAAACGCGCTACCCGCTGTGCTATCGCTCCAGTCCCAACCTGCGGAGACTTGGTCAGGAATGTTCACAGCCATGCCGCTGGCTCCGGCCCCGCAGTAAAAACGTGGTGTGGCCACAAGACGGCTGCTGCCATGACACAGCAAAGCAATGGCACGTCAGGGAGACCTGACACAGGCCATAACATGCGCCAACCTCTGAAACAGCGTTACCTGGTACAAGAAGCCAAAGGCAAACATCTAAGATACCTCATGTCTGGAATAGGGAACTCACTGTGTCACTGTCATCCTGTTGTTCACTGATTTGCTCAAGCAGGCGCCAGTAACGTCTCCATTCGTCCTGGCCCTGAGATTTTGGCAGCCTCTCTTTACTCATCCTTCCCAATGGTGCCGCATTGGAGACTCTTTCAGGGTCAGAATGGAATGAGAGGGAATGAGACCCACCATTGTTACTGTTTTTGGCATATCGAATACGCCACGGGGAGCTTGCCAGGCTCTGCGGGGAGGTAACTCTGCTAGCGAGTGGAATGCTGGCTGCCTCGGGGAGGGATTAAGGGGTGAATGCGAGTGGTCACTGGCAAGCTTTGGGGAATGATGGGAATGTTCTAGAACAAGACCGAGGTGGTTGTTATACAACCCCGTCAATCTGTTCTCCTTAAAGTGATTGAGTTTCTCAATTGTGGAATATAAAATAATATGAGACCGACACCCAAGGACAGTAGACACCAGGGCCAGGAAGATGGCTCCATGGTTGGCAGCCTGCCTCATGAGCTGGGGGAGAAGGCAGCTGGGATGGAGAAGGGATCACTGAGTCAAGGATGGTTGGAGGGATTGTTCAGGATGGGAGATGGGTGCTGACGGTAGGTAAAGTGATAACCTCTCAGTATCTGTATTGTAAACCATAATGCCTCAAAGTAGAGAGAGAGTATGGGGGATATTGTCTGCCATAGAGGAGGCAGGGGGAGGGCTGGAAAGGGAGCGGGGGATACTGGGGACATTGGAGATGGAGAATGTGCACTGGAGGAGGGATGGGTATTTGGTCATTGTGTGACTGAAACTCAAACATCAAAGTTTTGTGACTATCCCACCGTGATTCAATTAAAAAAATGTGATTGAGGTTTTAAAACACTTTTGTAATTGGGCCGTTTTTAAAAAAACAAAATGGGTAAAATATTCCTGACATGGAATTTCCCAGCACAACCGGTTCGGGTCTTGCTTTGTTTTGTGTTCCCAGGGACTGTCCCTGGGGCGTTACACCTGCAAGGCAGGTGCAGGAACACCCCAGCCTCCCTGCACAACCGTGCTGAGTTGAGGGGCTGATTCGGATTCGGGAGGTCTCGAGCACATTGACACCGTTATCTAAGATTCCTCCTGCATGACCCAAGTCTCCCCCAGCAGAGCCGACCCACTGCGGTCAACCATTCATTAACTCACCCGGTAGTCAGAGGGTCCCAGCTCCCCACCCGCAGCCCCCCACCCTGCTGGCGGCCATGGGCTTCCTGTCTCTGTGGTCTGAAGACTCTCAGTGTCTCATGGAAGTGGAATTCTAGTCACTTTGTTGGCTCACCGCTGTTGACTGCCTTCCTTTGCCCCTGGCTTCGACAGCCTTTCACTATCGGCCCCCAGCAGGAAATTCAGGGCCCGCAGGAGCCCCTCCAGGGCTGCTTGTATCAGGGAATCATGTTCATGCTCTCACCCTTGAGTATCTAACCCTTCCGGGGTACTTGTTGGTTGCTTGTGGGGGGGGGAATAGGGGGTGCTAGGGCCATAGCTGGTGGACTGGGGGCTGTGTCTGGCTCTGTCCTGCAGGAGTGGGAGTGTCTTAAGGGACCTTGATGTCTTAAGGGACCGGGATGCTTAAGGGACCTTACAGTGCTGGGGGTCAAACGGGGATCAGCCACATGCAAGGCAAACACCTGAGCCCCTACCCTGGGTCTCCAGCCCCCAGGAAAGTGCATTTTACAACAAAACCAAGAAGAGGTCCACTGGCCGCATTTGCGAAGTGGTCATGTTAACCGCACACAGATGCCCTGTGACCTAAGGACACACAGCTGAAGGCTGGGAAAGGGTTAAGTCCTACTGAAGCTACTGAGTCAGTCTCACAACACTTGCAGTCTTCTAATCCTAAGGCTGAGATAATTCCCGAACAATCATATACTCGGGGTTTGCCTCCCAACTGTGATCACCCTTTTTTTTTCTTCTTTTTGGGTCACACCCGGCGATGCATGGGGTTTACTCCTGGCTCTGCACTCAGGAATTACTCCTGGCGGTGCTCAGGGGACCATATAGGATGCTGGGAATTGAACCTGGGTAGGCCGCGTGCAGGGCAAACGCCCTGCCCACTGTGCTATTGCTCCAGCCCCTCTACTGTGATCACCTTAAAAAAAAAAAAAATCAAGGAATAGAAATGTCTGCTTATTAAGTTAAATTTTATTCTGAGCATTTAAATGATTTAAATATTTGGTTAAATATTCAATCTTAATGAAATTCCTTAGCATTCAAGTTATTGCATTCTATTTCTTTTTTTTTCTTCTCTTTTTTTTTTTTTTTTTTTTTGCTTTTTGGGTCACACCCAGTGATGCTCAGGGGTTACTCCTGGCTCTGCACTCAGGAGTGACTCCTGGCGGTGCTCAGGGGACCCTATGGGATGCCGCACTCTCCACTGTGCTATCGCCCCGGGCCCTCATGCTCTCCCTTAAACACGCGTCCCACTGGCTTGTCTCTCGGTACCTCTGCTCGCTTGTTTTCCACTCTGGGGAAACCCAGGATCTCTCTTGGACACGTATTTCCTCTCTTTCTTTCTCTCCCCTCACATCTTTCCTAAGCAAGCTTCATTCGATCAAGAAACAAACAAAAACTGTCTTTGTGTGCAAATCACACACGCATGTGCGCACACTTCACTCACACACGTGCGCGCATGCACGCACTTCACACATGCACACGCTTGAGCACATTCCCACGGGGGCGTGTGCATAACTGTCAGGCTCTCGGGCCCCGTGTCCTTCATGCTCTCTGCCTCGCTCCCCCTGGCTTTCCTGCAGGGACAAGGTCCTCCCCGAACAACCAACAGAAAGGGCTTTGTCCCCTGCGCCCTGCCATCTGGGGCTCTGGCCTGGACAGCTGCCCCAGAGCGGCTGACGTGCCGTTCCTCGCCTCCCCCGCTGGCAACCCTCCCTGCTCTCTGCCCTGGCCTCTGCGCCCCGCTCGTCCCTACGCTGACCAACAGCAGAGTCTAGCGGTGCAATTCCCGGATGCAGGAACCAGGAGGGCCCCAGGTGCCTCCCGAGGGTCAGCCTCAGGAGGACACAGCCCTGTCTGTGAGGTGACCCAAACACCCACATCACAGGCCTGTCCTGGAGGAGAGAATGAGCTCCTTGGGGCAAAGTGCTTGGCCCGCTCCACCGGGAGGAGCCAGCCAGGCCCATTCCCGCTGCCCAGCCGGGCACCCAGCCGGGCACCTGTGGTCTCTGCACTCCGGGGCTCCCCGGGGCCCGTCAACCCCAGAGGATTTGCTCCTCGCTCAGCTCCAAGTCCCGGGGGCCCCCCACAGACCTGCCCAGGACCGCCATTGAGGCAAGGAACCCCAGACATGGCAGGGATAGTTAGTAAACGGGGGAGGGCGGGCAGAGGTACTGCCTGGTCTGGAGCAGAGTCAGGGGAGCCCAGAGCCCAGTGGAGATGGCCCCCAAAACAGGATGGGGGGGAAGCGCTTCCCTATTCATTCATTTAACGAATATTTCTGGGTTCCTACTCTAGTTCTGGACTGGAGTGATAGCATAGTGGGCAGGGCATCTGCCTTGCAAGTGGCCAACCCGGTTTGAGTCCTCCGTCACTCTCGGAGAGCCCAGCAAGCTACCAAGAGTATCCCGCCCGCACGGCAGAGCCTGGCAAGCTCCCAGTGGCATATTCTATATGCCAAAAACAGTAACAACAAGTCTCACAATGGAGACGTTACTGGTGCCCACTCGAGCAAATGATGAACAATGGGAAGACAGTGCGACAGGGCTATAATGCTACTCTAGTTACTGCTGGGGCTACAACAGGGAAACAAAATTGAGGGAAGCAAGGGGGAAAAAAAATCTAGAAGTCAGCCTGGGAAGGGCAGACCGCAAATCCAGGTCCTGCTGGGGGGCCTCAGTCAGAGATGCAGGGTTCGAGAGATAACATCTGCATGGCCCCGGGAAAGAGTGGACTGCTGGGCTGTTTAAGGCCCATTTGGATGCAAGCTCAGTGGGGGGTGACAGACCAGGAGGCTGGGTTATGTAATCGGGGGCTGGTTAGCGTTTAGCTGAAGCGTCTATTTCCCTTGACAGGAGCCGAAGAACAGGGGAAGGGAGAAAACGCAGAGCTGCCAGGACCTGGATCCAGAGCGGGGACAAATATGGAGATGAGACACCCGTGTGATTTTTTTTTTTTTAAATCAGCGGGAGGCAATTTAAAAAACCCCACAGAAGATGGAAAGGTCCGAGGGTTCCTTCCCTCTGAGGTTTAAACTCCTCTGTGCCCATCAGCGGCGGCAGCTGCTCTGTGATTTTTTTCATTTGCCGCGGGAGCCGTTCACCTGTGGATGGCGAGGATGGGGGGAGGGAGGGGAGGCGGCACCAGGATGCTTCGCTCATCTCTGATACCGGGAGAATCGACTTTGGGGCTTTAAAAGCATTTTAATACTGTCTGGAGGCTGCACACTCTCTAGCCTTCTCCTTACCAACTAATTTATTTATGGGCACACGTGGGCCCTGCCTCGCTGGAGTAAACCCTTAATTACAGCCCTCTGAGCTGCTGCCCTGCCCTCCTAAGGGGCGCAGATGAGAAGAGAAGCAGCTGAGTAAACTCTCCTGAAGGGAATGAAGGCGGCACCTGCTGAGGAGAGCGGCCCCAAGGCCTGGAGTCAGTTTCCTCCGAGGAGCCCCCCAGACTCTCCTGCAAAGGAGAGAAGCAGGGGCTGGAGGGGCAGTTACGGTGGGGACCGCGCTTGCCTTGCAGGTGGCGGACCTGGGGTTCGATCCCTGGTACCTCAGCTGGGCCCCTGAGCACCGCCAGGCGTGATCCTGGAGCACAGAGCTGGGAGTAAGGCCTGAGTACTGCCAGGCGGACCCCAAAACAAAAATCAAAGAGGAGGAAAAGGACTGGAGAGGGGGCTGGAGCGATAGCACAGCGGGGAGGGCGTTTGCCTTGCACGCGGCCGATCCGGGTTCGATTCCCAGCATCTCATAGGGTCCCCCGAGCACCGCCAGGAGTAATTCCTGAGTGCGGAGACAGGAGGAACCCCTGTGCATCGCCGGGGGGTGACCCCCCAAAAAAGGGGCTGGAGAGATTGTACAGGGGGTTCAGGCGCTTGCCTAACATGTGGCTCGTGGCCGGTTAGATCCCGGGCACCCCTCCCGCAGGGTCCCCAAGCACGGCCGGGAGTGACCCCTGAGGGCAGAGCCAGGAGAAAGCCCTGAGCATCGCTGGGTGTGGCTCAAACATCCACCCCCCCCTTCCCCGAGAAAACCCAAAGAGGAGAAACAGTGAGACTCCCTTGGTTCACCGGAATCTTCCGCTTCCCTGGGCCATGACGACTCGAAGTCCCCGAGCCGAGCGCCTAAGGCGCCCTCGCTGCGCCCTGCGTGACCCCGTCTGCTTGCAGACCCTCCTTCTGCCCGCTCCTCTCGAGGTGATGCTGCCCACTGCCCCCACCGTCCATCCATCACTGTCGTCCATCCACCCCGGGTGCCTCCAAGTAAAAGGCCCAGAGCACTGAGGCCACGGCCAGTGGCAGGACTAGACAGGCCACAGCTGCAGGGCCCCCCCAGGTTCCCTTCCTGGCTCGGCGGGGTCCCCCAGCACTGCCGGGAGTGGTGCCTGGCCCCGGGGAAAAGAAACACCCCTGAAATGTGGCCAGAGAGTCTCGCTTGGTCACTCACGAGCAGTCGGAGGCCAGGCCACCAATAGTGGCTCTCGGGGCCCCTCCCCGCCTCACCATCACCAGTCTCCCGGGCCAATATATCTCCAAGGAACTTTTTTTTCTTCTTCTTTGGGTCACAACCAGTGATGCTCAGGGGTCACTCCTGGCTCTGCACTCAGGAATGACTCCTGGCGGTGCTCAGCGGACCCTATGGGATGCCGGGGATTGAACCCGTTTGTCGGCCGGGTGCCAGACAAATGCCCTCCCCGCTGTACTGTCACTCTGGCCCCTTCAAGTAACTATTTAGCCCCACAGCGAGGAGACTGGCCAGCAGGAAGAGCAGCCGGGGGAAGCCCGAGCAGAGAATGAATAAAACACCATCGGGCTTGGGGGTCACAACCTGGGTAGGGAAGGGAGCAAGAGGGCAGGTGCTGGTCTGGGGCACCCGGCCAGTGCGCAGGGCTTTGTCCTGGCGCCGGGCTCAGGAGACCACACAGACCACACGTGCTGCCCGGCATTAAAAACCCGGACTCAGGGGCTGGAGTGATAGCACAGCAGGGAGGGCGTTTGCCTTGCACACGGCCGACCCGGGTTCGATTCCCAGCATCCCATAGGGTCCCCTGAACACTGCCAGGAGAAATTCCTGAGTGCAGAGCCAGGAGTAACCCCTGAGCATCGCCGGGTGTGACCCAAAAAGAAAAAAAAAAAACCCAGACTCAGTCTCCAGCAAGGTAAGTGCTCTGCCCCCAGTATTCTCTCTGGTCCCGGGGGGTTGCGACTGTACAACCTCTGCGTGGCGAAGAGCAGCGTTTTCTAGACAACAGCGACTGAGGAAGAAGAGCCGGCACTGCCTGCAGTGACTCAGAGAAGAGGGTCCGTGTCCTAGTGGGTGGGGGGGGGGCAGGATGTAAACCCAGATTCTAGAATCCCACCAGGAGGGATCCGAGGGACCACTCCCAGCTCCGAGGCCAGAAGTGGCGCAGACCGGAAAGAGGGTGGTAGGAGGGGGAAGGTGCCAAGGCATCTGTGGGCATCCAGAGGCGGGGCGGGGCGAGGGGAGGGTCCCCCTGGCCCTTGGCATAAATCCTCGGATTAACAGCAGACAGACTGACAACAGGAAAAAAAAAAAAGAAGACCCAAAAAAAGTGGAATTCTAAAGCGGAAGCATCACGGATGTGGAGGAAGCGAGTGAAAGGAGCAATTCCACTAATGGGTCTGATTCACCTCCCGAGACAGCCGGAGTCCCCAGACAGAGGGAGGCAGAGGAAGGGCACGGGCGGCAGGCGGACCTGGGGGCCTCGGGCTGCCGGAAGTGTTCGAGATGGTGGGGTTTTATTTTTTTTGCTTATTATTATTATTATTATTATTATTATTATTATTTTCAGATGTCGTCCATGGAGAGATTCACCCTTCAGAAACAGGTTTTCCTGGGCTGGAGTGATAGCACAGCAGGGAGGGCGTTCGTCTTGCATGCGGCCAACCCGGGTTTGATTCCCAGCATCCCATATGGTCCGCTGAGCACCGCCAGGAGTAATTCCTGAGTGCAGAGCCAGGAGTAACCCCTGTGCATCGCCGGGTGTGACCCAAAAAGCAAAAAAAAAAAAAAACCCCACCCACACACAGCCCTCCTCACCCAGCTTCCAGAGCCCCTTCAGGAAATAATAGTCAAGCCACAGAGATGGGGGTGTGGGACGGTGTGTGGGGCACAAGTTGTGTCCCCCTCCCTGGATGACTCAGCACCTCTGTGCAGGGAGCACCAGCCAGTGAGACCTGCGGCCTGGGGCACCATGGCCAGAGCTTTGCCCTGTGCCCTGCACGGGAGGCTGGTGTCCACCTCTGGTGGCGGGTCCCCGGGTCTCTCCCCTGGCCAGCTCCCCTGCAGCCCCCCCTTTCCGCACTGAGCCCCCTCCCCACCGTGAACACAGGGGCGTGGGTGCTGCAGCAGAACTGATGGGGCCACCCCAGCAAAAGCATCACACTGGCCTATGGGGGCCACGGGGAATGGACCCCTCAGGCCCACAGCGCCAGGAGGGAAGCCCCCCCAGCCTGTCTCGGCTAGGGTGAGCCCCCTCCCCAAATGCACTCCCCTATGGGGGATCCTGTGGAGGCAGAATTGCATTTCAAGGAGGTTGGGGGTGGGGGCGTTAATTAAGTAATTTTCTTTTTGCTAAGCCGCCAAGGTGAGTACTGTTCAGGATCCAAAAGGGCCTTCGGAGAAGCTGGCTGGGGAGACGGACCCCCGGCAAGGTCAGGGTCACTTCTAGAGAGGGTGTATGAAGCATCCCTGGGTAGGCACAAAGACACCCCCGCACCCCCTCCATCCACTTTCTGCCTCCATCCTCAGGAAATCATTGTAGCTGGGACCCAGGGCCGAGTCAGGCCCCCCCAGGGAGCCACAGAACAAGAAGCGTTATCACAGACCTAGCTGACAGCACCTGAGGCCAGGCCACTGACAGAGAGGGCAGGTTAGCCTGTGTGTGCCCTTCCTGTTCTTCCTAATTACTAGGGGGCCCCTGGGCATTAGCATCTCCCTCTCTCATCCCTCCTTCCATTAGCATGAGAATTCCCAGCGCAGGTGGGAGCCAGAACTATCTTCATTTTCCTCTCAAGGAAAGCCGAGGTGGCTTGGAAGATGAACTGAGCGGCCCTCAGCCACGCAGTGGGCAGCTGGAGGTGGACAGCGCGAAACCGGCCAGCTGGGAGGTCACTGTAAAGCCAAGCTGGAGGCCAGGAGGAGAAACTGCATTACTCTGAGCCTGCCTCCTTAGAGCCAGGTCGGAGACCTTTGCACCGTGCCCAGAGCAACTGTTTTAGGAATCCATGAAGCAAACAGTCGCTTGAGAACTGGCGATGAAGGACTTTTCATTGGAGGACAGACCCGAGCCTCTTTTCATCCTTTCTAGAAAATCAGTAACCCGAGGTGTCAGTGGTGTACAGCCAAGGACGGCCGAGCCTGTGAACTAAACAACTCAGTTCTTAATCAGTTTTTTGGTCACACCCGGCGATGCACAGGGGTTACTCCTGGCTCTGCACTCAGGAATCACTCCTGGCGGTGCTCAGGGGACCATATGGGATGCTGGGAATCGAACCCGGGTCGGCTGTGCTCAAGGCAAACAGCCTCCCCGCTGTGCTATCACTCCAGCCCCCAATTCTTAATCAGTTCTTAACCACTTACCTCATTGTCCTCTTTTCCTCTCATAAACCCCCCAGGCTCTGGCCCTCCTGGGGGCACATCCGAGGTTGTCAACCAGACTGGGCGTACAGGAATTGGGATTCTCGAATCCTAAGCAAAAGTGCATTTGCCCTCTGACTGTTTAGGTTGACAACTTCCAAAACAAGTAACTTTGCCTCCAGAGACTGGTTCTCATCTGCTGTGCAAAAAAAAAAAAAAAAGAAGCCCCATTTTTTTTTTTTCTTTTTGGGTCACTCCCAGCGATGCTCAGGGGTCATTCCCGGCTCTGTGCTCAGGAATTACTCCTGGCAGTGCTCAGGGGACCATATGGGATGCTGGGAATCGAACCCTCATTGGCTGCATGCAAGGCAAACGCCCTACCCGCTGTGCTATCGCTCTGCCCCTCCCCCATTTTCATATCCGTTTCATAATTAACTTACAAGGAGGGGGCTGGCATTGCCATTCGCCACCCTCTGCTCCCTCTCTCCACTTAACTAGACGAAGGAAGCAGATGGCCGTCTCCTGCCCTGATATCTCCAGAGGTGAGTCTGAGAGACCGGCCTTCCTACAAGGACGAAGTTCGGGTCCACGAAGCAGTCCGCTAAATGGTCCACGAAGCATCAGGACATGTTTCCTTGGGGTCCGCCACCTCCTGATTCATCTGCCATAGACGCAGGCCAAGGATGCGTTCTCTGCGGCCACACTGAGTGTCCCGGGCACCAAAGAGGACTGTAGCACTGCACTGTCACACTGTCATCTCATTGGTCATCGATTTGCTTGAGTGGGCACCAGTAACGTCTCCACTCTGAGACTTGTTGTGACTGTTTTTGGCATATCGAATATGCCACGGGGAGCTTGCCAGGCTCTGCCGTGCGGGCGGGATACTCTCGGTAGCTTGCTGGGCTCTCCGAGAGGGGTGGAGGAATCGAACCCGGGTTGGCTGCGTGCAAGGCAAAAGCCCTCCCCGCTGCTACCAAAGACACTAACATAAATCAGAAAGACACTCTGTCCTCAGAAACCAGCAATATCGGGTGGGGAGGGGAGGGAGGAGAGAGCAGTGTAGAAAATGAAACAGACCTTAAAAATATCTATATAAACGAATATCTCTTAACGAATGCCTCCATGAAAGAAAGAAGCCTCCATTTCCCATTCTGCAGGGACCAGCTGAAAGACTCTGAACTCTGACAGCTGGGATCGATTACGGCCCGGACGGGGCCCGGCACGGAATTTGAACGCAGCCTGGGACGGGAGCGGGAAGCGGAGTTCAGAAAAGCAAACAGGGGCTCCGTGGGCAGAGAGGAGAAACGTAAGGGATTTTTCTTTTCTAGTGTGAGGAAGCCCTGCACAGAGGCCCTGAGGTGTGGGGCTGGGCTGGGGGGCCCTGGGCTGGCCTGGCTGCGGGCACCCACCCGCCACCCAGGAGGGCGGGCAGAAGTGGAGACCCTCGGGAACAGCGGGCAGAGCTCCGGCTCCCCAGACGGTGTGCCAGGGCCCCGAGGAGCCCCCCCCAAGGCGCTTCCTTCAGGGGAGTGGCTGCCGGGACCCTCCGCAACGTCTCAGGGTCCTCTGCTCGGAACACGCAGTCCCATGAGGCTGGCCAGCTGCAGTGACCGGCTCGGAGCGGGGAATGGCGGGTACCCAGAGGCGGGTACTCAGGTACTAGGTGAGGACAGCGGGGACTGACCGCAGGCCGGCCAGGCATAGGCACTGTGCATGAATGAGGAGTGCTCGGGGGCCTGGCCAGGCACACGGATACGGACACAGTTCCTGCCCGCTGTCCTGTCTCCTTTCAACTCAGCTGAGATGCGGTTCTGAGCCTCTCTTTGTGGGAAGAGAGAGAGAGGCGGGGGGGGGGGGTGGGTGGGTGGGCTTCTTGGCAGTGCTCCGGGGGCCATGCCCAGGGATATTCGGCCAGCCAGGCCGAGTGGTCCAAATGCTGTGATGCAGTTCAGGCCCCACAATGCTGGGGGCCACCAGGGCCGGCCCTGGTCGGTGCTGCAGGGGGGAGGCGGGAGGGCACGCAGGCAGGCAGGCAGGGCACCCGCCCCCAGCCTTCTGAGCCAACTCCGGCTCCTTACACACCACAAGCCGACCGTGACAAGGGAAGCAGGGGCACAGGCGGTGACCTCACCTGGCGGGTGTCAAAGGTGCTGACGCAGAGCAAGCCCCTCAGTCAGCCTATGGGGTGTTTCCTAGTCCTGCAGCTCAGAAGCCCAGACTCCCAGAAACGCTCTTGAATCAGCTCTTTCCTTGGATTTTTTTCTGTTTCTTTTTGGTTCACACCCAGCGATGCTCAGGAGTTACTCCTGGCTCATGACTCCTGGTGGTGCTGGGCGAGGGGGACCCTATGGGATGCCGGGAGTCGAACCTGGGTCGGCCGTGTGTAAGGCAAATGCCTACCCGCTGTGCTATCACTCGGCCCTCTTTCCTTAAACGTATTTGCTTGGGTTTTTGGTTTCTGGGCCTCACCTGGTGCTGCTCAGGACTTCCTCCTGGCTCTGCACTCAGGAATCACTCCTGGCACAAACGGGGGCCCTACAGGATGCCAAGGATCGAGCTTGGGTCAGCTGTGTGCAAGGCAAGTGCCTGACCCCCACTGTACTATGGCTCCGGCCCCTTGGTTAGACTCTGAATTCCCTTCACAGCCTGGACTCGATGCCGAAACGAGAGGGAGAGGGGAGAGGGGAGAGGGAAGAGGGAGGAGAGAGAGGGGGAGGGAGGAGAGAGAGACCTCTCCAAGATGTGCAGAGCCAACCCCTTGAGATGGGGCATTTTAGACAGTAGATTTCACAATGCTCTTTCCAGAACCTTCTTGCCCCACATGGAAACACCCAATCACAGACCCCTGGCCTTCTATGCCTGCACCCGCCTCCTTGTCAGCCGAGTCCCCTCCATTCCCCAAAGCCCCAGGCGCCTACCCCGTTCCTTAGCTCCAGGTAGACAGACCCTTACTTGATTTTGTTCGTGTTAGTTTTGCATGGTCACGCCAGGCAGTCCTCAAGGGCTTCTCCTGGCTCTTTCCTTGGGGGTCACCCTTGGCAGTGCTCAGAAGGCCATCCCGTGCCAGGGATTGAACCTGGGCCTCCCCCCACGCCAAGTACACGCTTCGCCCTCGAGCTCTCCAGCCCCTACTGAGACTGTTAGTTTTGCCCACAGATTTCATTTTTTCGTTTTGGGTCACACCGGCGATGCTCAGGGGTTCCTCCTGGCTCTGCACTCAGGCATCACTCCTGGCAGTGCTGGGGGGACCCTATGGGATGCCGGGGATCGAACCGGGTCAGCTGCGTGCAAGGCAAACAAATGCCCTCCCCGCTGTACTATGGCTCCGGCCCCATTGCCCACAGATTTATAAAATCTCTGTCTCTGTAGATTTCTCCACATGCATGTGAAAAAAAATCTGTTTTTTTTTTCCTCCCTCTCTGACTGAAACAATCTGATATTGGCTTGATTGCTTGATCAGACAGAACTGGGGGTGGGTGTTGTGTGTGTGTGTGTGTGTTTATGAAATCTCACCTCCCCACCAGACACATCACTGATCAGCGACCAGACACCCGACAGACAGGGCAGGGTGGGGGGGGGGGTGCACAGTCTGGGGTCAGGGGAAAAACAATCAGGCTAAGAACAATCACCTGACCGCACCTCGGTAAGGACTGAGCCGCCCTGATGAAAACCCAAGCGCCGAATCACGCGCCCGGAGCCCGCGCCCGCGCCCGCCCGCCACTGACCTCGAAGCACTTCTCTTTCTCCGCCTGGTGCAGCAGACTCTCCATCCCGGGAAGCAGCGTCGGGAAGACGAACTTTTCCAAGTACTCCTTGGGGGAACCTAAAACAAGCGGGAACACCCACTGACACGCTGGGGAGGGCCCACGGGGCCGGGGGCGGGGGAGACACCGTGCTTGGACGCTACAACCCGAAATGTTTCATATTTGTACTGTTGTTGTTGGTGGGGCGGAGCCGTAGCACAGCGGGTAGGGCGTTTGCCTTGCAGGAGGCCGACCTGGGCGTGATTCCTCCGTCCCTCTCAGACAGCCCGGCAAGCTACCGAGAGTATCCCGCCTGCACGGCAGAGCCTGGCAAGCTCCCTGTGGCGTATTCGATATGCCAAAAATAGTAACAACAAAACTCACAATGGAGATGCTACTGGTGCCCGCTTGAGCAAACAGACGAGCGACGGGATGACAGTGCTATGTTGTTGTTGTTGTTGTTGTCATTATTTTGGCTTTGGGGGTCACCCCCGGTGATGCTCAGGGGTTACTCCTGGCTCGGCACTCAGGAATCACTCCTGTTGGTGCTCGGGGGACCATATGGAATGCTGGGGATCGAACCCGGGTCAGCCGCGTGCAAGGCAAACTCCCTCCCCGCTGTGCTATCGCTCCAGCCCCCCTCCCTGCTGACTTACGCTCCCCCTGACCCTGCAGACCCTCCCTGTGCCCCCAGGTCTGCAGGGTTCAAAGCCCCACGCGCAAAAGGCCGGAACCTCGTGTCCTGACTTACATGTCTGGGGGTCGACTTCCTCGGGTTTCACCTGAGAACAGGGCTGGTGAGGGGCGCCGGGCACGCGAGGCAGGGAATGGAGGTGTTGTGCGTTGAAGCCGTAGAAACCGTGCTCCAGGGAGGCCTGGGTGGGGGGGGGAGGGATCGAGGCCCAAAAGTTCTTTAGATCGTCGTCTTCCCTTGCATGGCCTGATGCAAGAAGGGCTAAAAGTGGGGCTGGAGCGAGAGCACAGCGGGGAGGGCGTTTGCCTTGCATGCGGCCGACCCGGGTTCGATTCCCAGCATCCCATATGGACCCCTGAGCACTGCCAGGAGTGATTCCTGAGTGAAGAGCCAGGAGTAACCCCTGTGCATTGCTGGGTGTGACCCAAAAAGAAAAAAAAAAAAAAAGACGGGCTAAAAGTGGATCTCAGACTTCGGGTTCAAGGGGACACACGGAGCATACACCCCTTCCCCCCGGGGACCCTTACGCAGGACACTCAGGAATGAGTCCCACACGGGGGCAGGTAGAGCAATAGCCCAGAGGGTAGGGGCATATGCCTTGCCTGCGGTCAGGTCGACCTGGGTTCGATCCCTGGCATCCCATGTGGCACCCCCCAACCACTGCCAGGAGGGATTCCTGAGTGTAGAGCCAGGAGTAACCCCTGAGCATCGCCGGGTGTGACCCAAAAAGACAAGAAAATCAATCCCTAATGGGGGAGATGGAGTGCATCAGTGGAGAGAGGACTTGAGAGTGTGTGGTCGCACCAGACAGCCGAATCCACAGGAGGTATCTGCACCCAGAGGTCCTGCCGGATCTGCCCAGGGCGTGTGGGCCAGAGAGAGAGCTCAGTGGGCAGAGCGGATGCCTGGACACGTGAGGCCCAGCTCTGGCCTCTGGTGCTGCAGAGTCCTCTGAGTGCCTCTGGGAGCAGCCCCCGGGCGCAACCCCTGAGCACAGAGCCAGGAGTGGTATCCAGGCAACACCAGGGGTGACCCCCAAACCAAGACTTTCAAAGGGCAGCGATGCTCAGGGGTTCAGCAATTCCTCAGAGGTTGCGGATGACAAAGGGAACCAGAAACAGGACTTGGAAGGCTCAGGGAGGCCTGTCGGAACGCTCCTGCGGGCCGCCCCCAGCCCTGTCCTCCCCTGGCTCCCGAAATACACACAGATCTACCTCCACCCCTGTTATTACCGCACGGTAGAACTGCTGCTTACACCCTAAGGCGAACACCCTTGCCGCTGTGCGATCACTCCAGCCCCTATTATTATTATTTTTTTAAATCAAGCACTCCTTCTCTCCCAGCGACTCTGTGAATGCAGAAACAACACCTCAGACGTATCAGGGAGCAGCAGGCGAGGGGCCAAGAGGGGAAAACACAAAATCAAACATTCACTGTTGAGTTGAAGCTTTCTGGCCTGCTCGCCCTAGAGGGCTGGCCTGCCCAGAAGCTCCAGTGAGGGCTGTGCAGAGCAGAGGAGAGGGGAGAGGAGGCGAGGGAGGAGGGAGAGGAGGGGAGGGGAGGGGAGGGGGAAAGAAATGGCCTGCAACAAGGAGAAAAGCAGGCAGGCAGCTCTGTGGACAAATCCATTCAGGCCTCCATCTGTTTTTTTTTTTTCTTTTGCGTCACACCTGGCGATGCACAGGGGTTCCTCCTGGCTCTGCGCTCAGGAATCACTCCTGGCAGTACTCAGGGGACCATACGGGATGCTGGGAATTGAACCCGGGTCGGCCGCGTGCAAGGCAAACGCCCTCCCCCTCCCCGCTGTGCTATCGCTCCAGCCCCTCAGGGCTCCATCGAGGTGGGGCTGCAGTGACTCCGGGAAGGACACCGGAGTTGGCAGTGGCAGAGAGGTTTGAGAAAGGCTCCCGCCACCACACAAGCACCGACTGCTATGAAAAAGGCACAGACAGGTTCTCGGAGCCAGGAAACTAGAAGAGGGCAGCTGACCGATGGCGGTGCAGTCACGCGGCATCCAGAGACTTCCATCCTGCCCCGGGGCCCCACCCCTTCAGCTGCACTCAGGGATCGCTCCAGGGATCCAGACCCCTGGGCTGCACGCAAGGCAAGCACTGCCCCCGCTGTGCTATCGCTCTGGCCCCCTCTGAGCGCCTGAAATCATGTGTTAAGCCCCACTGAGCGAGTCCCTGTTTGCACGCAAGGTGAACTTCCCAAGGAGCCTCTTCCCGGCCATCCCCAGCACGCTCTGGCGCTGAGCTGCCCTGGCACCCACCGAGACTCCCCTCTCTATCCGTGACTACTCCCGACAGGGACCCTGGCCCGGGCCTTTCATTCAGGATCTTTGCTGAGCCCCGCTGAGGTCCCGGCCCATCTGTTGTGGGGGAAAGTGTTCCTTTTGAACAGATGTCAAAACTGAGGCTCCAGAGAGGTGATGGGAGGCCCTGGGAAGTCACCTCAAGGTGGCGGGGCCAGGACCGACCCACCCCCTTCTTCCCGTTGCCTCCGCCCTTCTTCCTGACACCCTCTGCGCCGTGGCTGAGGCTGGGTGGTACTCACAGTGCTTGCGACCTCCTGCTTCACCTTGAGCCCTTCTGGAAAGGAAGGCTTCTCGGCCTCGATCTCTACGGGAGTGGGGTGGAGAGAGACGCCCTCAGTGGCATTTCCTCTGCCAGCAGGAAGCATTCTTAGCTTTGACTTGGGGTGTCACCCGGGGCAGCGCCGGGGTGGTGGTGAAGGGGGCGGCTGACCCGTGTTTTTTCTTTTTTCTTTTTTGGGGTCACACCTGGCGATGCACAGGGGTTACTCCTGGCTCTGCACTCAGGAATTACCCCGCTGGTGCTCGGAGGACCATATGGGATGCTGGGAATCGAACCTGGGTCGACCGCGTGCAAGGCAAACTCCCTACCCGCTGTGCTATCGCTCCAGCTCCTTTCCTGTCCCAAAGTTCCTTTTATCTTTCTTTCTTTTTTTTTTTGGTTACACCCGGTGATGCACAGGGGTTACTCCTGTCTCTGCACTCAGGAATCACTCCTGGCGGTGCTCGGGGGACCCTATGGGATGCTGGGAATCGAACCCAAGTCAGCCGCATGCAAGGCAAACGCCCTCCCCGCTGTGCTACCGCTCCAGCCCCAGTGTTTTTCCTTTTTAAAGCTCTACAGCCACAGGCCGACACTGGTTGAAGACCGCAGCTTCCCTCCACACCTTTTCCTGACTGACCTTGTTCCCACCCCCCACACCCCCTGCCTCCCCACCATCCTCCTGGTTGTTCCCCTCCTCTTGTGTTGTGACACCCCCACCTACGTGACCCCCAGGGAATATTCCGGGGACCCACCGAGGGTCCATCTGGCCCCTGGGAAGAGGGAACGAGCGTCCCGGGATGGCTTCGTGGCAGAGCGCCTGGCTGGCGAGCGGCAGGCTCCAAGTCGGAACACCGGCACCCCCCACGGGCCCCGAGTGTCACCCCAGCAGCACAGTCCTCTGGGACACCCCCTTCCCTCTCCTGTGCGCCCACTCAGGTGTGTGGAGCTCCAGGAGGACGGCGCGTGAGCCCTGGATACCACAACAAACAGGGAAGTGGAAGGAATCCGTGTGAAAATAAAGAAAGGAGAAACAAGCAGTCATTTCAGGATCACAAACCACTTTATTGTTAAGAAAGAAACCAGAACGGGCAGGTTCGGGAGACGGCCTACAGCAAGCACACGGGGGAGTTGGGTGCCGGCAGCCGCGCCCACCCAGTTAGGCCTGCCCCACCCACCACCATGGCCCTCCCTCCACCTGAATGGGCTCAGCACAATCAGAGAATTCCTCCCGTCCCCCAAAGGGCTCTGCAGCAGGCGCGAACACCGCGGGGTCCCAGCAGCTTCACGTCACTTGGTGGCCTGCAGACCCACCCAGTCTGGCTTAGAGACACTGACTGTGGCCCCTGGTCCTGCAGGGAAACTGCCTCCCCCTAACGGATGCCTGTATTTTTTTTTTGCTTTTTTTTTTAGGGGGGGTGTCACACCCGGCGATGCACAGGGGTTCCTCCTGGCTCTGCACTCAGGAATCACCCCTGGCGGTGCTCAGGGGACCCTATGGGATGCTGGGAATCGAACCCGGGTCGGCCGCGTGCAAGGCAAACACCCTACCCACTGTGCTATCGCTCCAGCCCTGAATGCCTGTACTTTTAAACTTTTTTTTTTTTTTTTTTGCTTTTTGGGTCACACCCGGCGATGCACAGGGTCACTCCTGGCTCATGCACTCAGGAATCACCCCTGGCGGTGCTCAGGGGACCATATGGGATGCTGGGATTCGAACCCGGGTCGACCGCGTGCAAGGCAAATGCCCTTGCTATCACTGTTGTGTGCTATCACTCCAGCCCCTGAATGCCTGTATTTTTAATCTACTTGAAATCTCTCAAACTGGGTCAAATCACCCCAATACGGGCACTCTTCTTGGTCCTTTCTCATAACTCCTCGGCTTTATTTGGGGGTGGGGGTGGGGGTCGCAGACTCTCAGCCAGCCAGACCAGAGGACTGAGGCCAGGGTCAGAGGCTTCCGTGCTGCTCTCGGGGGATACCCAGGAGGCACTTGTTGGTCTCAGGGCTACCCCTGTCGTTGTCTGGGGACTTCTGGCGTACAGCCAGTGTTCATGGGGCCACTCGGTCCTGGGTGAGGCTGCAGGAAGGCACATGCCTTAAGGCCTGAGTTTTCTCCCCCTGCCCTTTTCTTTTTTTCTTTTTTTTTCTTGGGTCACACCTGGCGATGCACAGGGGTTACTCCTGGCTCTGCACTCAGGAATTACTCCTGGCAGTGCTCAGGGGACCATATGGGATGCTGGGAATCGAACCCGGGTCGGCCGCGTGCAAGGCAAATGCCCTACCCACTGTGCTATCACTCCAGCCCCTGCCCTTTTCATTCTGAATGTATAGAAACGAATGAGCCTCTTTTTCTGTGGGCAGTACGTACTGGGAGGGAAGACTCCCCAAATTCTCCAAGAAAACTTGCCGAGCGAACGAACTTGGGTCTCTCTCTGGCCATTTATTCGCATTTCCTGAGAGCCACGACATGCCCGGGACCAACGCAGGTGTTACATCCTGGTCCTCATTCAACACTGCCTTGCCGCGCTGGGCTTACTCTGCGTGTACCTTAGTTCTGGGTTTCCAGTTTCAATGACTAGAAACAGTCCTCTTCAGACCCCCGGGAGGAGCATGGTGTTTTTAAAGCTTCTTTGCACTCTTTATTGTGACAAAACAGACCATGAAATCTACCCCTTAACCATGCTTGGTGGCACTCAGGATTTTCCAGGTGTACGGGTTAATTTTTCAAACAGAAACTGTGCACGTGGGATGTGATGAACCTAAAACAACGGGAATCAGAACGTGAAGTGGCATCCGGGCTGAGAGCTGGGAGTTCTGGTTCCCGGGAGTCCTGAATCGCCACTGCCGGTCAAGAATGCTGTGACCGGGCAGGCCTGGGCGGCGGCCTTTCCCTGGAGAGCGGGCAGCAATTCCAGGGAGCGGCAAGGACTCCAAGGCAGCAGTCGCCAGGAGGAAGGGGTGAGGAGAGGGGGGTTGTTATGGGGGATGCTTAAGCAGGCAGACCTCCAGGACTACAGAAGAAACTCGGGGCGGAGGGGGCACTCGGCCGAGGGGGAGGTGTGTGAGATGCAGTCCTGGTCTTGGGACTGTCCCACCTGCAGGGGGCCGGTGATGGGATGGGGAAGAGGAAGAGATGAGAGGCAGCTGATGAGAGGGGGTCAGTGGAGTGAAAGGCAGAGACAAAGGGGTGAGGGAGGGAGAGCGCGAGGATGAGCAGGGGCTGCAGGGGCAGGTGCCAAGCGTTCCTGCCGGGATAAGGAGGCTGGAAGCTTCCCGGTAAGATTCATCTGCTAAGTGACATCACAGAACCCATGAAGATGGGCTAGTGACACAGAGGGCACCTCCGGGGGCCACCTGGTGTCACTTTCTCCCAACTGCTGGGGGCAGGGTGGGGGGGGGAGCGGGGTGAACTCAGGGGTTGGTGTCCGGAAGTGGAACGAGGGGGCTGGGTTTCACACCCTTCGTGGGGGGGAGGCTAGTACTGACAGTCAAGGATAACACTGCAGGCGTGGACGGGTCACAGCAGCTGGCTCCAAAGACACCGTGGGGGTTACAAGTAGCCGAGGAAGCCATCAGCAATGACGGCTGAATCAGAAGCTTTGACGGCAAAGCAGTCTGCTGATATTCACACAGCCTGTGCTCCCAAGGACACACGGAAGATCCAAGCTAGCTGTTGCTGGAAAGCCGAGAGGACCTGAGAACTCGACAGTGACAACCGTCGAGGTGCACGACACACACGGGCACTTCCCAGGCGGGGCAAAGCTCTCACGCTACTCCCTGGATTGTAGCTCATTTTCCTGAAACCAGGCAGCTGACAGGTCTGCTTGCTGTACTTCTATTTATCAGTGGAGACATCCTAGTAGGCGACCTGGTTTGACACAGGATCCCCACGAACCCTGCCTTCCTGTGTGCCGAGTCACTGTATGTGCTCACTGTATGATATGGAAAACCACATGTGTCAGCGTGCTTGCTTCAGGAAACTGGCTTGGCTCATCTCAGACGACCATCACAGTGCCTTGCGACCTCACTAGCCTCATTACCTACCTCAGGCCCTTTGTTACCAACCGTGACTTTGAAAGTGCGCCCAAACCCATCCGCTTTGCTTTCTAGCTGACATTCCCCCTGCCCCCCAACGTCGGGCTAAATTCTAAAATGTTTTTAAAACAATTGTCAAATGTGTTTCTTTGTGGGGCTGGAGCGATAGCACAGCGGGTAGGGCGTTTGCCTTGCACTCGGCCGACCCGGGTTCGACTCCCAGCATCCCATATGGTCCCCTGAGCACTGCCAGGGGTGATTCCTGAGTGCACAGCCAGGAGTAACCCCTGTGCATTGCCAGGTGTGACCCAAAAAGCAAAAAAACCAAAAACAAATGTGTTCCTTTGTAACCAGTAATGAGTATTTTTTTCTTTTTTTGGTTACTGGGCCACACCTGGGGATGCTCAGGGCTTACTCCAGGCTCTGCGCAGAGCTCCCCCCTCAGTGGGGCCAGGGGACCATGTAGGGTGCACATGCCCTGTCCACTGGGCTGTCTCTCTGGCAACAAGGAGTATTTTTACTGGGCACTTTCTTAACAAACTTAGCACTGTGCTGAGCACCTAACAGAGAGCATCGTGTGCTCCTCCCAATAGCCGGGCGAGGCAGGGAGGAGGAAGGCGTCTCTTTGAGAGGCTCCCGCAGGGTCCTTGTCCCTCCACTACTATAGTCGCAAGAGCTATGTGACTCGGAGAAGGGATAATTCTTGGGGGGAAGTTGCATATTTGGGTGAACTCTAAGGAGGGTGAGACATGTATCAGTGTGTGCCAAGGAGCTGACCAGGACACTGGAAATAAAACCTGCTGCGTCCCCTCTCCTGGGCAAAACGCACCCGAACGCAGGAAGCCAAACGCAGATGGGTGCTGGGTCAGAGAGCATTGGGGAACATCTCCCAGCTCCAAGTCTATTCATTCTTTCCTTCTTTTCACGTCACTGTGTAATCATCCAGATCTTATGTTCCCCCCACAAAAAATTACACATATATAATATATTGCGATAAATTGTGATGTGATGGTTGCTGAGAGTGTTCATACTAAAAAAAAAAAAACACCCAAAACAAAAACCCAAAAACAAAAAAACAGCATGCGGCGATTTTTCGGTGAAATACGGTAATCCCAGCTCATCCCAATTCAAGGCTTCTCCCTCTTCCCAGCTGCCACAAAATGGGACCTCGGTTCCTTTTCCATCCAAGGAATCTTCCCAGGCCAGCCGTGCATCCCAGTCCCACACCAGCCACTTGGGGTCAACTAAACTAACCCCCACAAAAAATGTTTTATTAATAAAACAGGTGGGGCAAGCAATAGGAAATAAATTTGTTACAGGCCTGCCAAGGGGGCAGGAGGGGATCTGGGGCCGCTGGTGGAGAGAAGGGCCCCCCGGGTGTGGGAGGTGGGGGCTGCGGGGGTGGGGTGGGGGGGGGGGGAGAAGGGACGCTGTGCAGCCACAAACACCCGAGTTACAGTGGCCTTTGCACAGCACGGTACTGCCCCTCACTTTAACTGAGGTAAAAATAAAATAAGAGCCAAACAAATTCCGTGCAAAAATCACGAACCCCACCCCGGGGGCAGCTCGATAACCCTTGGTGTGTGGGTCATGATCCAAGACAGGGCAGCGTGGGGTCACTGTGCTCTCAGCTTGCGCACAGTGACCACAGAATTTTAAAAAACAAGAGCTGGAGTGATAGTACACCGGGGAGAGCGTTTGCCTTGCACGCAGCCAATTTGAGTTCAATTCCCAGCATCCCATAGGGTCCCCTGAGCACCGCCAGGAGTAATTCCTAAGTGCATGAGCCAGGAGTAACCCCTGTGCATCGCTGGGTTTGACCCCAAAAAGCAAAACAAAACAACAACAAAAAGAATTTAAAAAAACAAAAAAAGAACAAAAAACAGCAACAACACAACTTGAGTTGGGGCCTCTGGATGGTGGGGGAGGGGGGGCGTGGGGGTGGAATACCGCATCCCTTTACCCCAAGAGGCGCTGTCGCCCATCTGGCCTCATGTTAAAGTGCTTTTGGTGAGTGGGTGGGGTAGGGACGGGAATTTATTTTTGGGGGGTGAGGGCTGCATCCTGCAAAGCCCTCACCTGCCGGGCTGGCTGAGAGCCCCCAAGTCGGCACCCCGTGGGATGATGAGCACCACCCTGCTTTATTTATTTATTTTTACTTTTTGGGTCACACCCAGCGATGCACAGGGGTTCCTCCTAGCTCTGCACTCAGGGGTTTCCAGGGATTGAACCGATCAGCCAAATGCAAGACAAGTGCTCTTCCTGCCGTACTATTGCCCCGGCAACAGATTCTTCTTCTTTTAAAAAACAAAAATTATTTGGGGGTTGGGCTTTGGGCTACACCCAGCTGTGCTGGAGGACCATACTTGATTCCAGCGATGGGACTGAATTAGGGCTGGCTGGAGGCGAGGCGAGTGTCTTAACTCCTGTGTTACTCATTCTTCCGGCTCCTTGGGTACTGTGTCTTTGCTAAGCGGTTACTATGTTTCCAAAGGAAGTTCCTTCGCCCGGAACGGGGCACCCTCCCTTTCCTCACCTGCTGGCTGCCTGGCTTGGGCTGGCCCCTACTACTGCTGGGTGCCCTCCCCAGGCACGCCGAGGAAAGGGGTGCAGGGGCAGGGCAGGGCAGCCCAGAGCGAACCTTCCCCTGGCGTCCCGGCTCAGAGCAGAACCACCGGGGCACGTGAGCCTGGCTGGGCTTTGGCACCGGGCTTAAACTTTTTTTCTTTTTGCTTTTATTTGGGTCACACTCTGCGATGCTCAGGGGTCCCTCCTGGCTCTGCACTCAGGACTCACTCCCGGCGGTGCTGGGGATGCCGGGGATCGAACCGGAGTCGCCCGCGCGCGCCAGGCACGCGCCCTCCCCGCTGTGCTACGGCTCCGGCCCCCCCCACCCTGCTCCGAGCGGGCCCCCGAGGCCCAGCCGCGCCCACCGCCCGCTCCCGGGGAAGGCCGCCGAGGCCGGCTCGGGGCGGCGGGGCCCCCCGGAGCCCCCCGCAGCCCCCGCGCCGCGCCGCCCCGCGTCAGCCGCCTGGCGCACAGAGGCCGCCGCGCACGCGGCCCGCCCGCCTACCCTCGCCGATCCGCTCCCACAGGCCCGGCTCGGCGGGCTGCTGCGGGCTCCCGGGTGACGCGGCCGGCACCGGCGTCCTGCTGGTGACCACCGACTCCGCCGAGCCCGCCGGCTCCTCGAGCGGCGCCGGCCCGCCGCCCGCCTGCCCCGCCGCCGCCGCCATGGCCGCGACGGCGCTGGCGCCCTGGCCGCGACCCGGAAGGAGCCGGGCCTCGCGGGGGCGGGCCTGCGACTTAAGATTCGCTTCCGGGTCGCGGCGGAGCGCGCTCTCACGTGCGGCCGGAGAAGCGGGGCCTGCGGGTGAGTTGCGCGCGCGCGCGCGCTCGCGGGCCGGAAGGCGCGCGGGTGGGTGGGTGTGGGGGATGGGGGGGCGGGGAACGCGGGACACGGGGGGTGACCTGCACCCCACCCCGCACGCACCCCCAGACCCCCGCGCTGCTCCCGCCCTCCCTCGCGGGAAAGTCGCCGCCGCCGCCTCCAGGAAGTTCTCCAGCCTTGGAGCGGGACCCCCGGACCCCGCCACGTTCCTGCCCCGGGCGTGGGGGGCGGTGATGCCCCGAGGCCCGCGGGGCCGGGTCCGAATCCCCGGCTGGCTCTTGGACCAGCCCCCACCCCGCCCCTCCCGGGCGAGCGAGGTCCACGCCCCCAGCCACTGCTGGCGAGTGTCCAGAGCCCAGCTTGGGCGCGGGGTCCTGCCCCCGGCCTGAGTTTGGGCGTTTTCGGGGAAGGCAGGTGTTTGCACGAGCAGGGGACTCGCCTCCTTCCCGGGAGGGCCGCGGGGCCCTGATGGCCTGCTCTGTGCCCGATGGGTGGCCACCCCGTGGTCCTTGGGGTCCCCGGACCCCACCGCTCCAGGCAGCTCCCACTCCGCTTCAATGTCACCGTTTCCCAAGGTCTGGGCGCCGGGCTTGTTCATCTTCCGTATCTCCCTGAATTTCTGCACCCCCCCCATCAGCCCAGCCCACCCCCTCTGGCCCTTCCCCCGCCAGAGCATCCTGGCCCCAGCGCCCCAGCGTCAGGGGTCCCTTTGTCCCGGCATCATCCGGGCACTCTCCACTTGCAGGGACTCGCTCGCAGTCTCAGAGGCCAGGTCGGGACCAGCGGCCTCTCTCACCCTCTCCCTGAGGTTGGGGCATATGTGGGCCTCCTCTCCCTGCCCACACCTGCCCGCTTCTTCTTTTTTTTTTTTTTTTTTTTTGCTTTTTGGGTCACACCCAGCAATGCACTGGGGTCACTCCTGGCTCTGCACTCAGGAATCACCCCTGGTGGTGCTCAGGGGACCATATGGGATGCTGGGATTTGAACCCGGGTCAGCCGCGTGCAAGGCAAACACCCTTCCCGCTGTGCTATCGCTCCAGCCCCACCTGCCTGCTTCTTGATGCTGCCCTGTGTGGCGCTGGTGTGGCCTTGCATGGCGAATGCCGGGCATCCGGCCAGTCCACCCTGGAGGTGCTGGGGGGGCCTTCAGACCCGCATCACCCAGGATGCGGAGGGCATTGTGGGGTGCAGGAGATTGAACTGGGGTGCCCACCCGCGAGGCAGCCCTCTGGCCCCAGGCGCAGCTACCCAGTTCATCCCTGACTCCCTGGCATTCACGGGTGCTGGGGAGATCCAGCCCCTGCCCTGTGCCAGGTCCAGAGCCAGCCTCTGGGGGTCCTGGAGAGACGGGACAGGAATGGATGCTGGGTAGGTGCTCCCTGGACCCCTCCCCCCTCGCCCCTGCTCTGTCCACCTAGGCCGGGCTCTGCCCCCCAGTGTGGTGTGGTGTGCCCCCCTCCCGCCCTCAGCGCTGAGGCCAAGGAGAGCCACAGCTGAAGAAACTCCTGGCCTGGCCTCCCGCTGTCCAGTGCTCCCATGCTGGGGTCATCCCTGTCCCCCGGGCCCTGAGTGGGCTGTGGCCAGGGAGGTGCCGCCCAAAGGTGCTGAGGTGGAGCTGGAGTCGGCTGCCTGCAGGGCAGGTGCTTGAGCCCCTCTCAGCTCTCTGTTCCCCTCCCCACTTCCGCTTGATGGGCGGGGAAACTGAGGCCCAGAGTCGGGCTGGTCGGCTCCTGGCGCAGAGGGGATGGGTCTCCGGGCACAGGGCAGGTCGTTTCTCAGAGGAAATGGGGCCGGGAGTGCCTTGAGCTGCAGCTGCTTCCGGCGGGAACAGGGGGTCAGGCTGACCGGGGCTGGCGGTCCCCTCCCGCCAGGGAAAGGGACAGTGGAGGGCAAGGACCCTGATCGCGTCCGCATGCCCGCAGGGACCGTGAGGATGTTCCGCGCGTCTGCGGCTCTGGGTGTTCCCGGTCCTCCCGGCAGCCCTGGCGGCAGGAAGGGTCATTCCCCCCAGCTGAGAGGGGGGCTTGGGCAGCACCCTCGGGCGTCTCCCCCGCTTCTGTCCTTTTCCCAGGGGGCACCGCGGGGAGCAGCTGGCTGGGTTCCCTCCCCCCCTTCCCTCCACCGCAGCTCCCGGGCCAGTAAACTGACGCCACTCCTTGTGTTTCCAGTGATGATCACCAAGACCCACAAGGGAGATCCGGGCCTGGGGCTCCCAGAGAAAAAGAAGAAGAAGAAGAAGAAAGTGGTGCGGGACCCCGAGACCCAGTACTCGGTGCTGGACAGCGGCAATTACTTCTCGGGGTTCTCCACGTCCCGGGCCGCGTCCCCCACCAAGTGTGGGGCCCGGGGGCAGGGCCCGGAGACGCCGCTGATGAAGAAGAAGAAGAAGAAGAAGAAAGGCCCCCACAGCACGCTCTGCGACGAGCCCGCCGCCCCTGAGTTCCGGGGCCGCCGCTCCAAGCCCCCCAGCCCCAGGAGGGCCGAGCTGGCAGGCGGCGGCGGGGAGAAGAAGAAGAGGAGGAAGTCACTGTGGCCGTTGCCCTTGTCCCCTGACTCGCGGGCCAAGGCCCTGGACCCCCGGCCGAGCGAGAAGGCGAGCAGCAAGAAGCTCAAGAAGCACCGGAAGAAATCCCCGGAGCCCGGGCCCTACTCGGGCCTCAACTCCTGGTTCTGCGAGGCCGGGGACGCCGTGTACGCCCTGGGGGGCGCGACCGGGGACGAGTCGGCCGCCTGGGGCCAGAAGCGCAAGCAGGGCAGCCCCCGGAGCGGCGCCAAGCTCAAGCGGAAGAAGAAGACGTGCTGCCCGGAGGCGGAGCTGGGCCCCGGCCTGGCCCGCCGCTCCCGGGCCCTGGACGGCAGCCCGCGCAAGGGCGGCAAGAAGAAGCCGGCCAGGGGCCTGGACGCCGCCGAGTGCCTCCCCATCGGCGACGGCCCCAAGGTCCCCGCCAAGAAGAAGACCAAGAAGTGCAAGGAGAAGGTGGGGCTGGCCGACCTGGAGGAGCTGGTCGTGAAGCGCAAGAAGAAGAAGAAAAGGAGGGAGTGCACCGTGGTGGAGGAGACCCTCCAGGAGGTGGGTGCCCCCCCCCCGCCCCGGGACAGGGACCACCACGTCTCACGACAGAGACGGGGTAGGGGTGGGGGGGCGGTGCACCCCATGACCCCGTGCGTGGCTCGACTCATTGCAAGGGGCAAAGGCCCCCCAGCCTCAGGCGTGGCTGCATCCAGGGGTTCGGGCGGGAGCCCCTCGTGGTTGAGGCTCTTGCTGCTGCCTGCGTCTGCGCCTGAGTCTGGCACGGCCAGATGGGTTTTCAGAGGAACCCTCCTCTCCTCTCTCCTCTCTCTCTCTCTCTCTTTTTTTTTTTTGTGTTTTGGGTCACACCCAGCAATGCACAGGGGTTACTCCTGGCTCTGTACTCAGGAATCACCCCTGGCGGTGCTCAGGGGACCCTATGGGATGCTGGGAATCGAACCCGGGTTGGCCGCGTGCAAGGCAAACGCTCTACCCGCTGTGCTATTGCTCCAGCCCCATCCCTCTCTCCTCTCTTTGGGCTCTTTGATGTTGATCCAAGCAGTGGGCGGGCGGTGGGCGGGGGTGTACCCCCCCCAGAGCTGTGGTGGGGAACGGAGCAGGAGTGGTGGTGCAGGCAGCTGGGACAAGGTTGTCCAGGTGACGAGGAGACGGGGGTGCGTCTGGAGGGGAGAGCCAGTCTGTTGGCAGGCACCCCCCCACCACCACAAGCAGTGCCCGGACCCCCGCCCCGGCTACCCTGGCCCCTCTCCCCCTTCTGGTCTGGGGAGGCCCAGGGGCCGTCGGTGGCTGGTGGGCAGGAGAGGGGCTGCGTGCCTGAGCCGCCCCCTCTTCCCAGCTGGTTTTAGGCGGGGGGGTGGGGGACAGGGAGCTGCCCTGGGGTCTGCCGACGCCCTGCGTCCTCTCGCACAGGCCCCCGACACGGACCTGGAGGTGGTGCTGGAGAAGAAGGGCAACATGGACGAGCTGCACATTGACCAGGTCGGTCTGCCACGCTGCCCCGCTGGCCTGTGACCCCCGCGCAGCTGCCCCGGCGACCTCGCGTCCGGGAGCCGGTCCCCGAGCACCCCCTCTGCCCGCCCGTGAGCCTTTGGTGGGGTGGCATTGGGGCCTGTCGGGGACGTTGGCGGGGAGGGGCAGGCCGTCCCCTGATGGCCGTCCCCGGGTTGGGCAGTAAGTTAGGGGGCCCGCAGGGGCAGAGAGAGGGGACAGGGTGTGGCGGGGCAGCCATAGTGGGACCGAGAGGCTCTGGGGTATGTCACGGCACAGACCCGACGAGAGCCCCAGCCGGTGTCACCCCAGCACTTGGGGTCTTCACTGCTTGCCCCGTGAGCCATGCGGGTCATCGGGAAGTGTCAGCCCGGGGGACACTTTCTCCCGCGCTTGCTTCCCCAGGAGTCACGAAACTTCACTGTGCTGGTTGTTTTGGAGGGGCAGGGTCGGAGCTAAGTATGGCCAGTCGGACGTTTGGCTCACGGACAACCCGGGTGCGATCCCCGGCATCCCATAGGGTCCCCTGCGCGCTGCCAGGAGTGATTCCTGAGTGCAGAGCCAGGCGTAGCCCTGAGCACTGCCGGCGTGGCCCCCAAACAGAAACCAGCTAATAGGAGGGAGCAATGTGGCCCCCCCTGTGATGGCAGGCCCAGTGGCCCTGTCCCTCCGGGCGTCCACGTCTCTGCCTTGAGGACCACGAGGCCACTCCAGGCTGGCCCGATGCTTCTCCGGGAGCCGCCTTTCATTTCTTGTTTGGGGGCCACACCCCCGGCAGTGCTCAGAGACCCTCCTGATCGGGTCGTGTGGTGCCGGGGACGGAACCCAGGGCAGCCTCCTGCGTGTCCCGCCGGCCTGGAGCTGCCACTTCGCTCCCCCGTCAGCCCGGCGTGCAGCGTCTCCAGGCCCCTGTGCTGGTGATGGCTGTGCCCACGGCTCCCCCCACCCCCGCGGGCGCTCTGGCTGGCTCCTGTGGCCCCTCCCCGGGGTCTGCCTCCTTGGCAGCCATGGCAGCGCGAAGGGTGGAGGGAGGGCTGCCCTGGTGCTTCCTCTCACAGGCCTGTTGGCGCCGGTGGCATCCTTGGCCAGGCGGGCACCGGCGCTCTTAGCTGCACTGCCCGGATGCCAGGCGTCCCGTTCTCCTGTCAGACCCCACTGTTGCCCGCAGCCCCCCGGGTGGGCTCAGACCGAGGTGCAGGAAGCTCTGGGGAGTGCCATGCTCGGAGGACACCGTGCCAGCCCTGCCCGGCGCCTGGAGCACGGGGCTGGCAGCAGGTGGCACTGGCTGGCTGCCGCTCAGCGGCTCGGCCCCGGGGCCCTCCTGCTTTAGCCCGGGTGTCTGCGGGACGGCTCCAGCCAGGTGGCCAGCCTGGAGGTGCTGCCAGGCTCTTGGGACAAAGCCTCCTCCCCCTGCGTGTGGCCCCAAGGAGCTGCTCGCTCTCCCTCTGTGCCCGGCCCGCACTCCCTCTGTCCCTGCCCCGGTGAGGCGGGAGGCTGGCTTGCCCTCACTGCCCCCGTCCCCTGCCCCGGTGAGGCGGGAGGCCGGCTCGCCCTCACTGCCCCTGTCCCCTGCCCAGGTGAGGCGGGAGGCCGGCTCGCCCTCACTGCCCCTGTCCCCTGCCCAGGTGAGGCAGGAGGCCGGCTCGCCCTCACTGCCCCCGTCCCCTGCCCCGGTGAGGCGGGAGGCCGGCTCGCCCTCACTGCCCCTGTCCCCTGCCCAGGTGAGGCGGAAGGCCCTGCAGGAAGAGATCGACCGGGAGTCGGGCAAGACTGAAACTTCCAACTCCAGCCAGTGCCAGTGGACGGTGAGTTTCCTGGCCCGGCCTCTGGAGGGGAAGCAGAGGGACAGACGGACAGGTGGCCCCGGCCATGCGTTCCCCCTGCTGGTCTCCCGCCCTGGCCGGCCCCTAGGTCTGCGGCTGGGACCCGTGCGGGTGTCAGGGACATGTGTCGCTCTGGGCAGGGCCACGCAGCGCCCTGGCCCCACGGGAACTTGCCTGAGCTCAGGGGTGTCTGAGAGCAGGGAGAGGGGGCTGGGGGCAGCGGGGAGGAGGATCCTGTCCGTGGGGTCTTCACGGGGCTTGGGGGGAGCCCGCGCCAGGCACGGGCCGCGAGTGTGAACCAGATCCCAGGATTCCAGATCCTTCCTGCCCGCCTTCCCCGCGAGCCTGTGTCCACCCCTGTGGAAGGGGACTCGGCCTCTGCCCGGGGTCGCCCCTGGGAGGGGGCTCGGGAACCAGGGTCACCCCCACCCTCTCCCCACGCAGGAGACCCGTTTCGGCCAGTGGGACACCTCGGAGTTCGACACCGACGAGAAGAGGATGAAGTTCTTCAAGCTGATGGGCGGCCTCAAGAACCTGTCGCCGTCCTACAGCCGCTCCCGCAACGCGATGGGCAGGACCAACATGGCCCTGGACCGGCGGGCGGCCGACCTGCTGCAGCGCCACCTGCAGCGCGACTACGACCGCGCCCTGGACTTCCGGTGCCGGCGCGGCGTGGGCCTGGGCTTCCACTCCCAGGCCGACAAGGTCTTCTACATCGACAAGAACGGCTCCCGCTCGCTCAAGTTCGAAGATTAAACGACTGTTTGCCCACCTGCCCCGCAGGATCGCTCTCGGGAGGTGGGCGGGCGGGAGCCAGTCGCGGCCCATGCCCAGGAAGCAGGCCCTGGAGAGGACCGGGGACAGCGGGGTGTGGTGGACACGAGGGGCGGAGGGGGGGAGCTCGGCCGTCGGGAGCTGGGCACAGGCAGGCACCTCCGAGCTCCGTCCTTTCTGCACGGGGCCGCATCCCCGGTGGAGAGCTGAGCGGGCACAGCTGCTTGGGGGCTTCCGGGGTCCCTGGCACGGCCCCGCGGGAAAGACTGCCCTGGCGTCCTTTTCCCTTCCTCCTCACAGACTAGGTGCTATGATGCTCCCCATCTTACAGATGAGGAAACCGAGGTGCAGGGGTGGAGAGATCCGGCTTGCCGGAGCCAGTCACCCAAGTGACCCATCAACGCCAAGCCCTGGGTCGCTGCTCGCTCATCCCCACCAGGGAGCCTTGTTCAGAAGAGCCCTGGGCGCCCAGGGGTCTTGCCGAGGGAAACGGGGCTTTCCCCTCACTGGCTGCTTTTGGGGCCATGCCCCGCGGTGCTTTTGCTCTTCCTGGCTCTGCACAGGCGCGAGCCCTGGCTCGGCTTGGGGGACCATACTTGGTGCTGGGGTAATCGAACCGGGCTCGGCCACGTGCACCCTGACCCTGCTGCTACCTCCGGCCCGGGAACAGAAGGCCCGTGCTAGGTGGGAAAGGCCAGCGGGAAGCGGGCCGGGGAACGGGCAGGGAGAACACCTGTCGTCCTCGCCGTTCCACAGCCGCTGTGGGCAGAGGGGCAGAGGCGTCCAGCTCCTGCCCCGAAGATGGGCCCAAACTTCCCCTGCTGGGCGGGGCGGTGGGCCAGGCCGGCCTTGCTCCCCCTTTGTTCTCGGGGCTTAGCTTGGAGTCCGGGATCTGGTGCTCGCGGGGGTTCTCCTGGGGATCTGCTGGCGAATGGCGGAGCCAGTGTGCCCACACCTGACCTCCCCCGGTACCAGGAGGGCCCTCAGCCCTCCACCCAGCACCTCGCACCCCCAAGGGAGCCGGGGCACTCCCTGCAGCCCTCCCAGCCTTTGCACCTACTGAAATAGCCTCTAGTTTTTTTAAGTGTCACAAGAAAGGATTATAATGGAGACAATGGGTGAAATAAAGGCCGCCTTGGGCATATTTGAGTCACATCGCTCTGAGCTTCTGTATCATGTTGTAAAGGGCAACAGGGGATGGCTTAGGCGATGGGTTGGGATGTGGGAGGCCACTGGGTAGGGCGGGACAGGCCCAGGAGGGTCATGTGACCGGACTGCTGCAGGTCCACACGGACACGGAGGTTAGAAGTCTGAGAGGAACCGTCCCGTGGTTTCCCGGCAGATGCAATGCTAGGCCGCCGGGTGCACAGCTTCCAGAAGAGCAGCGGGGGCCTCTATGATCCACAGCCGGGCAGCCCTGCTTCTGGGCAGGGCCGGGAGGCCGCGGTCCCAGGCCACGCCAATGCTCTCCCGCACTCGGGGAGATGGGCAGCGCCCGGGCGGGGATCCAGGCTGCACGTGGTGGCCCGACTCGCTCGTCTCGGATGATGAAGGAAATGCAACATGTTCCTTCAGGTTTATTCACCTGCAGACCCCACGGGGGGCCTCCCGATGGGCCCCGCTTTCTCTGCCCTCCACACCACTGTCTGAGTCCCACGAGAGCCGCCCGCGGCAGGAAACGTTCTTGGGCCATCGGCTCTCGGCGCTCAAGGCGGGCCCGGCCACGGGACTTGGGGGCGCAGAGCAGGTGGGCTGCCTTCCAGAAAGACGGGGCTCACCCGCAACCCCTCCTCTCCTGTATCGGCCCACATGGTCGGGGGGCGGGTGTCGGTCGGGACGGAGCCGCCGAGCCCGCCTTCTGGGCGTGCCCCAGAGCCCAGCCCTGGCCAGGCCTGGGGGTCAGGTCCTGCTCTGCAGGGGCAGCCTGAGGGCCAGCTCCGTCAGGTGAGCCATGTCTGGCTGCCTGCTCTGCTGCTTGATGTACTCCAGGGTCTTCACCTAGGAGGAAGGAGAGACAGCCGGGTCCCTTCCGGCTCGGACCAGCCACCCTCTGGGCTCACGCTTTCCCGCCGGGTGGCGGGTTGGGTCCTCGGGAGGGCACGGAAAGGAAAGGAACCCAAGCGGCTTCTGTTACCTTGAGCTCTGTGATTTTTTTGGCTTTTCTGGGTCACACCCGGCGATGCACAGGGGTTACTCCTGGCCCTGCACTCAGGAATTACTCCTGGCGGTGCTCAGGGGACCCTGTGGGATGCTGGGAATCGAACCCGGGTCGGCCACATAAGGTTGGCCTTACCCCACTGTGCTGTAAGAGTAGTTTTAGCGAGGGCCTGAAGATGGGACCGCAGGCAAGGTGCCGCCTTGCGTGCGACTGACCCCGGTTTGAATCCCCAGCACCCCACAATCCCGACCCCCAACCCGCAGGAGGAGGTGCAGAGCTCAGAGGTCGAGGGATACGAAACTGGAGCCCGAGCAGCACATGGCCCTGGTGGTCCCCTGCAGCACCCCACCATCAGCCTAAGCCACCTAAGCCGAGGACCCCAGGGACTGAGCACTGCTCAGGGAGCTCGCTGCCCCCAAGGAAGCCCGATGTGGGGTAGCCAGGAATGACTTGAGTTGGTCTTTTTCCAGAGGAAAGAAACGTCGCTGGCCCTTGGGGCCGGGCGGGGCCCGCTGCACCCCCCGCCACCCCCCAGCGCCTCACCATGGTGCGGGGGTCGGCACAGCCGTGCCTCTGCGCGAGGTGCCACAGGCTGACGGAGAGCTGGTTGAGCCGGTGGTTGCGCAGGTCGCCGTGGGCCAGGATGCTGTTGAAGAAGGACAGGCCCAGCGAGCTCTGGCGCTTCAGGGCCTGTGGGGACAAGGCAGCTGGGGCGCGGCTCGGGCAGGAGGGTGGGGCTCTGCCCCACGGTGGCCCATGGCCTTCCTGTGGCCTCCCCATGACCTCCAGGGGGCCCCGAGTTTCATGCTGGGGTCCCCACCATCGGTATGATTCTCACCGGGGTTCCCCTTGGGGTGGCACGGGGGAACCCGCTTGGGGGAAGCGTCTGGCTCTGCCTCCCACGAGTGCATCCCCCGAGGTGCAGCCGGAGGGGCCCGGGGCGCTCGGGAGACTCTACTCCGGGGGTCCAGGTCCCAGAAGGGCTTTCGCCCACCCGCGAGGAGCTCGCTGGCTCCCTGCAATGCCGCGAGAGCAGCAAGGCCGGGCGTCAGCTCCTGCTCCATCCCTGGCCCGGGGAAGCCCCGAGAAGCGACCAGGCTGCGCCCAGCCGAGACTGGGGAAACCGCCTCGGACTTGGCATCGCGTCCAGGGATCCGTTTCGAGGGGGAAAGAGTCTGGGTTCAGGGGCGCGACGCCGAGACACGCCCCATCCTCCAGACTCCAGGCAGAGGCGAGGCCAGAGCCTCAGTGCCACCCCCACGGCCGAGGGGACACAGCGCTAAGGTGTGGCAGCACCGACTGCCCGGAGGCCGCGGGGCGGGGGACCCACCTCGTCCTTGGCGAGGGCTTTCAGGTGCTCCAGGATCTGCGCCATCACTGTCTCGCACAGCTTGTTGTTCTCCGCCAGGAACTTGGAGTCCCCGCCGTAGAGGCTGTCATTGGAGTCCACTGAGGGCAAAGAGAGCAGAGAGGAGAGAGGAGGAGAGAGGAGGATCGAGGAGGAGTGAAGGGGAGTGAGGCTTCCCCGCGCCGCGCCAGCCCCGGGAAGTCACAAGGGGCCTGGGGGTCCGGGGAGAGCACGAGGCCTTCCAGAGGGTTCCAGCAAAGCCCTGGCTCGCAGGGACAGATGGCCACGCCGTGCCCACGTGGGAAAGGGCTGCCTTGGACGGAGGCAGAGGGGAGGCCCCGGGGACTGCATGAGGGAGATGGGCAGGCAGCCCAGTTTACGGGACCTCCCTCGTGTTCCGTTTTTGGGTCACACCCAGCTACGCTCAGATATCACGCCTGGCGCTGCTCGGGGACCAAGAGGGGATCAAACCCGGGTCGCTCACATGCAAGGCAAAGACCCTCCCTGCTGTGCTGTATGGCTCCGGGGCCAGTTTACAGGATCTTTAAACCCAGCGTGCTGGCACCCGGGGCGGGTCCCGTCACTGCTCTATCTCTGCCCGCTTCCTGGGAAGAATCTCCCCTTCTCAAAGCCCTTCACATCTATTGGGACTTTTTTTTTCTCTTTGGGTCACACCTGGCGATGCACGGGGGTTACTCCTGGCTCTGCACTCAGGAATTACTCCTGGCGGTGCTCAGGGGACCCTATGGGATGCTGGGAATTGAACCTGGGTTGGCCGCATGCAAGGCAAACGCCCTCCCCGCTGTGCTATCACTCCAGATTTTTTATCCCACTAGATTGGGCTTGTGGATGTGCAGACGTCTAGCCTGGACAGATTAAGATAGTGGTGAGGGCACCTGCCTTGCAGAGGGTCGACCTGGAATCCATCCCAGGCACCCCGTGTCTTCCCCTGAGCACTGCTAGGAATGATCCCTGAGCACAGAGCCTGGAGCAAAGAGACAGGAGAGACCTCCTCCCCTCCCCAAACTATGAAACAGCAGCAGGCCCGTGAGATTCTATGTCCACTCCCACGTGTAGGTACCCTTGACCGTGCCTGTCCCCAGACAGTCCCCCGCTCTCCTGGGGCCTGCCTGGGCCTGTAACTCCAGGCTCAGGGCCGCCCATGAGGACAGTCGGAGCTGGGCCTCCCCCGTCCCTCAGTCACTTCCTCAGACGGGCAGATCCCCAGCCCATGAGGTACTGGGGGCCCTGGGGGGCCTCTCCCACCAGCGAGGGAACGACCCCAGCCCTGCACGCCCACAGCGGGGGCTGCAGGCACGGGTGCTGCTCCCCTGCTCCCCGAGGATTTACACACGGGTTAGCAGGGTCGGCGGGAGGAGAGCAGAGCCGGCAGAGGCAGGGCGACTGGGAGACAGAGCACCCAAAGGGGGCGGGGCGGGGTGGGCGGGGCCGGGCGGAGGCTGGGTGGGGCTAGGGGCGGGGCAGACCGGGAGGAGGCTGGGCGGGACCAGGCGGAGGTTGGGCGGGGCCAGGGGCGGGGACGCGCCACGCCTACCCTTGTCTATGTGGTAGAGGTAGGTCTCCTGGCTCATGGCCGCCAGCAGGTGCAGCACGCACGTGTACAGCCGCACCCTGTCGTCCCCGCCGCAGTCCCACGCGTAGTCCTGGATCACGTTGAGAAGCTCTCGCACCAGGAACAGGACCCCGTGCTCAGGGTGGTCCTACGGGGGGACCGACACGGGGGTTAGCCCTGCCCGGGGCTGCAGCAGCAGCGGGAGAGAGAAACACGCCCTGGGTCATGGGGCCACCCCCACCCCACGAGCACCCAGCCGGGAGTCGCCTCGGTGTGGCCCCAAGCTATGACCCAAGGGTGCTAGCACAAACGGGGAGGGCGTTTGCCTTGCACGTGGCTGACCCGGGTTCGATCCCCGGCATCCCATAGGGTCCCCCGAGCACCGCCAGGAGTAATTCTTGAGTGCAGAGCCAGGAGTTATCCCTGATTGGACGGGTGTGACCCAAAACGCAAAAACAAAAAAACAAAACAAAGAAACCCACCAAGCTACAACCCAAACCCAAGCCTCCCGGCAGAGCCCCCAGCCCGCGCAGCTGTGGTGCCTGAGGCGAAGCTGGGGACACAGGCGAGTGACCCCTCACAGGGGAGGGACCCTCCGCCGTCAGCCTGATGAACTGTGCTGCTGTGCGGTGATGGGCGCAGCTCTCAGTGACAGACAACACCCCAAGGGGGCTACGGGCCTCAGAGAGCAGAAGCCCCCCTCCCGGCCTGGGTCCCCTCCCCTCACTGGGTCACTGTCACCCCCCAAGGCACCAGCCTCAAATCCGGCTTCACTTTTTTTTTTTTTTTTGCTTTTTGGGTCACACCCAGCGATGCACAGGGGTTACTCTGGCTCTGCACTCAGGAATCACCCCTGGCGGTGCTCAGGGGACCCTATGGGATGCTGGGAATCGAACCCGGGTCAGCCGCATGCAAGGCAAATGCACTCCCTATTGTGCTATCGCTCCAGCCCCCTGGCTTCACTCTTGTGCCTGTTCAACAGCGTTAGCAGGACGCTAACGTTAGAGGCCGAGCCAGGACACGGGGACTGGGGGGGTCTTATCTGAGCTGTTTTGGGGCCAGGCCCAGCAGTGTTCAGGGGGGATCTGCCCAGGAGCGCCTGCCCCCGCCTGTACTCTCGGGGCAGGCAGCCGGGAATGGATGGATGGATGGATGGAGGAAGGAATGCTGGAAGGATGAGTATGTGAATGAATGGACGTAGGCCCCGCTCTGCTCTGAGGCCTCCTCCACCCCACCAGCCCTTGGGCACAGACACACTCGGTGGGGGTGAGGCCACTGAGGCCACAAGGCTAAAAGCAAAGGGAAGGGTGGGGGCTGGGACGTCCCTGCACCTGGGGCGTGGGGAGAGGCAGGGCTGCAGGCTCCTGGGCAAGCCCTAGCCCTTGGCCGGAGCCCTAGTGCAGTGCGGGGAGGGAGGGGGAGGGAAAAAGGAGGAGGAAGGAGGGAAGGAAAGAGGGAGGGAAGGAAGGAGGAAGGAGGAAGAAAGGATGGAGGGAGGGAAGGAAGGAAGGATGGAGAGAAGGAAGGATGGAGAGAAGGAAGGAAGGGAAGGAAGGAAGGGAAGGAAGGAAGGGAAGGAAGGGAAGGGAAGGAAGGGAAGGAAGGGAAGGAAGGGAAGGAAGGGAAGGAAGGAAGGGAAGGAAGGGAAGGAAGGAAGGGAGGAAGGAAGGAAGGGAGGAAGGAAGGGAGGAAGGAAGGGAGGAAGGAAGGGAGGAAGGAAGGGAGGAAGGGAGGGAGGAAGGGAGGAAGGAAGGGAGGGAGGAAGGGAGGAAGGGAGGAAGGGAGGAAGGGAGGAAGGGAGGAAGGGAGGAAGGAAGGAAGGAAGGAAGGAAGGAAGGAAGGAAGGAAGGAAGGAAGGAAGGAAGGAAGGAAGGAAGGAAGGAAGGAAGGGTGTATGGGGAGGAGTTCTGTCAATAGGAGAGGGGACCCTGCACATCCGGTCCATTGTGGGTATGTGTGGGGGGTGACGATGAGGCAAGGGACAAGACATCCACAGGAGCTGTTGTCATGATACTGGCCGCAGAGAGAGGTGGGGGACATCCCGCACTCTGGAAGCCTCAAACCCTGGCCTGAGAGCGGCCAGGCTGCCGTCCGTTTCCAGAGCCTTCCAGAGCCTTCCAGACCCAGCCCGGCCGGCTGTCTCCGTGCACAGCTGTTTCTAACTAGGCGATTTCGTTCTGCTCTGTGCATGGTCAGAACTAGACTCATCAAATGATCTGCCTTGGCAACGAGACAACCATCGGAATGTTCCAGTAACTTAATTTCGATCCAAATGCCAGGAGGACGACGGTGGGCTGTCCTTGTACTGGGGTTGTGGGGACGGGACCGTCGATACACCATCCAGAAGGTGGTCGGGGTGACAGAGCCATGCAGGTCCCTAGGGATCCTGCCCACGTACAGAGAGATGACCTCTGCCCTAACCGGGGGGGGGGGGGGGGGGGAGGCAGTGTCCTGTGCTCACCGCTTCAGTGGCTGCAATGATTTTTAGGAAGTCGGACAGCAGCCAAGGCACTTGCCTCACACCCCACTGATGTCGGCTCAAGTCTCAGCACCAGGTGCCAGCACAGCCAGGGGTCACTCAGAGCACTGAGGCAGGAGTGACTCAAACAAGCAAAACATCGCCCTTGATGGCTTCGGGCCCACACAGCAGCAAGGCCGGCACAGAGCTTTCTTTTTTTTGGGTCATGGTGATGCTCAGGGGTTAGTCCTGGCTTTGCACTCAGGAATTACTCCTGGCGGCGAGTGCTCGGGGGACCCTCTGGGATGCTGGGAATCGAACCCAGGCCAGCCACGTGCAAGGCAAACGCCCGACCCGCTGTGCTATCGCTCCAGCCCCTCCAGCACAGGGCTTTCAGAGGGAGAAGAGGTCTGGACTTGAGCGGGTACTGGGCGCTGGAGCGAGGCTGGCACCTGGGGGGGGGGCAGGAGGGCCTCTCAGCTCTCACAGCGTCTGGGGCCCGGCACCGGGCCTCTGAGCCCCGCCTGCTGCCGGGGTCTCTGCACCCACCATGCCCCGAGCCCCTCATGGCCGCAGCCTCGGCTGCCCACCACGCCGAGGCCCGGGGCTGCACCTGGACGGGATGGGCTCCCCGGGTCTTCAGAGCATCCCAAGGTGCAGACACGGCACCCCCACTTCACAGACGAGGCAAGTACCCCCCCAGGGCTGGCCCCCAGCCCGCACAGCCTGTGAGCTGGGGGGCCGGACGTGCAGAGCAGGCTCCAGGCTCCCGCCGCCCCCCAGCGCCCACGGGACCCACCGGCACGATGAGCAGCGTGGAGAAGAAGTTGCAGAGGAACTCGAGCAGGAAGGGCTCCGACGGCCGCAGCTTGCCCTCCACGCTGATGGTCTTGGGCACCTCGGGAACCAGGCTGATGGCGGCTTTGAAGAACGCGTCGGCTGCGAGACAGGGGTGGGGGCAACTCAGCGTCAGGGCATGCGAGGGGACCCAGCTCGGGCCCTCCCCTTCCTGCACTGGATTCAGTGTCAAACCGAGCCAGAAAGCCCCTCACGGTGACTGAGCAGGTGGGGACGTGGAGGGCGGGATTTTACAGAGCCAAGAAAACCCCAATCGTGGGCAGGTGGTGCCCGGCAGGGACTCCCCGGCTCGCTCATGACCATGTGAGGGAGCCCAGACACCGCCCACCTCACGGGAGGCCCACCGCACGACACTTGTGTGAGCGCCCACTGTGGGACACAGAGCAAATCCCACCACGTGACATGTGTGCAGAACCCACCATATGACACGTGTGTAGATCCTACCATGTGACATGTGTGGATGTCCTGCCATGTGACACTGTGCAGGACCCACCATGTGACACGTGTGCAGGACCCACCATGTTGATACATGTGCAGGTCCTACCAGGTGACATGTGTGCAAATCTTTCCATGTGTTAGGGACGGCAGGTCCTATATGTGACATGTGTGCAGGACCCGCCATGGGACACGTGTGCAGGTCCTACCACGTGACGTGTACAGGAGGGTCCGACGTTAACGTGCTGGTGCAGTCGGGGCTATTACCTCGTCTAGCTGGACTCAGACATTAGAGAAGCGGGCCATCTGAAGGACACGCACATACACTATCTCCCCGCCCGCCTACCAACCCTGGAGACTTCAATGCTCACGGAGCACTCCTGGCAGGGCTCAGGTTGTCATATGTGGTGCCTGGAGTCCAACCCGGTCAGCTGCATGCAAGGCAGCGCCTTCCCCTCTGGCCACCTCCCCGGCTCTGCCCCACAGAGATGTGAAGTTCCAGACCCACACCCTGGCTCAGAGTCAGCTCAGAGAACGTGGCTCCTGGAAAAAGGGGCTAACGGGTCCCGTGGATGCCCAACGGGGCCCTTTCTGACAGCTGAGGGGAGAGGGGAGCCCTGGCAGGCCTGATACTGGGAAGAGGGTCCTGTGTCATTAAAAAGTGACCTTTGTCCTTCGAAGGAGAACCCCCAGGGGAGCTCAGAAGGTGGGCGGTCAAGATCAAGAAGCTGGAGGGATGGGTGAGGAGAGAGCTGAGGTCCCCCAGGGGCGGCCCCACCATCCCTGACCCCACCAATGCACAGAGGGTCACCCAAGGCTGTCCCCTCTTCAGCCCCCCAGTTCTTCCCAACAATGGGCTGGGGTCACCCAAGGGTGTCCCCACCATCCCTACCACACGCTGTACCTCAAGCACCACCAGGAGTGGCCCCTGAACACCACCGGGCACATGCAGCAGACCTGGATTCGATCCCCGGTGCCCACATGGTCCCCCGAGCCCGCCAGGAGTGACCCCTGAGCACAGAGCCAGGAGCAAGGCCTGAACACCGCTGGGCGTGAGCCAAAGACAAAAACAAAGCAAAAAGCAAACTACCCGGCTTGAAAATGGATAAAGATGTTCCTCTCAGAGGCAGAGCAGGCGCATGGCAGCACTGCACAGCACACACGCATGCATGCACGCGCACACACACACCAGCCACAGTGCAAACAGCCCAAGCAGGCGCATGTCAGCATTGCATGGCATACACGCGTGTGCGCGCGCGCACACACACACACACCAGTCACGGTGCAAACAGCCTGAGTGTCCGTCCACAGGAACGAGTTTGTCGTCAGCAGAACAGATGGAGTTCTCACAGGGCCCCTCCAGTGCTGACGAGAAGCCGGGTGGGACAAGAGGCCACACCAGCCTTGACGCCACCTCTGGGGGGTACCAAGAGCTGCACCTCATATTCCTGTCCCAAGAACGGGCTAGTTTCAGAAAGTAGAGTGGCGTGCCAGGGCTGGGGGTGGAGCAACTGCCTTGCATGTGGCCGGCCCAGGTGGGATCCCCGGCACCCCCTGTGGCCCTCCAAGCCCCAGCAAGAGTGATTCCTGAGTGCAGAGCCAGGGGTAACGCCTGAGCATCGCCGGTGTAGCCCAAAAGCAAGGGACTACCGAAAAAAAAAAAAAGAAAAAAAAAAAGAATGGAGAATTTGGAGAACTCCATTTGGGATGATGGAAAGAGCTGGCCACAGGAAGCAGGGGTGGGGGCATGGCGCTGTGACCGTACCCAATGTCCCTGAGTTACAAGCTTAAAGATGGTTCTGTGGGGGCCGGGGAGATGGTTCAATGGGCAGAGCGCTGGTTCCCATCAGAAATCGGTGTCATGGTCGACAGCCAAGAACCCGCCTGCAGGGAAAGCGGGGGGTGTGTGGGGGAGAGGCACTGGGAGCCAATGGGGACATAGGCAGATTAGCGGGGCGCTCCAGTTCAACCCCTGGCACTGCCCAGAGCGCCCCCGCCCCCCACACGGGGAACAAGCCTTGTTGAGCACTGGACGGCGCTGCAGGAGGACCCAGGACACAGCAGCCACGAAACCAAGCCGCACCCCCGGGCCGCTGCCCCTGAGGGCACAGAAGGGCGCTGGTGGGGTCCTGGCCTGGGCCTCTGCACAGGGGGTGGGGGGCTTCTCCCGGACAGCGCCCCCACCACCACCGTGCAGACGCAAAGGGCTGTTCTCGGCAGAGAGGCGCTGCTGCAAAGGCTCGGGGGATGATGGCGTTTATCCTATTTGTGTGTCTGTTACCAAGTGGCGCCGGCCGGGGCAGCCAGCCAGCCGCGGGCACCTCCCCACCCCCCACCTGCCAGGCCCCACCCGCCAGCAGGGAGCTGAGGCGGCCCGGGCAGGGCAGATGTGGACCCTACCCTCACACACAGGGTCGCTCCCTCTCATCCAAGGAACCGGAAACACAAACTCCACCGGGGTGACTCACTATTTGGGGTTAAACTTAGGCCTGCCTGCTTTTTTTTTTGGGTCACGTCAGTGATGCTCAGGGCTGACTCTTGGCTTTGCAACTCAGGAACCGCTCCTGGCGGTGCCGGGGGGCGGGGGGGGGCGGGCAGGGGGTTCCTACAGGATGCCAGGCAGGCACCTCGCCGCTGGACGCATGCTCAGTCCTGAGCACAGAGATGTAAGCGCTGCTACGTTCGTGCTCCATCCCCGGAGACCAAGGCTGACACAGGCAGGTCCGCCCGGGGACAGCGGGAGGCCGCACTGTGGGACTGGAGGGGGGGGGTTCCCACCCCCGGCACGGCAGAGTGGCCTGAAGGTCACACACAGCATCAGCACAAGGGGAGAAGTCCACACGGGTGCACGTGTGACCCCCACGGGACCCACACACACTGTGGGCCTCTGCCCTCGGACCACCCAGGCCCTTCCAAGGGGCCCCGAGCTCCCCCACTGGTGTCCCTGGGCTAAGGCAGATGGCACCCGCCCTGTCCCCGCACGCCAGCATCCCCGGCTCCTCACGGCATCTGCTGGAGGCTTGGGGCTCTTCCACATCTTTTTTCTGGAAAGTGGGTGGGGGACACCCTGGCAAGGCTCAGGGCTTATCCCTGGCTCTGCACTTAGGAATGACTCCTGGCGGTGCTCGGGGGCCCACATGGGATTCTGGGATCCAACCTGGGCCAGTCAAGTGCAAGGCGAATGCCCTGCCCGCTGTGCTATGTGCTATCACCCCGCCCCCTGCAACACGCTTCGCTCCTTTGCTCAGGTAAGCTCAGTGGTTCAGAGCCAAACCTGCCTGCGGGGAGAGAGGGATGTTTGGGGTGTGGGTGGGCTACACACAGGGAGCCGGTGGGCCCCCGGCATATATTAGCTGGCACTCCTGGGCTAGTTACAGGGACCTGGCCGAGCCTCAGTTTCCCCACCTGAGAAAGGAACGCGGAACCCCCCCCCCTCAATCCTCCGTCCTACGGAGAAACGCCAAACTGCTGTGCCGGGAACTCAGGGTTCTCCCCCCGCCCCCATCGTTGGGCCCCAAGGCTCCTTCCTCCAGTGGCCTCCTGCTCATTCCTTCCAGATGCTTCTGTTTCCAGCCTCCAGGCCTCGGTGCTGGCCCTGGGATGGCCCAAGCCTCGCTGCCCGTCCTGCTCATCCATGCAGCTCTTTGATGAGGCTTTTTTTCTTTTTCCCTCTTTGGCTGCACCCAGCCCGGGGTCCTGCCTGCTCTGTCCTGGATGATCCCCCCCACCCCGTGCCATGTGCCCCCCAGCCCGGGAGAAAGGCACCTGCTCTGGGCACACAGCTTCCCCGTGCTGGGGTGGAGGGAGCGAGTTCCCCGGAGCCGCAGGCGGGGAGACACTCGCCCCTGCTCGCTGGCTGCCCCCCCACTGGGCGCTCAGACAGGAGCGAGAGCCACAAGCGGCAGCCCAGCGAGACTGTCCCGCCAACCTCGCCGGCTGTGTCCACCGTCGCTCAGGAGGCCTCCAGGCTCGAGGGAAAGGTTTCAGGCCGGGCGTGCTCTGCAGAGATTCCCACCAAAAGTGTCGCGGTCTGGACTTTCTCCCCCGCCAGCAACGGGGAGACGGGGCCGGGGCGTGAGCCTCGAGGCCGGGGGGAAGGAACAGAGGCGGGACGTGGCCCTCCGGGGCCCGGAGACAGTGCTCTTTCTTTCCCGGCTCCCCGTCGGGCAGGTGGGGTTCGTGGAGACCAGGGGGCCGCCCTTCATCAGCCCCGGCCTTCCTCTGTGCCGAGTGGCGGTCCCACGGGCCACAAGACCACAGGGCCACGTACGCCTCGTTCCATGCTGCGGCCCGTGGCGCGTTTCTTTCCTCTTCCGTGTGGCAACTGGCCGCGGGACGCCAGGCGCTGAGGGGACTTTCTCCCCGTCCAGCAGCCGTGGAGCTGAGAAACTCTCGACGAGTGTCCCCCCACGTCTCTCCGCCAGAGTCTGCCCACGGGGCAGGCTGCGCGCTCAGAGCCAGACGGCTGCGGTGCCGTGACACGAGGCCGAGCCGGCCCTCCCCATCGGGGGGAAACGCCGCTACCGCGTGGCTGGTCTGCTCATGGCACAGCTGCCGTGCCAGGCTGTGTGGACGCCCCAGTCACGTAAGGGGTACGCCGCCCCGCACTCTTCGTGGCGGGGGTCAGGAGGCCCACGACGGTTTTCCTAAACACCCAGCTTGGGAGTCGAGCTTGGAAAGGTGAAGATGTAAAACACGGCCAAGAAGCCAGACAGACGGTGCAGGGCGGGGCTGAGGCCTCCATAAGTGGGGGGGGGGGGGGTTCTCACGCCCGACGGAACCAGACCTGCTAACCACCAGCGGGGCTGCAAGACCCGGGATCTTTAAGGTTGTGTTCCCCGAGCAGCTCATGGGCAGAGGCGAGAGGCCTGTTCTCTCCTCTACCCTGCAACCGGGCCCACCGCCCCCTCGCTGCGGATGGGCCAGCTGAGGCCCGAGCAGGCACATCTGTCCAGGACGCGGTGGACAATGACCACAAACGAGGATATCCAACCAACAGGCCCTGCTGTCGGCACTGACGCCGAGTCAGTCCTGAGGCCTTGGCGTGGGCTGGTTCTTCTCCCCTTCCCAAGGCCCCCGAGAAACCCCTGGATTTTTTTTTGGGGGGGGTCACACCCGGCGGTACACAGGGGTTACTCCTGGCAGTGTTCAGGGTACCCTATGGGATGCTGGGAATTGAACCTGGGTCAGCCGAGTGCAAGGCAAACACCCTCCCCGCTGTGCTATCGCTCCAGCGACCCCCTCCCCCAGGCTTCTTAAGACCCACCGCTGCAAAACACCTTCCTGAGGTCAGGAACTGGAGACGGGGCTGCAGCGACAGGGCAACGGCGAGGGTGTGGCCGTGCACACACTGACCCAGGTGCAACCCCCTGGCGCATCCCACCAGGAGCAATCCCTGCGTGCAGAAACTGGGGGGAGTCCCCGCCCCAATACAAACCAAGGGGAGGCCCTGGAGACGCAGAACAGGAACAAGAGACTCCCAGAAAGAGCAGAACCTCGGGCAAGCGGGGAAGCCCCCCGGGGCCTGGGCGACACACACCCGCTCGCCGCTCTGACAAAGACCAAAGGACCGACCCGCATGTTTTGTCCCCCCTGGACACTGGCGGACAGGATAGGGGGAGGGGAGGCAAGAATCTGGTGGCCGAGGACTAGATCCCCGCCACCCCCACCGTTGAGCATCATGTGGCGGCCCTGGGGTGACCCACGGGAAGGCGCGGCCGGCCCTGCTGCTGGGGCCCCGGCGGGGGGCAGGGCAGGTGGCCAGCGTCTGTGGTAGCTGAGCGCGGCTGGTGGGGACGCTCAGTCTATTCTTAGCCCTCTGTTCTCCGTGATCGAGCGTGTTCTCTGCCGTGGCCAGCGCGGCCGCGTGTGGCTTCCAGGAGAGCATTAACCGGCGCTGAGCGGTCCAGCCTTTAGGACCCAAGTGAAAAATCCCCGCTGAATTATTAAACGGGGGCCGTCGCCTGCCCGGGCTCACACCGGGGACCTGGCTGTGCCCACGCGTGGCTGGCCCCGGGGGCAGGCTGGGGCGCCAGAGCCACAGACTGAGCCGCTCCTGGCCTCCGTGCAGTTCTCAGGAGCCCCAAACCTTGCCAGGGATTGGGACATGGCGAAGGGCTCCCGAGCAGTGCTCCGGGGGCCTGGGGATGGTCACTCGGGGAGACACTTGGCTACTGGGGCTGCTGGTGGCCCCCGGCGACACTTGGGGGTGCACGGCCTGGCCCTGGACTTATCTCCTTGGCCCTTAGAGTTTGTTTTGTTTTGGGGGGGGGGTCACACCTGGAGTTATTCCTGGCAGGGCTCAGGGCACCGTACAGGGTGCCAAGGATTGAACCCGGGTCAGCCGCGTGCAAGGCAAACGCCCTCCCGGCTGTACTCGGGCCCCTTGTTTCATGTTTTTGCTTTTTCTCCTTATCATACTCTGGTCACACGTGTATGACAGCATCAACACTGATGGTTTGGATGGACACGGTCGCCACGCCTCACCCCTCCCTGAGACCCAAGAGCCCCCAGCATGGGCCTCACGTCACATGGATGCCACCTCATCAGACCCCCACCAATTTATAGTCTCAATTTTGTAATCCAAGGCCAAGTTCTTGTCTGTTTCCAAACTGATGGGGTCTACCACCTCTCTCTCGTTAAAAACACAAACCAAGGTGGGGGCGGGGGAGGTATACTGTGATTCTTGGTGGTGGAATATGTGCACTGGTGAAGGGATGGGTGTTTGAGCATTGTATAACTGAGACTTAAACCTGAAAGCTTTGTAACTTTCCACATGGTGATTCAATAAAAATAATTTAAAAAAAACCCCACAAACCAAAAAAAAAAAATCACTCAGCACCTGTCCTGGGAATCTACCTTCTAATCAAGGGGGCAAAGAGAAAGCACCTCCAATGGCAGCTGCCATACCCCCACCCCCCCAAAGCATGCCAGTGTGCCCACCCCCAGGGAGATAGAACCCCTGGTGTAGAGAAAGCCCCACGTCACCGATTGCATCCTGTGAACATACCGTTAAGGCCTCAGTGCATCAGCAGGGACACACACACACACACACACACTTATACACTCACACTCACTCATACACATACACACTCATACACTCACTTATACATACACACATTCACACACACTCATATACACACAGATATACTCAGACACATACACTCACACAACACTCATTCACACATACACTCACATACACTTAGACACACACACACACACACACACACACACACACACACACGCCCATGCCGTAGCACGCCCCTCTCCGAGACAGGCTTACCTTGGGAGAGGCACTGGTTGGCGAGGGCCACCTGGCCGGAGTGCAGGTAGAGGTTGAGGCGCGAGAAGACGCCCCCCAGGGAGGGGATGGTGATGAAGCAGTAGGCGACGCAGGCCTGGAGGGAAGGGCAGGCGTGAGGTGGCCGCTGGCCAGTGCCCTGCTTCCACCTGCCACATCCACTGCCTGGGGCGGGCGGGCGGGCTCCTTCCCAAGAGGCCCAGGGCTGATTTCCCGCACCACCCGCCGTCTTAAGGGCAGCGAAGTCCCCGCTCCCTTTCAAGCCCCCGTGTCCCCCTGGCCCGGCTCTGTCTCCTCCCTGAGAGGGCAGGAAGGGAAACAGGAGAGTAACGGGGCACAAAAAACGCCTCATGGCTGCCCCGGGAAGGACAGGGGCCACGCGTAGGGGTGGGCTGGGGAGCAGCCTTCTGCGGTTGGTCTTTGGGCCATCCCCAGGTGGTGCTCAGGGGCTACTCCTGGTTCGGTGCTCAGGAGCAGCCCCTCGAGTATACTCAGGGGGCCAGAAGCAGTGCCCAGATTGAACCGGGCTTCACCGACGCCGGCAAGTGCCACACCTCCTGTACCATCGCCCCCTCCGGCCGCACGACTGAGATCTTTAAGCCAGTGCTCGAAACCAAGGTTCTTACAGTGACTTGAGAATCTGGCGGCCATCAGAAGACACGGCGGACAGAAAGCTGGAGGCCTCTGACAGAAGGCAGAGGACAGAAGAGGCAGGACGGGGATGCTCTCTCACCGTGACCTTTGGGGGCACCATTTCATTGTTCAAAACTTGGATGGGGGGCCTAGAGAGTTAGTACCGTGGGTCAGGCACTTGCCTAGCACTCGGCCATGCCAGGTTTGATCCCTGGCACTGCATCTGACCCCCCGGCACCATCTGGTGTGGCCCCCGGACAGAACTCAGGAACAGAAACCAACCCACCCACCCCCCACCCAGATACGGATTGCGAGAAGCTGCATATTTTTTTAAATTTTCTTTTTGGGTCACACCTGGCGATGCACAGGGGTTACTCCTGGCTCTGCAATCAGGAGTTACCCCTGGTGATGCTCAGGGGACCATATGGGATGCTGGAAATCGAACCCGGGTCGGCTGCCTGCAATGCAAATGTCCTACCTGCTGTACTATTGCTCCAGCCCCCTTCAATTAATTATTATTATTATTATTATTATTATTATTATTTTTGCTTTTTGGGTCACACCCAGTGATGCTCAGGGGTTACTGCACTCAGGAATTACCCCTGACCGTGCTCAGGGGATCATATGGGATGCTGGGAATTGAACCCGGGTCGGCTGAGTGCAAGGCAAACGCCCTCCCCACTGTGCTATCACTCCAGCCCCAAGAGAAGCTGCATGTTTATGTTGAGAGGTTTAGGGGCGCGGGAGTTGGCTCAGAGGGCTGGCCAGACACGCTTATAGGCAGGGACCCGGGTTGGATGCCCGGAGCTCAGTCAGAGCTCCCTGCGGGGCCGGGAGCTTAGTCAGAAGGCAAACAAGGTCCTAGGCCTCGAGCTTTCCAGCTGGGCACAGGGCACAGAGATGAGGCCTCTGGCACGCGGGCCTGCAAAGCCGTCTCCAAACCATCTCCCCACCACACGCATCGGAATTCAGAGGCTTTGGATCATTTCTTTGGAGAACAGAACAACAACAACAAAAAAAACCAAGCCGGAGAGTTGCAGAGACCGGCGAGGAAAATGCATCTGGAAAATCAATAGGAAACCACCCGTGGTCGCGTCTCTTTCTGGGAAGAGCCATTTAGAGACTCGCAAACAAAACCTCCCGCCTGCGTGCGTTCCGGGCCGGCCGCTCTGGCCTCTGGGCCTTACCCGCACAAACGCGGCCGTCTTTCTGGAATGGTTTCCTTTCATCACTTTCCTGGTCTCCATGGCCAGCCGGTTGACGCTCTGCGGCCAACGAAAGCGAGAGGGTGAGTGAGACGGTGATGGCGCCGCCGGGACCCTCGGCCCAGAAAAGGCAACGGAGCAAGTTCGCTGGGCCCAGGCCGGGCGGGCACCGAACCCTGAAACGCCTCCGGGGCCGCCAGGGCGGATCTGCTCTCTGCTGGAGCGACGCTCCGGGCAGGCTGAAACGCGAGGCGCTCGCTCGCTCACTCGGGGCACACGCCCCTCGCCTGGCACCGGAAATGACCGTGTTCTGGCTTAGTGAGCGGCCAGGGTTCACGAACTGCATTGCCAGAAACCCCACACAGGGAAGCTGGAGAATGCAGAGACCCAAGGGGCAGCTGCCCGCCCCGCCCCGCCAAGGCTGGGCAGGTGCTTGTCTTTGAGGGAGCTTCTGTTTTTGTTTTTTGTTTTTCCCTCTCTTTTGCCAACTTTTTTTTTTTTTTTTTTTGCTTTCTGGGGTCACACCTGGCAATGCACAGGGGTTACCTCCTGGCTTTGCACTCAGGAGTTACTCCTGGTGGTGCTCAGGGGACCATACGGGATGCTGGGAATCGAACCCAGGTCGGCCGCGTGCAAGGCAAACGCCCTCCCCACTGTGCTATCGCTCCAGCCCCTCTTTTGCCAACTGATTGATTTTGGTTTTGAGGCTGCACCTGGCTGGGCTCAGGGCCCACACCTGGCGGGGCTTGGTGGGGGACCCTAGGGGATGCTGGGATGCTGGGGATCGAACCTGGGCCAGCCCCATGCAAGGCAAACGCCCTCCCCGCTGTGCTAGTGCTCCGTCCCGTCTTCTGCTTTCCTAGTATGTACACTGCTGGGCCAAGGGCCACCGGGTGGCTGGCTGGCTGAGCCGAAAGTAACACATGGCTTTCTTTTGACTGGGGGGAGGGGTGGCTAGACTGAGGTCAAACCAGTCACTCCTGGCAGTGCCGGGGGACCCTATGCGGCGCCGGGTGTTTAATTCATACCGGCCGCACCTTGGCCTATATTCGCTCTCTGGCCCTGAGCTGACTTATTCATACATTTTCATTATTTGGGTTGTCTGTTCTGGGGCCACACCCAGCAATGCCCGGGAAGCACTCTGCACACAGGAATTATTCCTGGCAGGGCTCCGGGGACCAAATGGGATGCGGGAATGGAACCCTGATGGGCCACGTGCAAGGCAAACGCCCTATCCACTGTGCTACTGTGCTATCACTCCGCCCCCCCCCCCCCCCGCTGATTTAATAAAGAGAATTGTTACTTGTGTCTGGGCCTGGGGGAAGCATGAAAAGTCACCAACGGGCACTGAGATCCAGGGAGATTAGGGTCTGGCTGGCTGGGCCAAAAAGGGGCTCCAGGTTGGCATGAACTCGGCTATCTTTTGTCACGTAGACGCAAGCCTAAGGAAATCCCGAGGAAAGGCCCGAAGACGCCTGGCACAGATTTTTTTTTTTGCTTTTTGGGTCACACCCGGCGATGCACAGGGGTTACTCCTGGCTCTGCACTCAGGAATTACTCCTGGCGGTGCTCGGGGGACCCCTATGGGATGCTGGGAATCGAACCAGGGTTGGCCGCATGCAAGGCAAACGCCCTACCCGCTGTGCTGTCACTCCAGCCCTCGCCTGGCATAGACTTCAGCCAAGTTGCAGATTCGTTTCACCTTGGGAGAAACCACCTCTTGGACCTCCTGGGGCCCGGAAGGAGCCTGGTGTGGAATCCGCCCCGGGTGGGCGGCTGCCAGAAGACCCTGGGGACCCCCAACCCCCACCCGGGAATGAAGGCGAAGCTCAACTCACGTGGATCAGCTGCACCAGGACCGGCTCCAGGTTGCAGAACATGGACCTGGCCTCCACGTAGAAACTCAGCTGCTGCTCAAAGTCACGGCCGAAGGAGACCTGGGACCGAGGGCAGAGAGGCTCTTCCCAAGGCGCCCTCTCCCCGCTGGGGGCACGCGCACCCGGGGGAGGTCTCGCCTGAGCTCTATCTGGCAGCCAAGGGGCTGGGAGGACCCGTCACCCCAAATCCCACAAACACGTATGGGTGGGATTTGAAAGAGTTAAGTGGGCACGCATGCGCACACACTCACACGCTCATTCCGTGTGGGGCCACACCTGGCTGTGCTCAGGGATCATGCCTGGGGGATGCCGGGGATTGAGCCTGTCGGCCACGTGCAAGGCAAGCGCCCCACCCGCTGTGCTATCCGCTCCAGCCCCTCTGGCCCTGGAATAAACCCTCCAGATCGGCCTCTACCCGGCACGTGGCTGAAATCGATCACACCCCTTTGATGACGGGGGGTGGGGGAGTCACACCGGCGATGCTCAGGGGTTACTCCTGGCGGTGCTGGGGGACCCTATCGGAAGCTGGGAATCGAACCCGCTGTACTATTGCTCCAGCCCCCAGAAACAAATTCTAAAGGAACCGTGCCGTGACCTCAGGTGCTCCTGCCAGCGCTTGTCTCATTGCCCTTCTTGGCACTAAGGGGGCACAGGCAGAAAGACACTTCCCTGGAGTAGACCACACCAAAAACAATGGGGGGCTGGGGGCGGGGCGGGGGGGCTGGCCTGTTCCCGTTCCCCAAGCTCAAATTCTGCAAGACCACGGATTGCGCTGGTCTTGCACTTTTCACAGCTTCAGAGTCTGGTGACTCCTAGGTGTGGGGGTTCCCCTGAGAAGAGTCGTTCCTTTCTGCGTCCTGAGGGGGGCACCCCACTCTCAGCTGACCCTGTGGGACCTCCCCCCTCACCCCTCCAGACCTCCCGCTAGGCGCCAGGCTCTGAGTCCAGCGGGCTGCCCCCGCTGCTGTTTCCATTACAGGGTCGGATTTCACAGCTTCCTTCCTCCCATTCTTTCCCATTAGCGCTCCGGGGCCTCCAGACAAAGCCTCAGTCCGTAAACACCAGGTGACCAGCCCTGAGTCAAGGGCACGTGCCAGGCAGCTGCGGGGCGCCCAGGTCCGGTTCCTGATGTGGGGGGTGGAGGGGCCAGCCCCGTGCCTCCTTTCTCTCCAGCCCGTCTGTCCCCCCCACCCCGACCCCACCCCAGTCAGGTGTGTGGGGGCTACCAACACCCAGGCCGAGGTCACTTCCCAAGCGGCTGAGCTGCTGTGGCTGTGGTCAGCGGCGATCTGGGCAGCTCTGAGAGCCTGTGACAGGCCGCGGGGACTGGGCTGGGCGGTCTCGCCCACGGCCAGTCCCTGGATTCTGCTCCTCTGCTGGTGGCCTCTACTTCGCCACCCATCCAGGTAACTTGTTGCGTGACCAACAGGACGCAGCCCTGGTCACTGGATTTGGGGCCCTCGGCCTTCAAAGGCCTATGGCTTGCTGGCGGCCTGACCACGTGGGAACTCAGGGGAGCCGCTGCGGGCGAGGGTGTGCGGGTGAGGAAGAGGCCCACGGGGACACGCAGTGGGCCCCCGACCCCCAACCTGCCCCACTAGCAACTGGACCCTAGTTGCGGGAGTCCGGACGGAGCTGGTCTGCCGAGGTCAGGGTCCAGACAACCCGCGTGCTTGGGCTGGAGAGGTCCAGCAGGTGGGCAACCTGCCTGGCACGCAGCCAGCCCAGGCTGGACGCCCAGCACAGGGTCCCGCGGGCACCACGGGGAGTAATTCTGAGCATAGAGCCAGGAGCAAGTCCTGAGCACTACCAGTGTGACATGTGCATACACACACACACACACACACGCACGCATACGCATAGGTGTTCGAGGTTTACAGTGCGTTCTGCAAAGCAGGAACAGCTAACATGGGCTTTGCACCCTGAAGAGCTCACCAGGTACTTCCGGGAGCCCCTCTCCCTTGTCGGGGTGGGGAGGGGGGGTGAGGTGAGGGCGCCTCCCAGACTTGGCCAATCCAGGCCCCCATTCCCTCTTATAGTCCAGTTCCTCCAGGGAAGAGCCAGTGACCCGAATTAAGCCGAGGAGCGTCAGCCCAGGCCGAGGGCTGCAGAGGGGCAGGAAGCCCAAGGCTCCGGACAGTGAGCCCGAGCCTGCCCAGTGGACACCAAGAGGCCAGGATGGCAGGTCCTGAGGACCCCGCAGGCCCGAGCTGGCTCCCGGGAGAGCTCCATCCCTGCGCCCAGACGCAGGGGGCTGGGGGCACCCTACCCCACAGGCTGTGCTGGCGCCTGGAGGAGGGTTTCCGGTTTCACCTTCCCCCAGTAAAGACAGGAGGCCCCCCCCCAGGGACAGGCCGCTAACTGCTTTCCCAGGAGGGGGGCTAAGGGAGCCCGCGCCCCCCCCCCCCATCCTTACCATCTTTATAAAGCCGTTGATCAGATACGCCAGCGTCCGCTTCTCGTCCTCCAGCGTGAGGGCACTAGAACCAACCGAGGGACAGCATCACACGCGGTCACCAGACAATGGTTCCAAAGGAGAAGCAGCGCGACCCCACGCACCGTCTACACCATAAAGAACACCAGGTGCTTCCTGGCCCTAGGAAGCTTCTGATGGTGAAGCCCCGGCAACCACGGGCTGCCACAAGCCAGGCCCTGGCCCAGGGGTTCCCAACTGAATCCCCAAATGGACTAGGGCCCCACAGAGATGTCTCTGGACCCCAACCATTTACAATCTTAGAATTCCAGAAGTCCGTGGCTGCTTTTGCGGCCACGCAACCTCCCATATTCAAAGTGAGCAACAGGAAACAAAATACCTAGCGTCTGCCCCGACAGGCAGGCTCGTATGGGTGTGGGAAAATTCGAGCAAACCATAATGCCCAAAAGTAGAGAGAATGGGGGACACTGACTGCCATAGGGATACTGGGGACACTGGTGGTGGAAAGTGTGCACTGGTGGAGGGATGGGTGTTTGATCATTATATGGCTGAAGCTCAAACATGGAAGTTTTGTAACTGTATCTCACGGTGATTCAATAAAGAAAAAGAAAGAAAAAAATCTTCTGATGGAGGGCTGGAGCGAGAGGACGGTGGTTAGGGCTCCTGCCTGGGTTCCGTGCCCGGCATCTCCTATGGCCCCCTGAACCCCGCCAGGAGCGACCCCGCAAAAGAGCCAGGAGTAAGGCCTGACCACCAACGGAGGGGGGTCCGTGGGCCAAGAAAACAAAAAGGAGAGTATTATTTCAGAGGAAGGAAAAGAAAAGAAAAATACAGCTCGTGTTGCTGATGGTTAAGCACCACAGTAATTCTCTCCACTCTTCGAAATTTCCAGTAAATCAAGCTGCTCTGTCTGAAAAAATTTTGGAGACTAAAATTTTAGCCAATAAATAAGAATTGCTTCCAGAGCCAGAAAATGGAAACACTTAAGACCAAAGGACATGGGCCGGCGAGATAGTCCAGCCGGAGGGGCACTGGCTTTGCAAGTGGGTCCGACTGCGAGGCAAGCGCCTCACCTTGACCTGGGTCTGGTCACTGGCACCCCACAGGATCCCCCAAGCATGAGCGGGGGTCCTTCCTGAGCCAGGAATAACCCCGGAGCATGGCAGGGTGTGGCCCCCAAATAAAATCAAAGAAGAAAAATGAGGAGGGGCTGGAGCAGCAGTACAGCAGGGAGGGGGTCAGGCCGACCCGGCACCCCATAGGGTCTCCCCAGCACCGCCAGGAGTAAGTCCTGAGTGCAGAGCCAGGAGGAACCCCTGCGCATTCCTGGGTGTGACCCAAAAAGCCAAAAATCAAACACAAACAATGAGGAGTCAGACTTGGAGTGCTAATCTGACCTTTAGGGTCAGGCTACTGAGCCTCAAGAAGACAGGCGGTGGGGCTGGAGCGATAGTACAGTGGGGAGGGCGTTTGCTTTGTACACGGTCAACCCCGGTTCAATCCCCGGCATCCCATAGGGCCCCCCACCTCAAGCACCGAGAGGAGTAATGCCTGAGCACTTCCAAAAAGCCAAAAACAAACGAACTTGAGGAGTCAGCCTCCGAGTGCTAATCTGACCATTAGGTCGGGCGACAGAGCAGTCAAGTCCTCTGGTCAGGGCAGTGAGGCGGCCACAGCAGTGTCAAGGGTGGGTGAGCGCCGGGAACCACTCCAGGGCCCCCCCGTTCCTGGCGTGCTCCCTCCCGCGCTCAGAAAACCCGCAGGCACGGACTCAGTTCCCTGGGACGAACCCGCCTTGCTCGCCCAGCAGAAATCCCTCTGTGAACCCCCCTGCCATCTCACACTCTCATTTCCTCAGTCTCCCGCCCGCCCTGGACGGCCCAGGATGCAGTCTCTCCCCGCCCCGGCGATCTGCTCGGTGGGGGGAAGACCCGAGCCGCGGCGGCCCGGCCCGAGGGAGGCTTACTTCACGGAGTCGTGCATGGTCTTGCAGACGTGCAGGAGGGCGTTCAGGATCACGGGGTCCTTGGTGGGTTCCTGCTGGTGCCTGGGAGACACGGCGAGAGGAGAGAGGGCCCTACTGAGCGGGAGGGAAGCGTGCAGCCTGTTCCCACTGATGGGCTCGGCGCGAGACGGCCAACGACCAGGCCCCCACTCTAGCCCCACCCGCCAGGTCTGGGCCACCATCTGGTTTCCTCCGAGTCCTGGAGGTCACGAGCTGGCTCGGCTACACATCCATCCGATCACCTTGTCTCGGTGCAGAAGTCCCGGTAAGTGCCCCCATTCCCAAGGCCAGGCCCAGGATGAGGCTGCTCACTCTGTGTCTGGAATCTTCCAGAGCCGGCCCACAGGGGCCAAGGGCCGGGGAAGATCATTCATTTGGCTTTTCAAATATTGGGAAGGAGATGTGTTTGTTTTGTTTTTTCTTTTCTTTTTGGGTCACACCCGGCGATGCTCAGGGGTTCCTCCTGGCTCATGCACTAAGGAATTTACTCCTGGCGGTACTCGAGGGACCCTATGGGATGCTGGGATTTGAACCCGAGTCAGCTGCGTGCAAGGAAAACGCCCTCCCCGCTGTGCTACTGCTCCAGCCCCAGGTTTTTTTTTATTTTAAGAACTGAATCAGGGGCAGGAGCGATTGTACAGCGGGTAGGGCGTTTGCCTTGCACGTGGCCGACCCGGGTTCGATCCCCGGCATCCCATAAGGTCCCCCAAGCACTGCCAGGAGTAATTCCTGAGTGCAGAGCCAGGAGTAACACCTGTGCATTGCCAGATGTGACCCAAAAAGAAAAAAAAAAAAAGAACTGAATCACAGTGATAAACACATTACAAAGTTCATGATTGGGCTTCAGTCATATAACGTTCCAATATCTGTCCTTTCACCAGCTGTACTTTTCCCACCACCAATGTCCCCAGTTTCCCTCCTGCCACCGTGACACTTCTCTTCATTCTCTCTCTCTGTTCTTTTGGGCCGTATGGTTTGCATCACAGACCCTGAGAGGTCATCAGGTATATCCCTTTACCTACTTTCCACACTCACTTCCTGCCCGTAACGATCATTTCCAACTATTATTGCCTCGCTGATCCCTTCTCTATCCCTAACTGCCCTTTGTGCCCCCCCGCCCCCCCCCACACACTTGTGGCCAGCTTCCAACATTGACCAGTCCTCCTGGCCCCTGTTTACCCTCGCCTTGGATATGTTTACTTTTATGGGGGGGGGGTCACTCCCAGCCTGGTGCTCAGGGGACCAGGAACTGCCTCCGGCATGCGAAGCTTGGGGTTCAGTTGAGCTCTCTCCGGACCCTCTGATCACAAATCCTCCAAATCCTTTTTTCTTACGAAGAGTGAGAGAGAGAGAGAGAGAGAGAGAGGGAGAGAGAGGAAGAGAGAGAGGGAGAGAGAGAGGGAGAGGGGGAGAGGGAGAGAAAGAAGGAGAGGGAGAGAGAGATTGAGAGAAAGGGAGAGGGAGGGAGAGGGAGAGAGAGAGGGAGGGAGAGGGGGGGGGAGAGAGAGAGAGAGAGAGAGAGAGAGAGAGAGAGAGAGAGTGTGTGTGTGTGGGGGACACACACACACATGGGGAGGTGCGCAGGGAACCCTAAGGGGTGGCTGGGAATCAAACTCCCGGTGATGCTCAGGGGCCCATACGTGATGCCCAGGATCAAACCCGGGTCGACTGAGTCCAAGGCAGTACTTGCCGCTGGGCTCTCTGGCACTTACTTGATGAAGACTTCCATGATGCACTTGCAGACCTCCACCCGCACGCTCTCCTTCTGGAACATGTCCAGAAACGGCAGGAACTTTTCCTAAAGGAAAGAAGAGAAAGTCCTCTGCATGCAATTTACACGCTACGGAAGGAAACGCAACCCAGGGCCCGTCTTTCTGGCAGCTCTGACGCTTTAGCAGCTCAGGTGTGACTGCCCTGCTGTTACCAATACCGTAAACGAGCGTGGCAAAAAGAAACTGATTTTTTTTTTTTTTTGACAAACAGTAAATGCAAGGCACCAATGAAAGCATTACTGCGACATGACGGGACTCTCTGGGGCACGAGCATATTTTCAAGAGGGTTAAGAGGGGTACTTGGGGCTGCAGCGATATAGTACAGTGGGGGAGGTTTGCCTTGCACGCAGCTGACCCAGGTTCGATCCCCGGCCTCCTATAGGGTCTCCCGAGCACCGCCAGGAGTAATTCCTTTCTGCAGAGCCAGGAGTAACCCCTGAGCATCACCAGTTTGGCCCCACACCAAAAGCAGCAAAACGAGAAGGGGTCACTTACCACTGAGAAAAGCACCGCGAAGTCGTGGAAGTGGGCGATCACCTTCTTGATTATCGACTGAAGCTGCAGGACAAAGCGAGCAGCGCCTCAGGGTCAGGAGGCGCCCGTGGGTGGGTTAGGACATGCTGGTCATTTGCGACCGGCGTTGCAGGAAGCGAGGAACGGGGGGTACGTGGCCTCCTCCTGAGTTCCCCCTACCATCATCACTCAAGAGGGAAGTTCCTGGCCTCAACTTCCTCCTCTGTGAAATGGGGAGCAGGGCAGCCCCCCACCCCGTGAGGCTTCGATGGTGGGGGAGTCCTATAAAAAGCCACGGACGGTGCTGGCTGGGCGAGCTCCCCCTTACGTCAGCTGAGGAGACTGAGGGGCCAGGAGCGCTCTCCCCAGAGGGAAGAGACGGACGCAGGTGAGAGGCAGGAAGCGAGCGGAGGGCCCCAGCCCGAGGTGCGTGGCCTACCGCTGCCAGGGGCAGAGAGGAAACCCCAGTGGTCAGCGCGGGGCGGGGCGGGGGAGATACACGGAGAATCACCGTAACCACCGTTACCTGCGGGTAGGAATCTTCGAAGGCCCGGTCGGGGTTCATGTGCTTGATGACGTCAGCCAGGACCGTGTTCACCTCCCGTTTCTGAGCGGGGAATGAAAGAGGCCGGGGTGAGACTCTGCGGGGCAGGACACCCTGGAGCACCCGGGGGTGGCGGGGATCGAAGTCATGGTTAGCTGTGAAGCCGCTACAGCACTTCCAGGACGGACCCACTCGAGGGCCGTGACCCCAAAGGGACTGTGACTTTTTTGTTTTGCTTTGCTTTTTGGATCGCACCCGGCGGTGCTCAGGGGTTCCTCCTGGCTCTGCACTCAGGAATCACTCCTGGCAGTACTCAGGGGACCCTATGGGATGCTGGAGATCGAACCCGCGTGCAAGGCAAACGCCCTACCCGCTGTGCCATTGATCCATCCTAGGACTGTGACTCTTTGAGTTGGCAGAGCCGCCCCCCTGCCACTAAAACACGCTGCAAGGAACGTCCCCCACCCCCCTGCTGTAAGCTGTCCCGGACCCAGTTCCTGCAGAACCGACTCACCGTGAAGTGCCTGCAGGTGTACTCAACCCACACCTCGGCGCAGCTGACATAGTCCTGCAACGAGACGAGACGGCAGCCTGAGAAAAGCCACTTCCGACCTCTCTAAAGGAAACCCCGGGCTCCGTGCGCCCGCTGCCGACGGGCTGGGAAAAGGTGGAAAAAGCACAAAAAGTTGTCGAGAAGAAATTTAGCGTTCACAGGACCGGAGAAAGTGCAGTGGGTAGAGTGCTGGCTTTGCGCGAGGCCAACCCAGGTTCGACCCCCTCGGTACCCCATGCTTCCCCCGAGCCCCGCCAGGAGTGAGCCCTGAGCACCGCTGGGTGTGACCCCCCAAAAAAAACAAAAGCAGAGAGAAAGAAGTGAAGTGTTCAAGCAGGAGAACACAAGTAGAGAGAACGGGGGTGGGGGGGGCGGTTCTAGAGCCGACGGTGATGGACTTGGGCTGGCCGTCTGTCCTGAAAAACGCTCAACCCTCTTCCATCTTCCTCCTCTGACTTGCCCCTTTGGCGGGAAGAGAAGGAAAGGGAAAAGAGGGCGAGGGGAGAGAGGGCCTCACACCAAGAACTCGGGCACGGTCCCAGCCCCCCGGGACGCTAAGGGGCGTGTGTGGAGTGGGGACATCAGTGGCCGGGCCTCGCCTGCCCGAGGGGGGCGTCCCACATTACCACTTTCAAGACACTGCTCTGACGAGCCAATCAGAGCACGGGGGAACAGACACCTGCCCCCCGCTGACCATCCCCACCATATGTGACTCTGCCGCCAAGTTTCTTCATTTAAGGCCGCCCATGCTGTGATAAGGGGGAGGGGGGCAGGAGGAACTTGCCCCCGAGGTGACCCTAATGACCCTAGCAAGCTGCCCCAGAAGATGGAGCCTACGGCATGCCACATCCCCCAGCCTGCTGGCCGCTGGGCCAGGGTCCAGTCCTGGAGGACGGGGTTTGGAGACGGGGCGCTTGTGATGAGGACAGCCATGGTGGATGGGACTCACACCCTGCTGCAAGGGACCCCACCCAGCCCTCGAGGCAGAAGCAACTCGGGGCGCCTGCACCCCAGAAGCCAGTTCTACCGCCCTCTGCTCTCAGAGGCCCCGTGCCAGGGAGGGGGGCCTGGCCACAGGCACGGCCAGCAGCCGCGGGCATTGCCAGCCCAGGCCTGAATCTCAGACGGACAGCCCATGGCCACCGTCGTGGCGTTCCTGTGACCGGCAGAAGCCCAGCCGCTCGCTTCTCCCTGAGGTCAAACTTGACCGACACGGCCAAGGCAGCTGCCTCCTGCCAAGTCACACCCACCCCCCACCCCCAGCTCCCCTTCTTGCAGCCCACATCTGGGCAGAAAGAGCTTTCAGCTGTGTCCGCGGACAGGCTGGAAGCTGCGATTCCCTCCCACTGCTTACCCGCCCATTTCCACCGGGGACGCTCCGACAGGTGGCACTGTGAAACCCAAGTACTGAAAGCGGCCGCAGGTGGGACATGCTTTGCCAAGTTACAGGTGTTTTAAAGTGTTAAATACGGGCCAGAGAGGTAGTACAGGGGTGAAGGCACTGGCCTTGCGCACAGCCAACTCCCGTTAGGGACGTGGCGGGTGTGATCCTGAGGACACAGGCGTAAACCCTGAGTAACGCCGGGTGTGGCCCCCAAACCCTCTGCCTAAAGCAGTAATAATTTTATTTTATTTTGCTTTTTTTGGTCACACCCGGCGATGCACAGGGGTTACTCCTGGCTCTGCACTCAGGAATTACTTCTGGCGGTGCTCAGGGGACCCTATGGGATGCTGGGAATTGAACCCGGGTCGGCCGCGTGCAAGGCAGACGCCCTCCCCGCTGTGCTCCTGCTCCAGCCCCTAAAGCAGTAATAATTTTAAAAGCGTCAAATGTTTGTGACATTTTAGTTTATATATATGTATATATAATATTTTTGCTTTGGGACCACACCCAGCGATGCTCAGGGCTTACTCCTGGCCCTGTGCTCAGGAATTAGTCCTGGTGGTGCTCGGGGGGCCCTATGGGGTAGCAGGGATCGAACCCGGGTTGGCCCATGTGCAAGGCCGGCGCCCGCCCTGCTGTACTGTCACTCCAGCACTGCTTTCCGTTACATCTTAAGGTCTCAAGAAAGAGGCACTGTTATGACACAAAATTTAAGAAATACGTCTTTTGTGTTACCTTAAAGGGAAATAAATAATACAGTTTCAGGGCCAGGGAGGCGGCTCACTGAGCTAGAAGCAGTCAGATACAGGAGCCCAGAGTTTGATCCCGAATACCACATGGTCCCCCTGAGTGACCCCTGCCCGCCCCCCCCACCCCCACAAGCACTGAACCAAAGTATGACCCCCCAAAAAAACAAAAGAAAAGAAAAAGCACCCCAAACAGAAACAACAAAACAATTAGATAAGACAATTTTTGTTGTTTGGCGGCCATACCAGGCGATGCTCAGAGGGTGCTCCTGGCTCTGCACGTGGGAATGACATCAAAATTATTCCTACCGGTGCTTGTAGGAGCATACAGGGTGCCGGGGGACAGACTCGGGTCAGCCACGGGCACGGCAAGCTCCTACCCACTGGGCTCTCTCTGGCCTGAAGTGGGTCAAGCAGATCCCTTTGGCGCTAGAGATGGTCCAGGGGTTAAAGCGCCTGCCTCGCGTGGGGCCGACCCCAGCTCAATACCCCAGGGGCGTCTGGAGTGGCCCCCAAATAGACACCCCACCCCCGCCTCTGCCGACTGCCCTCTGAGAGGTGACCAGCTGGAATAGCGTTGTTCCCAAGGCAGGGCCCAGAGCACGCGGCCACCCACCTGCGGATTCTTCAGCTTCGTGATGACTTTCCAGGCCTCGTTGAGAATCTGGAGGCGGTCGCCCTCGGGGGGGTCAGCCAAGGCCAAGTTCAGCCCCAGGGAGCGGAAGAGCAGGTGCTGAAGGGAAAGAGCAAACCGTGACCGGGGTGGGGGCTCCAGGGAGGGCCGGGGGGCGCGCGTGCAGAGCTGGCGCTTCTCCACCAGGCCGAGACGCTGAGAGCTGGCGCTGGGGACGCCGCGGGACAGGGCCTGCTGCAAATGTGGAGGCAGGAAGTCCTGGCCGGGGGTGCGGCCCGAGTCTCTCCTGCAGACTGCAGCCGTGGCGGCCAGGTCACACTGGGTGACAATCCCCAACCCTCACACAGCACCCCGCGCCGGGCTCTTCCTCCAGAGCTCTCGGCCCGCGTGCTGGGCCCGGAGCCTACCTTGGGGAAACCGGACTCGTCACACTCCTTGATCATGCCGATGAAACCCATGGAGCGGGCGGCGATGAACTCGGCGCGGAAAGCGGACATCACGGAGTTCAGCAGCAGGGCGCTGGAGGACAGGCACCCGCGTCAGCGGGGAGCCCAGTGAGCGGCGCTGCCATCTCGGGGGTGGGGGGCAGGTGGGGGGGCGGTGCTGGCAGCTAGGGTGCCCGGCAGTGCGGCGGGAAAGGTCACGCTACATGGGGACTTGTGCGTGATACCCAGAATCTGATCAATGTTGAAATGATCCAATGAATGACGGGATGAGAGGATGGACGGACGGATGGATGCATTAGTGAATAGACGGACAGACAGACAGACGGGGTATCAGTGGACAGAGGGGAAGATGATGGATTAATGGATGGATGATGGATGCATTAGAGGACAGATGGACAAATGGATGATGATGGGTAAGGCTATCAGTGGGCTGAGGCAATAATGGATGAATGTATGGACAGATGGACGAATGGGTGGGCAGACAGATGGACAAATGGATGAACCGATGTATGAGTAGATGATGAATGGATGGGTTTGTCAGTAGACAGGTGAGAGGATGGATGGACAGACGGACGGATAAATGGTGGACAGATGATGAATGAACAGATGGACAGATACATGGATGGACAGACGGATGGATGGCTAACTAACGGCTGGGCAGGTGCATGGGTCCGTGGATGGAGACTCTAGCTGGGCGATGGACTGGCGGATAAGCAAACACACCCACTTAAACAAAAGCAGCGAAACCTTCCGGGGGCTGGTACAGTGCTAGAGCTGAACAGAACAGCACGGAGGGAGGTGGCTCGAGACACGCAGCCATCTCCCCCACGCAAAGCACGGCGGTGGTCACGAGAACCCGGTGACCAAAACCCGCTTCCTCCGTGCTGAGAGGCCAGCATCTGCCTGGGCCAGGCTCAAGTGCAGCTAACCCACCATGCCGAGAACCCGAGGGAGGGGGCCATCACTCTACCCACTGCCCAGAAGAGCAGACGGAGGCAGCGAGGGGTCAGGGAAGTGACCCAAAGCCACCAACTCCAGGAAGAGTCACAAGTGGCCACCTGGGCTGCCTCGCCACGGGGCCTCACGTCCCCTTAAGCACATTACGTTCCTGAGAGGCAGCTGTCTCTGTCTCCATGCCCTGCGTCCCCGATTCCGGGATACTCACTGATTTCCTAGCTTCTTACATCTCTCCATCATTTCAGTTAACAGGGTCTAACAAACAGGGGAAAAAAAATAACATGAGTAGTTACCAAGACCACCAGGTTCAAGGGCTGGAGTGACAGCACAGCGGGGAGGGCGTTTGCCTCGAGCCAGGTATGTGGCCTCCCTCCCCCCAAGACCCCCCAAAACAAAGAAAAAAGCTGCTGACAGCAGAGAGGCCTGTCAAGGAGCGTCCTTCCTTCCTCTCTCCCCAGCGCCCTCGCCCTGCAGCCCAATGAAGAGGGGGGGCTTTCTCCGGGGGTAGAATGTGCCGGGAGGTTTGCAGGCAGAGGTTTGATATTTTTTTTTTTTGCTTTTAGGGTCACACCCGGCAATGCACAGGGATTACTCCTGGCTCTGCACTCAGGAATTACTCCTGGCAGTGCTCAGGGGACCCAATGGGATGCTGGGAATCGAACCCGGGCTGGCCGCATGCAAGGCAAACACCCTACCCGCTGTGCTATTGCTCCAGCCCCTAGGTTTGATTTTTTACTTGCTGTGACTATACTTCCGTGAAATCAGAGGAGAGAATTTTCTACCACCACCCATAGAAAAGTCCTTTTCAGTTCGCCGTCCCAGCGTCAGGTGTGACAGCACGGGGTTCAATCAGGGTCTACAGCTGATTTGTGGCTCCCCGCCCCGCCCCCCTGCCTGTCCTGTGCGTGGCTGGGCACCCCAGAGCCTGCACTCCCACCGACTCCGCCTTTCCAGAACCAAACGGAGTGTGGCGAGCGCCACCTCGAGGTACCCCGGGACTCTCGGGCGACCTCCTTTCTCGTCTTGGGGCGCCACGACGGTTTCCTCGAGTTTTACGCCCTGGGGAAAAGCGCTAGTCCCCACTGCTGCCACCCGGGAGATGACGGAGGCTTAAAATAAAAGGAGCGATGTCACATGACCCGGGCCCTCGGTTTTTAACCCCGTCTCTCTCGTTAAAAGGAGAGAGAAAATTAAAAAAAGCTCCCATTTTCACACGCGCCGGCCCCTGCTGGGAGCTGTCTCACACGAATAGCACAGCGGCCTGGGCTGGGGCCATGAGGGGCAGTGGAGGCCGCACCAGATTCTCCCCCCACCCCCCGGGACCTTCCAGGCCTGCCGGCCCCGACCCAGCATCCTTAACGGTGACGCACTGAGGGGCTGCAAAAGGCACCTCCACTGGGGCTGGAGCCCAGCTGGGAGGGCGTCTGTCTCGCATGCAGCTGACCCGGGTTTGATTCCCGACACCCCACGTGGTCCCCCACGCACGGCCAGGAGTCATTCCTTTTTTTTTTTTTTTGCTTTTTGGGTCACACCTAGCAATGCACAGGGGTTACTCCTGGCTCTGCACTCAGGAATCACTCCTGGCGGTGCTCAGGGGACCATATGGGATGCTGGGAATCGAACCCGGGTCGGTCGAGTGCAAGGCAAACACCCTACCTGCTGTACTATTGCTCCAGCCCCAGGAGTCATTCCTGAGGGCAGAACCAGGAGTAAGCCCTGAGCATCGCTGGGGGTGGCCCCAAAACAGAAAAAAAAAAAACAAACAACAAATCCTAAGATGACCTTATTTTTTTCTCCCTGGACTTTAGGGTTTGGAGAAACTGAAATACAGGCAAGGGCTGACCGGCCAGTGCCGGCACACAGGCGAGCCCGGGGTAAAGCCCAGCACCCCACAGGCCCCCTGAGCCCCGCCGGGCGTGATCCCGGAGCACAGAGCCGGGAGTGAGACCCGAGCAGCACCGGGTGCAGCCCCCACGGTTCCCAACCCAAGGGCGGGAGAGGAGACGGCGTCCGGGCTCTCAGGCCTTTCTGGGGCGCTGGACACCGGGCGGGGTAGGAGGCCAGGAAGCCACGGGCCCTGCGGTCAGAAGCAACTCAGCTTGGGCCCCCGATGCCAAACTGTATGGCCCTGAGCCCCGAAGGCCCCCAGGCTGTGTTCAGCAGGACGCTCTCGGGGGGTGGGGGACCAGGGAGCAGCCCCCACTGCGTTCTAAGGGCTGGCGAGCTCCTCCGCTGCCTCCACGGTCACAGGACACGTGGGGGCAGAGGGACACAACAGCGGTAAAGATCCTGCAAGGCGGTGTGCTGGGGTACGGAAAGGGGGTTGGGGGGGGTTGGGGGTGGTGGTGGTGGTGGCCGTGGCGCCCCCCCTCCCCCACCGCCGGGCAGTCACCTCCGGGGCGTGGTAGGAGATGCACTGGAAGATCCAGTCCATGGCGGGCGAGTACAAGGGCAGGTAGGACGGCAGTTCCACGCCCTGGAGCGCCAGCTGGTTCTGGACCGTGTCCCCGTGGATCTACGGGAGAGCAGAGGGACGTCAGGACGAAGCGCCAGAGAGCCCGGGGCTGGCCGCCAGAGAAGCAAACAGCCCGCTTGGGGCGGGGGGGGGGGGGAGGTGGATTTCTTTTTTTTTTTTAAATGCAGGAGTACTGCTACTTACTCAGCCGCTGATTAACCTGACTGAATTGGGCATGAACTCCACATTACTTTTTTTAAAATTCAGAATGTTAATTTCATTTTTTTTTTTGTTAATCACCGTGAGATCCGGTCACAAAGCTTTCCTGCTTGAGTTTCCGTCATACGAGGAGCGATCACCCAACCCTCCCCCAGTGCACATCTCCCACCACCAAGGCCCCCAGCACCCCCCCATCCCGCCCATCCCCCTGTCCCTATGCAGGCAGACAATCTCCTGGGGGCGGGGAATCTCATCCCAAGCCAGCCCCCTCCCCCCCCACCGTGGAGGTGGGTGCCCGCGCAGAGCAGGGTGGCAGCAGCTGCTGTGAAGCCGACACGGGCCACGGGCCTGTGAGTGCTCGTGTGAACGCCCCTTCCCAGCAGGCGCGGGCAATCAACACATTTTTAATTGGCAGGGCCCTCGGCTCCTTATTCCCGTTATTTCCGAGAGTGCCCGGGGAGGGGGGGTGATGGTGACGGGGGCGGGGCGAGACCCCGGGGCTGTGAGACGGAGGCGGCTCCCTTACCTGCTTGAAGGTGAGGAGGAAGTCAAAGAAGTTCTTGTTGAGGCTTTCCTTGAGCTGAGGCGCCACCTCCATGCCCACCTGCGGCCGAGCAGAACCGTTACCCCGCGCAGGAACCAAGACAAGCAAGAAACAGCGGCTGCCCCGGCCGTGCAGAGCTGATGCCGCGCAGGTGTGAGGCCCTACAGCCCAGCACCTCTCACGCCAAGATAAATCTCAGCTGCAAATACCACGTGTGGTAGGGTGTCAGTCCTGATACCTGGATTGGACTCGCAGATGGCCTGAGGAATAGAGAAATCCAGAAAGTTCCTTCCCCGCTCTCTGGCTCATGTTTTCTTCTCCACGAGCCTCCCTTGCTTTATCCAGAACCAACCACCCCACTTTTTTTTGGGGGGGAGGGGGGTCACACCCAGGGATGCTCAGGGGTTACTCCTGGTTCTGCACTCAGGAATAAATTCCTGGCAGTGCTCAGGGGACCATATGGGACGCTGGGAATTGAACCCGGGTCAGCTGTGTGCGAGGCAAAAGCCCTACCCACTGTGCTATCACTCCAGCCTCACCCCATTTATTTTTTTTTTACCCCACTTATTTTTAACGGGGGGGGGGGTGTTGAGGGGGGACACGATGACAGTGTTCATCTTTGCAACTTCCCAAAGGTAACGGCTGCAGGGCCCGAGTGAGAGGGCAGCGGGGAGGGCGTTTGCCTGGCACACGCCTGACCCGGGTGCGATCCTGAGTCCCCTGAGTACTACCAGAGCCAGGAGTCGGCCCTGAGCACCGCTGAGTGTGACCCCCAAACCAACCAACCAAAGGCATCTCTCGGACACACCCCCAGGGCTAGCCTTGTCAAAGGCAACAGAGAGAGGCCGGGGTCTGGGGAGGGAGCGGGCACTCTGCTCTGCCGTGTCCAAGTGCCCGGGACGTCATGGGCGGGGAAACTGAGGCAGCAGGCACACATCTTAATTTTTTAGCGTGCCGGGAATGATGCCCAGGACCTCACACCTGAAGCTGAGCCGTCCCCACCTGCCCCCTCCTGCCCCCGAGACCCAGCGAGTTCCCGGGTGTGAGCGAGCTTATTTCAGCCCGTGGGAGTAGCGGAAAAGCAGACGCAGACACTGGCGGGAAGGGATGCTCCTCACTCACCGAGAAGGCGGCCGAGGCCAGCGCTGCGCTGGGCTGGGGGGTTCTGAGTTAGGAGGCGGCGCGTGTGTTTACAGTACAGCACCAGAATGTTCCTGGAACTGAGCAACTGCCACCCACCCCCTTGCCAAATTGCCGCTTTAGCACGAAAACAACTTGGTCGGGCGGGCGGGGAAGCTGCTTTTCTCTGAGACCCGGTTTCTACCAGGGGGGAAAGATTCCCACCTAACACCCCCTTCCTGCACCCGGAGGCCGGGCCGAGGACCAGGATGCTTCTGAGAGTCTTCCAGAAGGATCCTGGGGGGAGGGGGGAGGGCAGTGCTGAGGGCTGCCGGGGGATGTGTGCAAGGCCAAGAGCGGCAGAGGCGAAAGGTAACGCTGACGACCCACGTCGGAGCTGGGCCCACCGTCTTTCCCTGCGCTCAGACGGGGACACGGCACTGACGCCTCTAGGCGACAGCCAGGACAGGCCTGGTGGCCAAGGACTGGAGCGGTGGGGCCGGGGCGGGCCGCGGCTTCTCCGTGAGGCTACCACCCGCCTTTCTCATGCCGCACTGTGGGCCACCCCGTGTCCTGCCCGCGAGCTGTGTGTGTGTCCCCGTCCGGCCAAACGGGCAGCTCGGAAATGTGTGCAGGCCGGCAGCGCTGGCACGAGCTGTGTCCTCAGCCATCACGCCCCCGACCCCACCTTTCTTGGTCCCTGAGCCCCAGGGGTGGGAACCGGGGTGCCAGTCTGGCAGGCAGGCACCGCCCACGGGATGGTGGCACTTGGGCAATCGACAGGCGCGTGCCCACCGGTGTCCCCTGTGAACCCAAGACGGGGCAGAAGCCGGGAGAGATGCCAAGCGTCTGGACCAAGCGAGTCACAGAGCGGAAGGTGCCCGGAGGACGGGGCAGGGGTGGGAGGGCTGAAACCCGACTGCCCTGGCCTCTCCCCACTCGCCGGGCCCAGCAACTGGCCCTTTCGGCTGCAGAGTGGCACAAACGGGTGGTCTCAAACTCTGGTACGTGTGAGGGCTGAGGGGACGTTTAATCCCAGCGTGCGCGCGCGCTCGCGAGTGCGCACACACACACACACACACACACACACACACACACACAGAGCACACTTCACAGCCTATCTGCTCCTCACTTCTCACCCCCCAGGGCTCTGCTCCTTCTTCCTCGCCCCCGCCCCGCGTCCCACCTACCCGGCACAGGTAGGCCCTGGCGTACACCGACACCAGCGGGTCTCCGATCCCTCGAATCATGCACGTCAGCCGGGGCAGACACTCTGAGATCCCCCTGCGGACACGAGAGCGCAGTGTCACACCCCCACTCCCAGGAGACAGTCCCGCCAGGCTCCTCCTCGCTCGCTCTCCGCCACCGCATCACCGCCCTGGTCCCGTGCAGGCCCCTGACCTCCCACCCGCCTGCCGCCCCCAGTTCCCTTCCCTCGGCCAGTCCAGCCTCGTCTATGACCTTCGTTTCTTGTGCCACACCCGGCAGTGCTCAGGGATCACTCCGGGCAGTGCTCTGGGGGACCGTATGGGGTCCTGGGGGATCGAACCCGGGTGGGCCGCGTGCCAGGCAAAGGCTGTCCCCGCTGTCCTATAGCTCCGGCCCCCTTGACTATGGTCCTCTGGCCTGGGCATTCTGTGCCCGCCTTTTTGATTTGTTTTTCGGGTCACATCCAGCAATGCTCAAGGGTTCCTCCTGACTCGACACTCAGGAATGACCCCTGGTGGTGCTCGGGGGACCCTATGGGATGCCGGAGATCGAAACCAGGTTGGCCATGTGCAAGGAAAATGCCCGCCCCGCTGCGCTCTCTCTCCAGCCCCCCGTGGAGCGTCTGCCTCTTGTCTTGTCTGTCCCCAGAGCCTGGTGTCCCACCAGCTGGCCAGGGCGGATCCCTCCTCACAGAAGCAGCGCTGACTTGTTCCCTCTGCAGTGAGGGACGACCCAGCTGCCCAAAGCGTTACTCTCCCCCTCGACTGAGGCCAGGGAGCCATTTTTTCAGCACCAAGCGAGCCCCAAAGGACCCCAGGGCCTCCTGCGATGCACATCTGAGGTTCCAGCCCAGTGCATCGGCCCCGAGGCGCCAACCCCCATCCGGGGGCGTGTTCTGAGATGCTATCACTCTGGCCTCTGCCGAAAACAAGCAGATTGGGTTTCCCCAAGCCCCGGGAACCACTCGCGAGAGGCCGAGGTAGCTGGCTCGGGAGCCCGGGCTGTGTCCTCGGACACCTCCTACCCGGCCCGCCTCGGGATGTGGCTGGTCTGCCCAGGCCGCCTCTGCAGAGGGGGGTGGGGGAAGCATTTGGCGCTGCCCAGCTGAGCACGGCAGTGCCCGGGCTCCCCCCGGGCCCCCCCCAGCCCGCCTCCCGGGCTCCTCCGTGGAGCGGGGCTGAGAGTATGACATCTGCCGCGCTCCGTTTCCATCGGGAGAGAACGGAAAGCGCCGGCCAGGAGCCTGGCAGTCGAGCTCTGCTCGCCCCCCAGTGCTCTCTGGATGGCTGACAGTGGGCACTGCCAGGCTACTGGTGGGGACAGGGTAAGGGGTAGGAGTTGCAAGGGACGTGGCTCCATACACATGTGCCCGCAGGCCTGCGTGTGTGTGTGTGCGCGCCCCGCTCAGGGGAATGTTAGGGTTCTAGAAAGTTACAGGAGAACCTCACGTTTTGGAGAGGAACTTGTTACACTTGAGGATGGACGCCTCCACGTAGCTGGGCGGATTCTGTTAAGGACAACCAACGCCTTCCTGGAACCCGGTCCCCACGGGGCGAGCCTCGGCCAGGAACACGTCCGGAGGGGGGCTGCGGGGGAGGGTCTCGCAGCACGCCGGAGGATGAGGACGGCCGTGAGGAAGGGCTGCTCGGAAGTGGGCTTTCAGGGCCGGAGCGACGGGACAGCAGGGAGGGCGTCTGCCTTGCTCACGGCTGACCCGGGTTCAATCCCCTGAGCAGCGCCAGGAGAGATTCCTCAGTGCAGAGCCAGGAGTCTGCCCTGAGCATCGCTGAGTATGACCCCCCCAAACAAACAAGAATTGAAAAAACAGGGGCTGGAGCGATAGCACAGTGGGTAGGGCATTTGCCTTGCACACAGCCGACCTGGGTTCGATTCCCAGCATCCCATAGGGTCCCCTGAGCACCACTAGGAATAATCCCCCCGTGCACTGCCGGGTGTGACACAAAAAGCAAAAAAAAAAAAAAAAGAATTAACAAAACAAACGGGCTTTGGGCATTTCCCACCAGATTTTCAGGGGCCACTCAGGAACATCCAAACTTAAGGGTCCCTGTGCGAGGCTGGCTCCTCACGATCCCGAACCTAGAGGACGCACGAGGTCACAGCGTCTGGCCTGGAAGAACACCCGTGGGAGGTGCCCAAGGAGGCAGAGCCCGGGGCAGGGCCAAGCCCCAGGTCGGGGAGAGAAACTGGGAACAGCAGGGGCCTCGGACGTGCCCCCCACCCGCCAGCGCTGCCCCCGGCAGTCCCAGGACCCCCCTTCCAACACCTTCGGGGCTGCTCAGTGCTCCTGGCGGAAGGATACAATCTGGGAACCAGCTCTCGGATGGATGCGATCTTGAAGAACCAATTCAGGCACGTCTCCTTGGCCGTGTCGGTGACGTTCTCGGGGGAGAATTGATCTGCAATGGCAGAAGGGACCCATCAGCTGCCGGCCTCCGAGGGGGTGGGGCTTCCCGAGTGTCAGGGGCCGTCGCCAACACCAGTGCCCCGTACGCCCCAGACAGCCCTGGACTCAGGCCCTGTCCGCCTCCCCGTGGCTCAGAGAGGCTTAGTGACCCGCCCCGGGGCCCCCAGCAAGCAAATGTGTGAGCTGGGCCCCCATGTGTCCAGATGGCCTCGGGGGAGCCCACAGGCAACTCAGGGAGCGTGACGGAGCTTTGGGGGCACTCTAGGAAGCTGCAAGTAGAAGGTGGAGTGTGACGGGCTCCTGGGTGGCGAGGAGCCGAGGCAGACGCCGTGCCCAGTGGACGCCTGCTGCTGGCCAGCCTGGGCAGTCGAGTCACTACGACCAGTTCCTCTAGTCCCCCTTCCCCCCAGATCTGTCCCCTTCCCCCTGGACGCCCTCCACAGAAGTCTCCCTCCTCTCCTGGGGAGGGACCAGGGGGGGCAACTTCCGGGAAGCGGCACCCAGGGAAGGGTCTGGAAAGTACCCCATGGCTGGAGCTTCCAGCCAAGCCCTCGAGAAAAGATGACGTGAGTCAGGGTCGCGGCCCCGTGCGCACCGAGGGCTTGGCCCAGCTGCCCGGACCCACGAGGCCACGATTCCGAGTTTCCTTGGAACCAGGGAGCACACACAGCTCTAAAGGGAGGGGAAACCCACTGCTGCCAAGAAGACGAGAGCCTGGACTGCATCACTCTCAGACAAGAACGAAACAGGTCACGCGAGAGGGAAGAACTTTCTTGAACACGGCAGTCAGTCACGCTGGACCCTCCCGGTTCTCGGGCGGAGATGTCTTACCCTGTCACCAGTGAGGTTTTTCTGTTGTTGTTTGGTTTTTTTTTTTTTTGAGTTTTGGGGGACAACCCCCCAACACACATTCCCCAAGCCAGTGTTCTGCCCCTGAGACCCCCATCCCAGGGCCCTTGCTAGTATTTTAATTCACCCTGAAACAGGCAGTCAGGGACTGTGGGGAAGGAAGGTCGCTGGGAGGTGGGAGCACATTCCAAGGCCCTGGGGCCAGGCAGGTGAGCGGTTCTTCCCGGAACGGGGCTTGCACACGCAGAGCCTGTATCTACAAGCACTGTGTGTCTACGAGCATTCTCTGAAACGCTGCTGTTGTGGCCAAAACAAACACACACAATAATTCGGCTCCCGCCTGCAGGCCCAGATGCCGGAGCTGGAGACGCGCGGGGACAAGCCGGCGGGTGGGCGGGACGGGAGCCCGCCTGTCCCCAGCCCTCCCGCCCACAGACGCCTCCCCTCAAGCTGGCCCCGCTGCCTTCTGGGCTCCCGGCTGCCCAGCTGGAGGGCCGGGCCCGAGCGCTGAGTCACGGGCAGGAAGGTCAAACAGGTGAGCTGTTTTCTGTCTTGTGTTTGGGGCCACAGCCAGCGATGCTCCCAAGGGGTTCCTCCTGGCGGTGCTGGGGGGACCCTCTGGGAAGCCAGACATGGAACGCGGGTTGGCCGGGTGCCAAGGTGAACGCCCGCCCCACTGGACTGTCACTCCGCCCCCCCCAAAAGGCGGCATTTTAATGAGATGTTTTCACCTCGCCTTTTTCAATTAGGGGCCCCAGAATATTCCAAAGGGGAAACGGGTGAACATCGTGTCAGTGGGGTTCGGGGGGGGGGCAGCCTGAGACTAGCCAGTGAGTGGAAGGAGATGGTGGGGCTCACAGGAAGAAGGGGAAAGGTCAGATGGGGGTCATAGGGTCACGGTGGGGATAGCACTGTAGCACTGTCATCCCGTTGTTCATCGATTTGCTCAAATGGGCACCAGTAACGTCTCTATTGTGAGACTTGTTACTTTTTTTTTTGGCATATCAAATACACCATGGGGAGCTTGCCAGGTTCTGCTGTGCAGGCGGGATACTCTCAGTAGATTGCCGGGCTCTCCAGGAGGGACGGAGGAACTGAACCCAGGTCGGCCGCGTGCAAGGCAAATGCCCTACCGCTGTGCTAAAGGGTGAGAAACCAATTCACCCAAGACACCACGTTGATGGACTGAATATAAAACAGAATACGCGAGGACAAGTGTCAAGGCACATCACGCCCTGCACACGGCCAACCGGGGTTATATTCCCCAAATCTTGATGGCTGGGGGGACTTGGGGGGAAACACCTTTTAAAAAAAAAATAAACAACACAAAGGAGCCGAAGCCATAATGCAGTGGAGAGGGCATTAGCCTTGCACACAGCCAGCCTGGGTTGATCCCCGGCATCCCATAGGGTCCCCCGAGCACTGCTAGGAGTAATTCCTGAACCACCTGTGCATCACTGGGTGTGTCCCAAGAAGCAAAAAAACAAAACAAAAACCAAAAACCAAAAACCAACAAAAAAACCCCACCCAAAACCAATCTGACCACGGCGGCAATCTGGCCCTCCTTCACGCAGAAACCCTGTGCACAAGGGCGAGTAACACGGGAGTGAGCTGACGGCGAAACCCGGGCGTGTCACTTCAGTGCTGGGAAGCAGATCCCCACCCCCCACCCCCAAATATTTGCATCTGCACATCTAGGGAGAGGGAAAAGTTGCCTCTGACCACAAGAACGTGCGGGCCAAGGAGGCTGTCGTGCAGGGCCCGAACTGTCCAGCCTCGGACGCGCCGTCTCCCGCCCAAGCCCGTCACAGGCCCCAGGACTGTAAAGCCAAGCCGGGATGGACAGGGCCAGAGCACCTGTCACTCTGCATTTCTCCGACACTGCTCTTTGGGTTGGGTGGGGGAAGCTCCCCCAGCGACGCTCAGGGCTCGGCACTCAGGGATTGCTCCGGGCAGTGCTCGAACCCAGGTCAGCCGCAGGCAAGGCCAAACGCCCTCCCGCTGTGCTATGGAGGGCTCGGGCCCGTCTCTGACGCTCTTCCTCATCACTGTGAAACGGGCTGAGAACACCACGGTTGGGACTCAGAGAGACAGGCAGGGAGGCGGGAGGGCGTCCGGCCGCAAGGGAAATGACACGGGTGGGGGAGGACCCGCTGAGGCTAAGGGGAGCACCCCCTCCACTCTCTGGGACCCAAACGACAGACTCCCAACTCCCAGTGGGGCTGTCTGGGGAAGGAAAAAAAAAACCCACAAATCTTCCCAAGTTTTCAGGAGACCGGGAGGACGGGGAACCTGGTGAGGGGCTCCTCTGGCGTCTGACACCCCAGCGCGGAGAGACGGGGCCGTGGCCTCTCTCCGTCTGACCGGGGGCAGACGCGGCAGCCGGCTGGGCGAGGGAGGCATCCCTTACCTGGCAAGGCGCTGCGGTTGTCCACGCACATGGAGAAGATGCGCTCGTACACGAGCTTCCCTGGGGAGAGAGGGGCAGAAGCTCAGCGCCCCACGCACCCGCCATAAACACGAAACACCAGCAGACTTGCTGCTTGAGGGGCCCGAGGGGGGGCACGGGCTGGCCACGCTGCCTGTTTGTGGGCATTTGCTGCCACCTAGCGGGCAGGCTTGAAACCAGGCTGCTTTGGCCTGTGGGAGTCTGCAAGGGGGTTTCGTTTACTGGGGAAAGCAGGAAAGTGATCCTTCTTCCCCCCTGCTTGTTTGGGGTGGGGGAGGGGGTCAGCAGTCCAGTGCCCGGGAATGGGGTGGGGCGCTGATGGCTCTAAAACGCCCGAGAACAGTGCTCACGTCACCCACCACCCCCTGCAGGGCCCCGGCCCGGCCCACAGGTGTGAGGGTGTCAACTGAGTGAGGAGAAAAACAAGTGATTGATTGTGAGCGGCTGACGCCACCCACCCGCTTCCCGGCACACACGTTCCTGGGACCCAGGGAGAAGCGCCCGGGTGATTTCAGACATGGCCGGGCCACAGATGGGCCTAATTGAGGCTGATGGGTGAGTATCACCACGCTCAAACCAGCGTCTGAGCACGGAGGCAGCCAGAGGCTAAGTGGAAACTCCGACGAAGCCGCCTTCCAAACAGAGCAAAGTGGGCTGGGGGGGAGGGGCATTTGCCTGGCACGTGATGACCCGCCCTGGCACGCAGATGGCCCCCAGGAGTGATGCCTGAGTGCAGAGCCACGGGAAGCCCCCGAGCATCACCAGGTGTGACCAAAAGAGCAAAAACAACGGTGCCCTCCCCCAAAGGGGGAAAAAAAAAATAAACAGAACAAGAAACAGTAACCGAGAATCAAGGAACCAAGAAAACAGGAGGAAGGAGGGCTGGAGAGGTAAGGCAGTGGGGAGGGCGCTTGCCTTGCACGCAGCTGACCTGGGGTCGATCCCCAACATCCCTAAGGTCCCCTGAGCCCAACAAGAGTGATCCCCAAGTGCAGAGCCAGGAGTAACCCCTGAGCACTGCCGGGCGTGGCCCAAATGCCAAGAAAAGGAAAGGCCGGAGAGATAGGACGGTGGGGAAATACTTTCCTTGCACGCATCGACCCACGTTCGATCCCTGCACCCCGCAGGGTGCCCCGAGCCTCCACGAGTGTTCCCTGAGCAGTCTTCGGGAGACAGGAGCACGGGCACCCTGGGCAGTCTCTGACTCCCGGCGTGGCCCTCGAGGTGGGATGCCAGGGTGGGTACAGAACCCGCATGCACGGAGGCGGGCTGGGGCCAGGGCTGGCTGGACAGCACACGCGGCCCCCATGCCTCAGAGCGAGCTGGCGCCGAATCCCCGAGACCCGCTCCCCACCCGAGTCCAGCAGAGGGGGCCCGGCCTGGCCAGGGGGCAGAGGGACGGGGACACTCACCGAAGGTGTCCAGGATGTCCGTGATGAGCACGAATTTGCTAGGGTAGAACTGGATGACGCTGGTGTCTGAGAGCAGCTTGGAGCACTGCGGGGGGAGGACAAGATGGGGGGTCAGGGAGCACCCGAGCCGCCCCCTGGTGTGGCTCCCTCTGGCTGAGCCCAGGCTGGAACCCGGGTCCTTTTCCCCCGCCCGAACCCAAAGGACGGCGTGTTGGGGCGTCTGCCATGGAGCCACGTCCGGTCCATCTCCTCTCCTGACTGTCCCCTCTAGGCAACGCCGTGTGAAACACCCACGGCCGTCACGGGCTCGACCCCGGCACCTCACGGTTCCTGAGCACCGAGCCATGAGGCACTCCCGCATGCAGCCGGGCACGGCCAAGCAGCAAGACAAACCGACTGTCTAGAGACTTACCCCCAAAGCCCCTCCTGGGGCCAGAGAGAGACCCTGCAGCCAGGAGCACGCTGCCCTGCATGCGGCTCACCTGACTTCAATCCCCGGCATCCCACAGGGTCCCCCCCAAGCCCGGCCAGGGGTGATCCCTGCATGCAGAGCTGGGAGTGAGCCCCGAGCATCGCTGGGTGTGATGCCAAAACAACACTGGGGCTGGAGCCATAGCACAGCGGGTAGGGCGTCTGCCTTGCACGCGGCCGACGCGAGTTCGAATCCCAGCATCCCATAGGTCCCCTGAGCACCACCAGGAGTCATTCCTGAGTGTAGAACCAGGAGTAACCCCTGTGCATCGCCGGGTGTGACCCAAAAAAAAAAAAAAAAGAAAGAAAGAAAAAAAAAAAACCACAACACACATACATAAGCTGTCTTGAGACACGGAAAACACAAGAGTTGCTACTGGAGTCTGGAAAAGGCTGGGGGGAGGGGTTGCCCCCAAAGACCCAGGAAAGGCTCCCCGGAGCCACTGTACCCTGCCCCGGGCCACCATGGGCAGAGGCAGCCAATCCGAGCACCGGAAGCCACGCTGGTGGGTTGAGACATTTTCTCCCGGGGGCAGCTCAGCACACAGCCCCCCCGGCCCCCCGCTGCAGGGCTGAGACAGGGAGAGATGGGTGGGTGGGCAGCAGCCCCAGAAGGTGGGAAAAGGCCTCCGGCACCTGGTGGAGACACCGCCGGGCACCCCGACTCCCGCTGGAGACGGGTGGGGAAACAAAGTCAGGGCTCCGCCCATGGGGTCTCTACTCCACGATTCAGAGGTGCAACCCTGAGCAGGGCCGAGACGCAGAATAAACCACCTCCTTACAGAATGCCCCCCCCACCCCCCAACCTCAGGGCTGGAGCGATACCACAGCGGGTAGAGCGTTTGCCTTGCACGCGGCTGACCTGGGTTCGATTCCCAATATCCCATATGGTTCCCCCAGCACTACCAGGAGTCACCCCTGTGCATCGCCAGGTGTGACCCAAAAAGCAAAACTAAACCAATCAATCAGAATGCCCCCGCCTCATCCAGGATGGTCCCTGGACCCCTGGGTTCAAGAGGGTTCAAGGGCTGTGCCCTCAGAACACGGTGCACAGGCAGTTTGGGGGTGAGGGGGGGGTCATTGTGCAGACGAGGACCTCAAAACGCACAGAGATTGGGGGCAGACGAACTCGAGTCCCACAGAGAAACTCCAGCCGAGACAGAGCCACGGGCCGGAGCCAACACGGCGGGCAGGGTGCTGCCTCGCACGCAACCACCCTGGGTTTGGTCCCAGCACCGAGCATGATGCCTCAAGCTCCACAGGTGTGATCCCTGACTCCCTGAGCACTCTCAGCTGCGGCTCAAGCCGCCCCCAACACCCGCTCCCCAGCAAGTACCAACCAGCAGAGGGGCACAGCTGGGACCCAGCAGAACTTGCACTCAGAGATTGCTCCTGGCAGTGCTCAGGGGACCCTATGGGATGTCGGGGATCGAACCCGGGTCAGCCGCATGCAAGGCAAATGCCTCCCCGCTGTGCTGTGGCTCCAGCTCCCATCCCTGCACCACTTGTGCCGCTGTCCCGGGTGGCCCGGAGATCAGCCGGCCCCTAGAAACACACCTCCCCTCCCTCCCCACGGCCTGCCTCGGGAGTGTGTGAAAGTGGAACGGGGAGGGAAAGTAGGGTAGGACCCTGAAGACAGCCCTCCGCCCTGGGAGGCGCACAGGCGGCTCTGACCTGGATGACTATTTTGAGCGCTTTCACTTTCTGATCCGAGGCCCAGGCGTCCTTCAGCGACTGGTTCAGCTCCTCGATGCGGTTCACGTAGTCCTGCTGGGTCAGGTTCAGCAGCTCCTTCTGGGAGCCCTGCGGGCAGGAAGAAGGGGGTCGGCCCACCACCACCACCGGGTCCCCGGCCCCAGCTGGCAGCTTTGTCTGATAGTCAGAGGTTTGCTGCATTTTCTGCAAACGGGGGCCGGAGGGCGGAAGCAGTGGCCGAGACACATGGCCTTGGGAGGCAAGTCAAGCCAGTCCTGCGCCAGCTCCCAGCTCAGCCGCTTAACAGCTGGGTACGGGGCCGGAGCAACAGTACAGTAGGTAGGGCGTTTGCCTTGCACACGGCCGACCCGGGTTCCATTCCCAGCATCCCATAGGGTCCCCTGAGCACCGCCAGGAGTAACCCCTGAGCATCGCCAGGTGTGACCCAAAAAGCCAAAAAAAGAAAAAAAAATAGCTGGATGCACTGGGACAACTTGGGGTGAGCAGGGCCGTGCCCCCACTCCCGCCCGAGCCTCACCTACGAGCAGGGACAACAGGACTTGCCCTGAATCAACCCAATGACCAGGGTCCGCCCCGGGGCCAGGCTGGTAGACCAGATATCCGAGCTACAAAGGCGCGCCCCCAAAACACATGGTTTTGCAGCTGAAGAGAGCGACTGAGAGGGATAGGAGCACAGACGGGGACACCCCCGGGAGGAGAAACGAGTCTCAGAAGACCTGGACCAGACTTGATGCAGCCGAGGGGCCCACGGGAGGAAATGTCTTACTTAGGCCATCGCTCCAGAATGAAAGATGCTCGTGACTCGGGGGCTGGAGCGAGAGCACAGCGGGTAGGGCATTTGCCTTGCACTCGGTCGACCCGGGTTCAATTCCCAGCATCCCACTGGGTCCCCCGAGCACTGCCAGGAGTAATTCCTGAGTGCAGAGCCAGGAGTAACCCCTGTGCATCGCCCGGGGTGACCCAAAAAGAAAAAAAAAAAACGAAGGAAAGATGCTCGTGACTGACACACAAGCCGCTGAGAGACGCCGCCAGGGGCGCAGGCGTCTGAATCGGGGCTGGGGCTGGGGTTGAGGGTCACTGTGAAACAGGAAGTCTGGAGTGGCTTCCTGGAGGAAGCATCCGAGAGACAAGCTCAGCCCCAGGAGTCACCACGGGCAGCGCCGTGAGGGCAGCTCGGGGCTCACCTCCTCGAAGTCGTCCAGCTCCTCCAGCCGGATCCGGACCTTCTCCGACATGGCGGACGCGGCGGTCCCGGCTCGGCCTGAAAGGGACGCAGGGAGTGGACGGGGGCCGCTCCCCAGGGACAGCCCCCACCCGGCTCCTTCTGCTTCCCCACGAGCCGAGCGGCGGGCAGTGTCCTCGGGCTTAGTATGTGCCTCACCTTCCACATAGGGGCGTGGCCACGGGAAGGTGGGGTGCAGGGTGCAGGGGGCTAGGGCCCGGCCGTGGGAAGGCGGGGGGCATGCTCGCAGGCGCGAGACCCTGAGTTTGGTCCCTGGCACCAGTGGGTCCAAGCGCTGAGCCCTCAGAACCCCAGAGCCGAGCCGAGGCCCGTCTGGCGTCTGGGGAGCATCAGAGCCTACTTGGGCGGCCCAACCCCCCCCCCCCCCAGAAAAGAAAGGGAAGCAAGACGGTCCCAGATCCCCACGGTGCCTCGGTTTGCTTCTCAAGGCCAGAACTGTCTGCACGATGACAGGCCGGTGGGAAAGGCTCGGCCCTTAAACCCACACAACAAGAAACCGTCCGTCCCCGGGAGCCCCTTGAGTGCAGGCCACCCACCTGGCGAGAGTGCCCTCCGCAGGGGCTGCAGGCAGGGCATGGCCTGGGGGGACAACCGCTCCCCCCACCAGCACCTCAATTCTCCCTGCCACAAGCCTATGCGGGGGGGGGGGGGGGGGGGGGGCGGGGGCGGAGGGGAGTGAGGGGAAGGAGAGGGAGGGGGAGGGGAACTGAGGGGGAGGGGGGAGGGGGGAGGGGGAGAGGGAGATGGGGGGGGAGATGGGGAGGGGGAGGGAGAGGGAGAGGGAGAGGGAGTGTGTACACAATTTGCCAGTGCTTAATATGTGATGGCAGGGATCAAACCAGGGTCATCTGAAAGCAAGACAAGTGCCGTCAGCCCTGGACTAGGTCTGGTCTAGCCTGTCGTTTGATTCTCCTCAGTCTACAGTCGGGGGTGACAGGCCCCAGCTGGGCAAGGCGTCAGGACTGGACAGCACAGAGCTGTTTTCCCCGTTACAAAACCATATTAATCAAAACAATGACTAAAACTTACCTTTCTCTGATCCCATGAATAAATTCTGCAAAAAGGGGGGAGGGAGAGTTATTCTTATTATCATTCTTCAGATTTTGTACTGAATCACCATGAGTCACGAAGTTACCAAGTGGTTCCTATGAAACGTCCCAACTCCCGTCCCTCCGGTGTCCCCGGTTTCCCTCCCGCCCCTCAGCCTGCCCTTATGGCAGGCACTTTGTCCTTTCTAAGTTTTTCTGATGTTCTGGAAAACTTAACTGGAGTCTTTGAACAACAACAATAAAGAGACAAGGAGTCACGTGCGGGACTCGGTGTGGCACTATCGCTACAGCGCGGAGTGGACTTCTGGCGCCGAGAAGGAAGCGAATTCCGGCTTTGGTGGGGGCTCACCGGGCACCAGAAGCACCAGCCTGCCCCGAAAGGACCCCCTGCTTGGTGTCCTGTGAACTGTGCCAGATCCCTGACAGCTGTGCGCCCAGCAGTCACACCTGCGTGGCCTGAGCCACGTGGCCGGCAGCCAGACCTGAAGACGCTTTTGGAGAAAACTACTTGGCGTGGTGGCTCCAGACCCCCACGGGCACCCTCGGGGGCCACATGCCAGCCAGGCAGGGTCCTTGCTGAGCGCTCAGTCTTCTAGGCCGGAGCAACAGTACAACAGGTAGGGTGTCTGACTGGCACACGGCCGACCCGGGTTCGATCCCCGGCATCCCATAGGGTCCCCCCAGCACCACCAGGAGTGATTCCTGAGTGCAGAGCCTGGAGTAGCCCCTGAGCATCGCGAGGTGTGGCCCCAAAACCAAATAATAGTAGTTAGAATAATCATCATCATCGTCATCATAAGTGTGGTCATAGCTCAACGCTGACTCCCAGCGGCCGAGCCCGGGCCGGGCTGGGCGGGGCAGGACTCACGATGGACAGCTTCTCCGTGGTGGTATAGCGGGCCAGGATCTCCCCGCGCTTGTTGGCCCAAGGCTCGAAGTCCGACCCCAGGACGGAGCCGTCGTCTCTGTCCCGTTTCTTTCTGGAGCTGTCCTGGGGGAAGGCAACACCGTCAGGACAGAGGGCGAGAGCGCACAACCACGGCAACAGGACTCAGTGGTATGGCAAACCTTTACTCTCAACGTGCCCCCCGCCCCCCGCCCTAAAGAGGTCCACTTGTGCAATAAAGCTCCCTGACATGCACAACACGTGTGTGTATCTGGGGGGCCAGCAGGATAGGACAGCGGGCAGGGTGTTTGCCTTGCACGGGGCCCGGCCCGGGTTCGGTTCCCATCATCCCATAGGGTCCCCTGAGCACCGTCAGGGGTAATTCCTGAGTGCAGAGCCAGGAGTAACCCCTGAGCATTGCCAGGTGTGGCCCAAAAAGAAAAAAAAATATCTCGAAAAGTCTGCTAGGATGAAGAGTTGCATTTTGGGGCGGGGTGTGTGGGGAGAGAATACTACCTTGCACACATGTAGACCCGGGTTAGAGTCTGCCAGGCGGGATCCCTGAGCTCAGAGCCAGGAGGCACCCCTGAGCACTGCTGGGTGTGGCCCCCAAATGAAACACAACCAAAAAACAATGCCCATCACACCCCCACCCCCCAAGAAACAGTAAAGATGTTTCAGTCAACTGGATTCCGGGCGTCGCTGCCCCCCCCCCTCCCCGTGGGCACCAGGGTGGACTCAGCCTAGGGGAGTCAGTTCCCCTGCCCCCCCCAACCATCCACCCACCCGGGCCCGTTACCGTGGTGGCCGCCGTGGCCATGGGCTCCGCCGTGGCTGCGAACATGGAGAGCGGGTCGGTGCCGTCCAGGACGCTGCTCAGCGGGTCCACCACGGAGCTGGAGGACGAGGAGGAGGCGGAAGAGGTGCTCCCCTTCCGGCTCACCTTCGCAGTCCTGGACTCCGTCACCTGTGGGCGGGGGGCAGAGGGCACTGGGGCACAGGCCTTCCCTGGGACAGAGCGGCCCCCGGCCCGTGCCCTGATGAGGGCACTGCTGAGCGCGAGAGCCAGGGGCCGGGGGCCATGGGCAGGGGCGGGAGGGCCCAGGCAAGGGAGGACAGGCCGCTGTGGCTCACAGCACCAGGTCGGTCCCCATCTGCGCCAGAGAAACGGCCTCTGACGGCGGGGACGGCTGGGTGCAGCTTGGCTGCTGCTCACCCAAATGCACCTCGAGAAGCACCGGGTTCGATCCCGGGCGCGGCCTGGGCCCCCCGAGCACGGCGGGCAGGGCCAGGTTTCAATCTGGAGAATAAAGGAGGAAGGAGGAGGAAGGGCTTATCTGAATCTTGCTGCTGTTTGGGCCCCACTCAGGTGGGCCCAGAGGACCCGAGGGGGGTGGCGGGGACGGAACCCGGGTCGGCCACAGGCAGGGCGAGCGCCCTCCCTGCCCTGCTACGGGGTCTGTTCCAGAGGAACTTAACTCTGGTTTCCGGGCCGCGCCTGGTGGTGCTAAGGGCTGACTCCTGGCCCTGTGCTCAGGGAATCACCAGAGGTTGGACTTGGGGGACTCTCTGGGATTCTGGGGTGGAACCCGGGTCGGCCACGTCCAAGCAAACACTCCACCTGCCGAACTATCACTCCGGCCCAGAGGAGGTCAATTCTTAAAGAACTTTCTTGGGACTGGAGCAATAGCACAGCGGGTAGAGCATTTGCCTTGCATGCAGCCAACCCGGGTTTGATTCCCAGCATCCCATAGGGTCCCCTGAGCACCGCCAGGAGTAATTCCTGAGTGCAGCGTCAGGCGTAACCCCTGTGCATCACCGGGTGTGACCCAAAAAAAGCAAAAAAAAAAAAAAAAAATCTTAAAGAACTTTCTTAAGGTCTGGGCCAGAGACAAGCAGGAGCCACCTCACCTGGGGCTTTAAAAACACACACAGAGGCCGGAGCGATAGCACAGCAGGTAAGGCGTTTACCTTGCACATGGCCCACCCGGGTTCGATCCCCGGCATCCCATATGGTTCCCCAAGCACTGCCAGGAGTAATTCCTGAGTGCAAAGCCAGGAGTAAGCCCTGAGCATCGCTGGGTGTGACCCAAAAAGCAAAACCAAAAAACAAACACACACACACAGCACAGACCCGAGCGAGAGCACAGTCGGGAGGGCGCTTGCCTTGCACACCCGGACCTGAGGTCTATCCCTGGCATCCCATGTGGTCCCCTGAGCGCCACCAGGAGTGAAAACCACCGCCTCCACCCCCCCCCCCATCCAAACAATGCCAGAAGTAGCCCCCAAGCACCACTGAGTGTGACTTAAAAAAAAAACCGGGTTCAACTCCAGCACTGCGCAGACCTTGGGCACCTCCAGGGCGGTCCTGATGGCGGCCACAATCAAATAAAAAATAAAAAAGACATGCATTTGGAGGCTGGCACAATAGCGCAGTGGGTGGGGCACCCGCTTTGCATGCGGCTGTGCCAGATTCACTCCCCGGCATCCCACAGGGGCCCCCGCTGGGAGTGATTCCGGAGCGCAGAGCATCGGAGAGTGTCTCCCGCCCCACGCCACTCCCCACCCTTCGCCAAAAAAAAAAAAACAGAAAAAAAATTTCAAAGGCGGGGCTGGAGTGATAGCACAGCGGGGAGGGCGTTTACCTTGCACTCGGCCGACCCGGGTTCGAATCCCAGCATCCCATATGGTCCCCTGAGCACTGCCAGGGGTAATTCCTGAGTGCATGAGCCAGGAATGATCCCTGTGCATTGCTGGGTGTGACCCAAAAAGCAAAAAAAAAAAAAAAAAATCAAAGGCATCTGAAAGGAAGACTTTTTCTTCTTACGGCCTTGGCACCCACTGGCACCTGTCCGTCTACTCATCCCCGAGGAGGCAAGAGCAACTTCTGCTGCTTGCTGCTACGCGTGCACCCCAAAAGTGGTCCGCTACCTTCCCCTATTTTTATCTTCCTTGAATAGGTGAGAGCTGGGGTCCCACCTGGGGAACCCACTTCAGGGACTGGGGTCCCACCCAACGGGCTAGGGTCACAGTGGGGAGCTGGGGTCACACCTGGGGTCTGGGGTCACAGTGGGTCACACGGCACCGTGGGCCTGGGTTCAAGCCCAGTACTGCAGCACAGTCCCCCAAGCACCAAGCTGGGGGTAGCCCCCCACCCAAAGAAACAAAAAACCCCTATAAACATGCAAGTTGGTAATGCAGAAGGCCATGTTTGGCTCATCCTTACAGCCCAGGAACCTTATACCCACAACCACCCCCGTGGTGGGAGAAACTGGGGTGCAGGGAAGGGGGGGGGACGAGTGGGGACGGGGAGGAGCTCGCGCGGGGGGCCCGCCAGGCTTACGGTGATGGGCTTCAGGGGGTGGTAGTCGCCCAGCTCCAGCGGCACCGCCTCCAGGCGGCAGGACGCCAGCTCGGCCTTGTAGTCCCGGTTCCGGGGGTGCCTGCGGGACGCGGACCCCACAGCAGTGAGCGGGCAGTGACCCCCAACTCCCCAGCCACCGAGACGGAGCGAGAACCTGCCACTGCGCGGGTCCCTGCATCGCCATCCCTGACGTGCGGCATCTCCCGGGGCCCGAGTGATAGCACGGTGGGGAGGGCGCTTGCCTCGCCTGCGGCCGACCCGGGTTCGATCCCCGGCATCCCATAGGGTCCCCTGAGCACCGCCAGGAGTGATTCCTGAGTGCAGAGCCAGGAGGAACCCCTGGGCACCGCCGGGTGAGTGTGGCCCCAAACCGCCCGCCCCCCAAAGTGCAGCGTCTTCATCTTCTAGACTCTTGGTGGGTGAAGTCCCCAAGGAACAATTTTTTTTTTCTTCTCTTTTGGGTCACACCCGGCGATGCACAGGGGTTACTCCTGGCTCTGCACTAGTGAATTACTCCTAGCGGTGCTCGGGGGACCCTATGGGGATGCCAGGGATTGTGCCCGGGTTGGCCGCGTGCAAGGCAGACGCCCTCCCCGCTGTGCTATCACTCCAGCCCCTGAACGATTCTTACGAACTCCCTGGAACACACTAGGAGCTAAGCCTTGATTTATACTACAAAGAGAAAGTGGGGGAAGGTCGCGTTTGGGAAAGACGGTTCAAAGAACTGGAAGGCAGGCTGGGCCGGGGGAGTGGGGGGAGGTTTGGGCTTGAACCCAGCACCGGCATCACGCTCCAGCAACGGTTCCTGAGCCCAAACTACCCCACAAAACACACAAACTCAGACATATCCACACAGGAACCTTCACGATCAGCCACGGGCGTGAAAATCTAATGATGGGTCGAGGTAGGAGCAGAGCAGGGCGGGATGTGCCTTGCTCACGGCTCGTCCAGGCTGGCTTCCCAGTCCTACACGCGCCCGTGCCAGGGGCGGCCCCCGAAACAGTGCCAGGTGTAAGCCCTGAGCACTGCCGCCAGCCCCAAACAAAGCACAGGTGTGATCCCGAGACAAAACACATTCTGTTTTTGCTTTTTGGGTCACACCTGGCAACGTGCAGGGGTTACTCCTGGCTCTGCACTCAGGAATGACTCCTAGCAGTGCTCGGGAGACCCTATGGGATGCTGGGAATCGAACCCGGGTTAGCCTCGTGCAGGGCAAACGCCCTCCCTGCTGCTGTACTATTGCCTCTGACCCCCTCAAAACACCAATTTGATGACGCCATTTCTCCTTTCAGAGCTTTCTCTTTTGTTGATTCTTTTCTTCGTTTTTTTTTGGGGGGGGTGGTTTTGGGGCCACCCCTGGCTCTGCTCAGGGGTTCTTAACCCCACCCACTGTCAAGAAAAATTGATTTCTGAAAGGCTAACTTAAGAGGATGGTTCGAAAGGTAATGTAATCTGAAATTCACAGGCAAAAATGCTTTTCATCCTATACTGATTTTGCTTTCATCCTATGTTATTGATAAATCAATCCACCGCTCAGGGGGAAAAAAGCACTTATCAAAATAGCCCCAGGGCTTGAGACGCAGCAACATAAGTAATAGCTCTCATTTATCAACACAGCGGCAAAGGGCCCGGCCAATCTTTGGCCTCCTTTGGCCTGGGCAATCGAGCCCAGGATCGCGCCCACTTTTCAGGCAGAACAGCCGAGGCTGGCATGACCACTTGTCACTGACGGCTACAAGGAACTCTCAGCCTGATCAGGCCACAGCTGCACGGCTCCCGAGTCAACGTTCTGGAGAGATCGAGAGGTCACCCTAATACTTGGAAAACTGCGCAGTGGGACAGCAGATTGGGTGAAGGCCACTCGCCCTGCAGCTGCGGCCGGAGATGGCCCCTTGAGCACTGAGAGCCGTCCCCGAGCACAGAGCCAGAAGTCGGCACTGAGCACCGCTGGGTGTGGCGCCCAAACCAAAGAAACTTGGAAAGCAACTAGTTTTTCTCTTTAAAGGGCCAAGTGGGGGGTGCGCATGCGCGTGCGTGCGTGCGTGTGTGTGATTTTGTGGTTGGTTTTTGCTTGTTTGTTTGTTTTTGCTTTTTGGAGTCACACCGGCAATTCTCAGGGCTTCCTCCTGGCCCTGCACTCAGGAATCACTCCTAGAGGTGCTTGGAGGACCATATGGGATGCCAGGGATTGAACCTGGGTCAGCCGCATGCTAGGAAAACGCCCTATCTGCTGTACTATCCCTCTGACCCCAAAGGGTCAAATTTTTTTTTCTTTTTGGGTCACACCCAGAGATGCACAGGGGTTACTCCTGGCTCTGCACTCAGGAATTACTCCTGGTAGTGCTCAGGGGGTCACATGGGATGCTGGGAATCGAACCCGGGTCGGCCACGTGTAAGGAAAACGCCCTCCCCGCTGTGCTATCGCTCCAGTTCCAGTGCCAATTTTTTTTTAAAGTTAAAATGAAATAAACTGCCAGGAGAGAAACACTGCCTATGAAGGTTGGGAGTGAGGCTCAGGGTGGACACTGGCCTTGCACGGCTAAGGACCTGCAGTCAGTCTCTCCACCCTAACGCCGCACTGAAAAAAGAAAAGGAAAAGGCCCAGCAGATAGTGCACAGGTTTTGCATGTGAGTCGCAGGTTTAATCCACAGTGCCCCCTAAACAGGGGTGTAACCCCCCCCCCCAAAAAAAAATACCTCTGTGCGGGGAGGGAAGGGAAATTGGGTCTGAGAGTTCAGCGGGCAGGAGCAAATTCTCTGCATGAGGAGCCTGGATTTGATCCCCTGAGCATGGTTAGATGTGGCCCAAAAAAGAAAAGGGGAAACAGTCACCTCTCTGAATGCGACTGAAGCGCTGCTCTACGCTTGGATCTCAGGGAGAGCCGACAGCGACCTCTAGTGGGCACTGTCTCAAAAATCCTTTCCCCTGGCTCAGAGCGCTGGGGAAAGTGTCTCTCTCCAAGGCCGGGGAAGGGGGGGGGGGGCGCTCTCCCTGCCAGTCACCAGACTTAGCTGCCACAATACCAGGAAACATGCCTCACCCCCCAGGCTGACTGCAGCTGGCCGCGCCCTCCGCTGTCACCCACAGGCTGTGTGCCCCAGATGAGCCGCTTGTAAATCAACAGCTTCAGCTCTCAGGCCTCTACTTCTGCATCTGAAAAATGGGGTTGATGTGAGCATTAAATGCACACTCAGCCCAAGCCTGGCACCTCTCAGTTTCCGTCAATGTCCAGCTTTAAGAGAAGACACCTCAGCCTCCTCCCGCCACGAGCCACACCAGGCATTGGTGACAAAGAGAGTCATCGCCCCATCCCTTTGACTCAACTAACAAGGCTACTAGGGGCACAAAGGCAAACAGAGGGAAGTCTAAAGCAGAACCCCGGGAGAAACTTGGGAAAGAGTCTACGTGTTGGGGCTGGAGCGATAGCACAGCGGGGAGGGCGTTTGCCTTGCACTCGGTCAACCGGGGTTCAATTCCCAGCATCCCATATGGTCCCCTGAGCACTGTCAGGGGTGATTCCTGAGTGCATGAGCCAGGAGTAACCCCTGTGTATCGCCGGGTGTGACCCCCCCCCAAAAAAAAAAAAGAGTCTACATGCTAAAAGGCTGATGTCTTGCTGGCAGTGTCAAAACATCAGAGGTGAACACACACACACACACACACACACACACACACACACAGAGGCAGAAATGGGCATCTTCCTAATTACATCTTTCCTGACTACAGAATTTCAGATGTTAACTGCTTGTTGTTAATTGTCTGTTGTTGTTTAAATTCCGCGTATCCTATTAGGATCTTAAACTTGTATGACCAAGTTTAAGAAAACTGGGGGCTGGTACAAAGAGATAATACAGTGGGTAGGGTGCTTGCCTGGACCGAGGTGAACTTGGGTTTTATCCCCAGAACCCATATAGTCCTCTGAGTACTGCCAGGCAGGTGTGGCCCGAAAAACAAAAGGGGAAGGGAGGGAAGGAGGGAGGGAGGGAGGAAGGAAGGAAGGAAGGAAGGAAGGAAGGAAGGAAGGAAGGAAGGAAGGGAGGGAGGGAGGGAGGGAGGGGAAGAAGGAAGGAAGGAAGGGAGGAAGGGAGGGAGAGAGGGGAAGAAGGAAGGAAGGAAGGAAGGAAGGAAGGAAGGAAGGAAGGAAGGAAGGAAGGAAGGAAGGAAGGAAGGGAGGGAGGGAGGGAGGGGAAGAAGGAAGGAGGGAAGGAAGGGGAAGAAGAAAGGGAAGGAAGGAAGGAAGGAAGGAAGGAAGGAAGGAAGGAGGGAGGGAGGGAGGGAGGGAGGGAAGGAAGGAAGGGAGGGAGGGGAAGAAGGAAGGAAGGAAGGAAGGAAGGAAGGAAGGAAGGAGGGAAGGAAGGAAGGAAAAGGAAGGAAGGAAGGAAGGAAGGAGGGAAGGAAGGAAGGAAAAGGAAGGAAGGAAGGAAGGAAGGAAGGAAGGAAGGAAGGAAGGAAGGAAGGAGGGAGGGAGGGAGGGAGGGAGGGAGGGAGGGAAGGAAGGAAGGAAGGAAGGAAGGAAGGAAGGAAGGAAGGAAGGAAGGGGAAGAAGAAAGGAAGGAAGGAAGGAAGGAAGGAAGGAAGGAAGGAAGGAAGGAAGGAGGGAAGGAAGGAAGGAGGGAAGGAAGGAAAAGGAAGGAAGGAAGGAAGGAAGGAAGGAAGGAAGGAAGGAAGGAAGGAAGGAAAGGTTCTAGAAGGGCAAACCCAGGCAACGGGCACACAGGGCAAAGGGTTGTCTGTAAGGCGTCAAACCAGAAGCCCGAGTCTGATTACTTCCAGGCCGTGTGCTTGTCTTATCTGCTCACTCGGTGTAAACCCTTTAACGTCACTTGGGAGGATCAGAAAACTATGTCCCTTTCCAAGTAGGGCGGCGCTCACATCTTCCCCAAAGCACCACTATTACACCCTGGGGACCGGAGCGCCCACCACGCCTCGGTACTCCAGTGGCCAGAGCCCCGCCTGCAAGTCTTGGGCACGTGCCATTCCCTCCTGCTGGGCGAGCTCCTACTCATCCTCCAAAACCCAAGCCGGGGCTCTCCTCTCTGAATTCAGCCGGCGCGACCTCAGCCCACGGCCTGCTCTGGCACCCCTCTCCCGTGTGTCTCTGCCCCGTTAACGAGCCCGGCAGCTCCCGGAGGCCCAGGCCCGGGGTACCCGGGCGTGCTCGGGGCCCCGCACCCCGCCCGTGTGCGCGTCTCCAGGCAAGGAGCGGCTCAGACACTGCTCGGAACTCGCCATCCCTGCAGGCAGGGGCCGTTTCCCTTCGGAAATCCACGGAGAAGGGGACGTGCACGGCGCGGGGAGTCCCCTGCAGAGAAGCCACTTCGCACCCGCGCCCCAGGCAACGGCCCGAGCGGTCAGTGGTCAGGGCCTCCGGGGGCGGGACGCGGCTGGGAGACCCCGCAGTGGCCGCGCCCACGCGCTCACGCTCCCCCCGAGCCGTCCACGGCGGAGTCGAGACCCAAGACAACCCAGGGCAGCCCCTCTCCGAAGCCCACCCGCCGCCTCTTCCTTACCAGGGGAAGGCAGCCATCTTGCCGGTCACATGACCCTCGGGGCTGCGGCCGCCGCCTCTTTCCTCGCTTCCAGACCCGCCCCGCCTCCCGCTGGCCGCCATGATTGGGAAGGGCAGACGCGCCGCTAGCGAAGCCCAGATGAGGCGCCCTGGCCGCCATGATTGTAAAGGGCAGACGCGCTGCCGGCGGAGCCTAGTGCGGCGCCCCGGCCGCCATGATTGTGAAGGGCAGACGCCCGCTGGCGAAGCCCAGACCGCCATGATTGTAAAGGGTCGCGTGGAGTATTTTTATTTATTTATTTATTTATTTATTTATTTATTTATTTTTGCCGCGAATTTGCGGTTCGGCTGGAAGCCACGCCCCCCCGCTTGCCCTCCGGCGCCGTGGAAATGGAACGCTGTGACTCCGTCCACTTCCCAGGCCTGTCCCAACCTGGTTCTTTCCCTGGCACTACATCCGGAGTGCTCCCTGAGCACAGTCAGGAGTAAGACCCAGAACAGCGGATGTACCACCCCCCCCATAAAATCAGTCTATTTTCTTTCTTTCTTTCTTTCTTTCTTTCTTTCTTTCTTTCTTTCTTTCTTTCTTTCTTTCTTTCTTTCTTTCTTTCTTTCTTTCTTTCTTTCTTTCTTTCTCTCTCTCTCTCTATCTCTCTCTCTTTCTTTCTTTCTTTCTTTCTTTCTTTCTTTCTTCCTTTCTTTCTTTCTTTCTTTCTTTCTTTCTTTCTTTCTTTCTTTCTTTCTTTCTTTCTTTCTTTCTTTCTTTCTTTCCTTCCTTCCTTCCTTCCTTCCTTCCTTTTTGGGTCACACCTGGTGATGCACAGGGGTTACTCCTGGCTCTGTGCTGAGGAATTACCCCTGGCCGTGCTCAGGGGGCCATATGGGATGCTGGGAATAAAACCCGGGTCGGCCGCGTGCAAGGCAAACGCCTTACCTGCTGTGCTATATCGCTCCAGCCCCTCAGTCTATTTTCTTAATCCAAGTCTGCAGCGCCAGGCATTTGCATGCTATGCAAGGCACAGTCAGTGCTTGTGCTGGGCACTTTGCATTCCCCAGAGGCTGCCACGCCCTGAAGCAACCATTCTTTCCCAGTGTATGCAACCAGCCATTTGACTTTATTTGGTAGTGGTGGGGGGTGTGCAAAAACTAACAGAGTGGGATTATTATGTGAAGCTTTGAAGTGATTTGGGGACTGGGAATAAACAGTGTGAAGGTGGAGTAGTGAAAGCCGGTATCACCTGTGATGAACTGTCCACGGTCACCCGTGCCCCAGCCAGGATTGCCTCCACCTACCTCCCACCCCGGCGAGGATGAGGGGGAGATCGTGGTACAAACGTGTATTTTTTTTTCTCTTCCCGTTTTTTTTTTTTTTTTCCTTTTTGAGTCACACCAGGCGATGCACAGGGGTCACTCCTGGCTCTGCACTCAGGAACTACCCCTGGCGGTGCTCAGGGGACCCTATGGGATGCTGGGAATTGAACCCAGGTCGGCCACATGCAAGGCAAACGCCCTCCCCGCTGTGCTATCGCTCCAGCCCCTCTTCCCGTCATCTTTTTCAGACTGAAAGAGGCTGAAAAAACATCTTCTCCAAAGAGCTTTTCTGGGGAAGGCCTTGGGATATACCCTCTGCCCTCCATCCCGTAGAATGTGAGCAGTCTCGCAGAGTCCTAGTTTCTTCATGCAACGCTTCTGACTTTCAGCGGAAAGAACAAAGTGCTCAGCAAATGCCTTGGAATTCAACAGAAGCTTCACTTCTCCTCTCCCACAGCCCGGAGAATGAGTGAGTCTTCTGTGATGCTCGCGGAGCCTCTGCCAACAGATGATGCAGCGGGTGACAAGGCAGTGCCTGTCACCCGGGACATCTCTTTTCAACGGCAGCACCTGGGCCCGGGTGAGAATTCACCAGCTGGTGTGTGCACACGCTCAGGCGCCGCAGGGAGCGACCCCCCACCCCCGCCCCTTGGGTGTGGCCCCCAAACAATTAAAAAACCTGCAGGTTCTGATTTATTCGGACCACTGGCTTTGCATTTCTACCAAATACCCAGACCACTGCATGTTTTGTTTTTCTTTTTGTATTTGAGCCACACCTGGCGATGCTCAGAGGTTGCTCCGGGCTCTGTGCTCAGAAATCACTACTGGTGGACTCGGTGAGTGGCATATAGGATGCCAGGGATTGAACCTGGGCTGCCCGCGTACAGGGCAAATGCCCTCCCCGCTGTGCTACTGCTCCGAACGTTAAGTCTCCCTTTGTTTTTTAAAATCATTTTGGCCCAATTATGACGCCCAAGAGAGTGCTCAAAGTGGCCAACCATCCCAACTCCACTCTTTTTGGTTCCTTGTTTTTGAGCCAGACCAGCAGTGCTCAGGACTCCCTCTTGGCTCTATGCTCAGGGGTCACTCCTGCACTCAGGGGAACCGTATTTGGTGCCAGGGATCAAACCCAGGTGGGTCACAAGCCAGTACCCTGCCTGCTGTACTGTCTCTCCAACCCAATTTTAGGCCTTGGGGCCATCCCCGCAGTGTTCCGGAGCTGTTCCTGTGTTCAGAAACAAGCCTGGCAGGGCTCTCGGGGGCCATCTGGGTGCCGGGGATCAAGCCAGGATGCGGTTCATGTCTTTTGCCTCTACAATCGATCCAGTCCAGAACTTTTGATTTTTTTTTCCTTTTTGGGTCACACCCAGCGATGCTCAGGGGTTACTCCTGGCTCTGCACTCAGGAATTACTCCTGGCGGTGCTCAGGGGACCCTATGGGATGCTGGGACTCAAACCCGGGTTGGCCGTTGTGCAAGGTAAATGCCCTACCCGCTGTGCTATCGCTCCAGCTCCCCAGTTCAGAACTTTTCACTATAAAAGAAATTATCATAGTAGAGGAGCCAGAGAAATAGTAGCAGTAAGGCACCTGCCTTGCATGGGGGTCGACCTGGATTCAATCCACAGCAGCCCCAATGGTCCCCCGAGCACCACCAGGAGTGATCCCTGAGTGGAGACAAGAGTAAGCCCTTCAGGTGTGGCCTCAAAACCACTGAAACAAAAAGGATCATATATTAAGTATTATGTTTGGGGCAGCTATTTCTCAATCCCCGACCTGTGGCAAATGAACTATGAAGCTAGATTGCTTTTCAGAAGAAAAGTTTATTTTCTCTTTTGTCTAGAAGCAAACTTAGTGAAAATGAAAGTATAAAAATAAATATGATTTACATTAATACAATCCACTCAAAGTAACAAAAAAAATAACAAAATGTTTATAAATAAAAATCCATTAGAAGCACAAAACAATGGCACTTTGATGAGAAAAATCTGTGAACATGAAAAAAACGTGTACAACACAAACATTTCTCTTTACATGAAAACCACTCAAGGTCCTCATCCTTAATCTAAAACTAGTTTCAACTTCCTTCAAAACACACTGCTTTTTAAAAACTAATCTGCATTAATGTACACACCGTCAGCATCTGTCTTTCTTATCGGAGAGGGCCCACCACAACACAGTGAGCAATATCCTGAGTTTTCAGAATAATAAAGCACAATTTGTCATCTCAAGAGGATAATTTGACCTACTTTTTTTTTCTTTTTCGATTTTTGGGTCACACCCGGCGTTGCACAGAGGTTATTCCTGGTGGTGCTCGGGGGACCCTATGGGACGCTGGGAATTGAACCGGGTTGGCTGCATGCAAGGCAAACAGCCTACCCACTGTGCTATCGCTCAAGCCCTGATCTATTTTTTCTACAAATAAAGAAACCCTGATACCTCAAGACACTTTTACTCTTTTCTATAATTCCTGGTTCTCTCAGTCAATAAACTGATACATCTCAGTGAAAAAAAAACAAGTTGATGCCAAGAGTTAATTATTTGATGTCCCCAGCTGGATGTGAAGGTGAATTTTGTTGTGTTCTTCTGTTTTGGGGTCACGCCCAGCAAGTGCTCAAGGCTGACTCCCGGCTCTGTGCTCAGGCACCACTCCTGGCGGTGCTTTCGGGAACCTGCGGGACCCTCCCTAAAATCACATTCCCTCGGTAACATTTTGGGGTTCTGGTTTGAGGTGGGCAGGTGAGTGACGGGAACCCTTCAACCAGCAGTAATGCAGAATTCTCTTTTTTTTTGGGTCACACCAGGCGATGCACAGGGGTCACTCCTGGCGGTGCTTGGAGGACCATATGGGATGCCGGGGATCGAACCCGGGTCGGCCGCGTGCAAGGCAAACGCCCTACCCGCTGTGCTATCGCTCCAGCCCCAGTAATGCAGAATTCTCAACCTAAAATATCACGGTCCCAACTTCGAGAAAGCCCGCGTTCCTTCCGGCAGACGGCCCTTTGGTCTCGTCACGCGTGCTAGAAAAGGCCAACGGAGACGAAGCAGAACGACAGAGAAGCGCCACGGGCATGCAACGTGGAATCCTTGATTTCTACAGACGGGGTGGATGGGGGGCGCGGCGGGGAGAACGTTCCCAGGCGCTCGTCTTGCAGCTAGGGTGTGCCCTTTCCCCTTCCCGGGAAGCCTCGACGGGTTGGCAGAGACACTCGTTGACAGTCCTGTGGTGGGAACCAACCCACCGGCCCGCTGAGTTGCCAGTGGGTCAAAGGCGCATGTGCTTGGAACCAGGAGGCCCCGGCCGCCTCGGGGGCAGGCAGAGGTGGGCCGTGGGCAGCAGGCAGGGGGTTCTCCCCTCTGCGGCAGCTCTGTGGAGTCCCAGGCTGGGGGAGAGGAGAGCCGAGTGTGCAGGGCCGGAGGTAGAACCTGGAGGCCTCACGCATGCAAGGCAGAAGAAGCGCTGTTGAGAGGCACAAAAGCAGAAGGGAACCAAAAAACAAAACCACAATTCTTTTTCTTTTTCTTTTTGGGTCACACCCGGCGATGCTCAGGGGTTGCTCCTGGCTCTGCACTCAGGAATCACTCCTGGCGGTGCTCGGGGGACCATAGGGGATGCTGGGAAATCGAACCTGGGCCAGCCCATGTCAGGCAAACGCCCTCCCCGCTGAGCTATTGCTCCAGCCCCCACAAATTCTTCTGTCATCATTTCCCCCGGCTTGCAGCAGGATCTGATTTGGTTTCTCAGACTCGTCCGTCGGTGTGCAGAAAATGCCGGAAACTTCTGTTTCAGAACTTCCTGCTCACTCAACCCACCTGTCCAGTATTTCACAGAAATAAACCCAAATGTCTTTTAAATGTACACAAAAGGTTCCCTGCAAACACCCGAGTGTGGAAAACAAACTGATGTTCGTACAGGTGAAGCACAGAGAGGAGGCAATTGCTAAACAAGAAGGGTCTTCCCCCACACCTGGTATTAAGAGAAGGGGACCCGCGGGGTCAGGATTAGCCGGACTGACCCACTGACCAGCCCTTAGACAGGACATCACTGTGCCTGTGTAAACAGAGTCTGGGGAGAAACAGCCTCAGGCAGAGAGAACAGAAGCCTGGGGACCTTCCCCCACTGTTTCTTTTCTTTTCTTTTTCATCCCAGTGAATGTTGTCTTCTTAAATTGTCGCAACATTTGGCCGCTTTCTTTGGATTTTTCCTGCATATACTCCTAAAAACAGAGCAAAATTACTGTTTATTTTGCAATCTTCGTTTTCCTAAAATGGTGCCATTTTATAAGCACTTACAATGGAAATTGACACTAAACTGAGCATTTAATTTTTTTTTTCTTTTTGGGCCACAGCCAGCGATGCACAGGGGTTAATCCTGGCTCTGCACTCAGGAATTATTCCTGGCGGTGCTTGGGGGACCATATGGGATGCTGGGAATCATACCCGGGTAGGCCGCGTGCAAGGCAAACGCCCTCCCCGCTGTGCTGTCACTCTAGCCCCTGAGCATTTCATTCTTACATAAAAAAAATCTGGTGTTACAGAGCACAATTTAATTTTATTTTTGTTGTGGGGTTTTGTTGAGCTTTTTAGGTCACACCTGAGAATGCTCAGGGTTTAGATACTCCTGGCTCTGCACTCAGGAATTATTCTTGGTGGTGCTCGGGGCACCCTGTGGGATGCTGGGGATTGAACCTGGGTTGGCCGTGTGACAGGCAAATGCCCTCCCAGCTGTCCTGTTGCTCTGGTCCCAATCACAGCACGATTTTAAAACATAATAAAATGAAACAGAGGAAAGGGGCGGTGCCTGTAGTAGGCGGAACAGGAAGAGGAAAGACTGAGGCTGATGCTCCCCTGCCCCGCCCCCTCCACCTAACCCTCTCACTGCTGCTACCTCCTACTTTAATTAATTAGTGTCTTCTGAATTTCGCCATGAACGAGAGTTGAGCACAAAACAGCAAATAATAAAAGACATTTTAAAACGTGAGATCAGACTGCAATGTCCTTTGCAAAAACTATCAACAGGGGCTGGAGCAATAGCACAGCGGGGAGGGCGTTTGCCTTGCTGGGTTCGATTCCCAGCATCCCACAAGCTCCCCCGAGCACCGCCAGGAGTCATTCCTGAGTGCATAAGCCAGGAGTAACCCCTGTGCATCGCCGGGTGTGACCCCAAAAGATAAAAAAAAAACAAAAACCAAAACCTATCAACAACTTATAAGTGCTTTTAAAAATGTTAACCCTTAGACTTCTTCTCTGGTCTCAGAGTACGGTATTCCATCATAATCAAGAGTTCTCTATAAAGGACCTACTGAATAGTTTCCTCCATGTAAATCAAATCAAGGCATAATTCAAACTGTTTGAAACAACTTAGACCTTTAAAGATCTAAGCGGGGAAGGGGCCGGAGGGATAGTGCAGCGGGGAGGGCATTTGCTTTGCATGCAGCATGCCTGGGTTCAATCCCCGGCACCCCGTAGGGTCCCATGAGCATGCCAGGAGTGACCTAAAAAAAGAAAATTTTCAAGCAGGGGGGCCAGAGACATAGTACAATGGGTAGGGCATTTGCCTTGCATGCCGTCAATCTGGGTTTCATCCCCGGCTCCTTACATCCCACCTGGGGCCCCTGAGCACCCAGATGTTTAGGGCAAAGAGCCAGGAGTAAGTTCAGCGCAGCAGATCCCCCAATTGCCCCCCAAAAAGGAAAAGAAAAATCTAAGCAGGAAAGAGCAGCTTTTTGTGTGGTTTCTGTTGGTTTTGGTTTGGGGGCTGTACCTGGTGGTGCTCAGGGGCTTGCCCTGGCAGAGCGTGGTGGAGCCCGGGGGTGCTGGGGACTGAACCCAGGTCAGCTGTGTGCAAGGCAAACGACCTCCCGCCCAAGCGATCACTCTGGCCCCAAAGCAATCTTTCTAGGGGCAAGTCACAGTCCTGGTCTTGAGTCACAGCTGGGCTTTTAATGTACTTGTTCCTCAGGCAAGGGGACAAAATCCATTAATCTTTTTCAAGTGGCAAAATATGCACTCGTGTATAAATAAACTTTATGAAAAGTGGGAAAGACCTTTCATTCTTCTTCTAAAGATGCATACTGTACACATTATTCTGAGGATTAAGTGCATTTGATTTTTCAATTATGCTGCAAGTTTTGGAACAAAAGTTCTGAAAGAAACAGTCGGTGGTCATGAAACTCCGTGTACATTAATTACTGCAGTGATTTCCTGTGCATCCTTTATACTGCAGGGTATTATTAAACAGAGACAGTAGTTGCAATTTTGCTTCTAGGTTCACAAGTGACAAATAGTGGAGATGAAATGTATGGAAAAAGAACACAAAGAAAGAATATTAGTGAGAATAACACTAATTCTTCGATGACTTGTGAGCTAGCTAGGTCTGATCACGATATATGTAACATGAAAATGAGAAAAAATGCAAAATGGTCTTCAAGTTTCACATCATCTCACTTCATCTCACAAGCAACTAATCTGCCATTTGATTTGGTTCAAGTGATCTGGTTCACTGGATCTTCTACACTTGCCGGTTGTGACGGCCTTGGTATGAGCAGGAATTTCAGCTAGAGAATTACCCGCTTTAAAAGGGTTCCTGTGAAGATGATTTCTTTGTTTGTTTGGGGGCCACACCCAGTGGTGCTTAGGGCTTACTCCTGGCTCTGCACTCAGGAATCTCTCCCGGAGGCCTCAAAGGACCATATGGGAATGCAGGCCATGGATGGATCGAACCCAGGTCAGTCATGTGCAAGGCAAACACCCTACCCTCTGCACTAAACCTCCAGTCTCCCAAATGACCTTTTATGTCACCCTAATACCTGTAAGCACAGCAAGCTGGAGCGATAGCACAGTGGGTAGGGCGTTTGCCTTGCACGTGGCCAACCCGGGTTTGATTCCTCCATCCCTCTCGGAGAGCCCGGCAAGCTACCCAGAGTATCCTACCTGCACAGCAGAGCCTGGTAAGCCCCCCGTGGTGTATTCTATATGCCAAAAACAGTAACAACAAGTCTCACAGTGGAGACGTTACTGGTGCCTGCTCAAGCAGATCGATGAACAACGGGACAAGGACAGTGTAAGAATTATGTTCTTTACATACAAGCTAACGGGAACCAAGCATTTCAATGGCATGATCAATATCTTGTTTGCTCTTTCAACTGACGGGAATAAATGGTGGCAATGTGACCCAATTTCTGTTTATACCCTCCTAAATTGGAGGAAATCACTTAGTAATGGAAGCTCTAAATCAGGCTTAAGAGCTTATTAACGGGAAGATTAGCGTTGATTAGGGATTAAATGTTAATCGCCCAGTAATTTATTGTTTAGAATGCTTAGAAAGCAGCAGAGTTCAAGGGAAGAATTTTGAGCTTAGTTTTGGTGAACGCACTCTCAAGTATTTCTAAATTCGGCATTAAGGCATTTGCCTGAGAGTTTTGCATTTCCGCAACACTTAAGGTGTCTTCTTGCCACCAGAAAGAGAATGTAGAGGGGTCCCGTTTCCACTTCGCCCTTAAACCATCCTCAAATACAGAACAAAGGGAGCGTTCGCGTCAAGTTTCTCCCTGAGCAAAAGGCTCCGGAGACACAAGCTGACGGCGGCCCGCCTGGCATATTCACACATGATCTTGTGGTCACAGGGCAATTTTTCCCTTCCTCCTGTGCTGGCTCAACTATTTCCGGGGGACGAGTCTGGGCCCCGTGCCTGGTTTTTTTTTTTGTTTTTTTTTTTTTTTGCTTTTTGGGTCACACCCAGCGATGCTCAGGGGTTACTCCTGGCTTTGCATTCAGGAATTACTCCTGGCGGTGCTTGGGGGACCATATGGGATGCCGAGGATCGAACCTGGGTCGGCCGCATGCAAGGCAAACGCCCTACCCGCTGTGCTATCGCTCCAGCCCCCTGGGCCCTGTGCCTGGATGTTGGCATCAGGTCATTCCTGTGTCAGCTGCCCTCATACACAGGGTTCCTGCTGGAGCCGAGCACAGCTGCCACCGTGTTCAGACAGGGCTTTTAGAAAGCTGCTTCCCCCAGGTGCTCCCGGCTGTCAAGACTGTGGGGGGGGGGGGCGGTCAGAATCCCACCATACGGGGACCAACACGATCTCGTGGGGAGACAAGAGTGTGAATATGCCGCAGCAGCGGTGGGCAGGCCAGACAGCGGGATGGGGGCGGGGCGGGGTGGGGGGGTGCCGGTCTTACTTGCAGGGGGCTGCGTGCGGGGGGCTACACACCTGACGCAGGCGCTCTGCTAGGCTCTCTGCTCTGTGAAGGCTTCTGTCTAGCGGGCACACCCCCCTTCACTGCTGCCTTAGGGGTTCTGATCGAACACAGAAAGGTTAATAAGTCTCTCGCACTCGAGGTAGCAACGTCCAACATTCAAAGGGAGCGCCTGGACTTGGTGGGGGGGAGGGGCGGCGGGGGGGGGGCTAGGGGCTCTGGCCGCCCCCCCGAGCGTCACCGTGGCGGTGACTTCCTGGGCCATCACTCTGGTGGTGCTGGCTTGACTCGAGGGATGCGGAGAATGGTTCAATGAGCAGGGTGGGATGGGATGGAGAGAACATGCCGACGGACGGTGAGAACGAACACAGAACACACAGCGGCAGGCCCTGGGGCCCCCCGCGCTCCGCCAGCGCGTCGGAGAGCTGCCTCCGGCCAGGAGAAAACATCGCGTTTGGGAAAGAGGCTCCGAAGAACACCCGGGTCACGCTTCCCTGTCAGCGAGACTCCCCCGCGAGCGGCCGCCTTACCCTTGCCGGCTGAGCAGCCGATGAGCTGGCGCGTTCTGCCCTTGGTTGGGCTGAAGGACTCTGTTAAGGAAGCAAATAAAGAAGTTCACTCGGAGGGGCTGGAGCGATAGCACAGCAGGTAGGGCGTTTGCCTTGCACGCGGCCAACCCGGGTTCGAATCCCAGCATCCCATAGGGTCCCCTGAGCACTGCCAGGAGTAATTCCTGAGTGCAGGAATTACAGGAGTAACTCCTGTGCATCGACAGGTGTGACCCAAAAAGCAAAAAAAAAAAAAAAAAAAAAAGAAGTTCACTCGGAGAGGCCGACTCCAGCCCTTTTTTCTCTGCCATTTTCCCTCATTAGATGAGAGACGGTACAGGGTCTATTCCACACAGCAGAGCACTTTGATGAGAGCAACTGAATGGACACGGTCCTTCATCAAGAACCCAAACCTCAGTATCTTAGCGGGTGATATCCAACCTAAGCTTTACTCCTGGTGCCTTTAGACAACTGACTTCCTTTACAAAGGCCAACGATTCCTGGGAAATACCCAAGGAGCAATTTTATCCTCTGCAAGTAACAGCCGGGTCAGGTGGAGTCAGCTAGCTTTCTAAGGTTTTCAAAAACCAAAGGGCTCAGAAACCATATACCGAGCTCAGATGTCTTTGCTTTATTTTCGGACCACACCTGGAGATGCTCAGGATTACTTCTGCCTCTGCACTCAGGAATTACTCCTGGAGGTGCTTGGGGACCATATGGGGTGTCAGGGATTGAACCCAGGACTGCCACATGCAAGGCAAACACCCTCCCCGTTGTGCTATTGCTCCGGCCCCAGCTTTAGTTATTGTTTGGTTTGGGGGCCACACCCTGCCGGGAGCCAATGCCCGGGAACCAATATGGCAGTACAACCTGACCTGTAACTAAGGAACAAGCGCTTCTCGGGAAAAATATCCAAGTACCTTTTGAAGGTTGCAGAACAACGCCCAGGGTAACTGCCAGCAGGGCCCACATCCAGTTTCATTAAACTTTTGCATTCTTTGCTAGTCCCCCATTCTGCCCACTTCATCTAATCAACTATAAAAAACTAGCTGAAGAGAAATAAAACTGGAGCTTGATCAGATTCTTGCTTTGTTCCCATTCTTCTTTTCTTTTCTTTTTTCTTTGGGGGGGGTCACACCCGGCGATGCACAGGGGTTACTCCTGGCTCTGCACTCAGGAATTACTCCTGGCGGTGCTCAGGGGACCATATGGGATGCTGGGAATTGAACCCGGGTCGGCCGCGTGCAAGGCAAACGCCCTACCCGCTGTGCTATCGCTCCAGCCCCTCCCATTCTTCTTGTGTCTGTCTCTTTGTCACTCGCGCACCCTCTCCTGGCCATCCACGTCGACCAAGTCCCTCGGGACGGGACAACACCCAGTGGTGCTCAGGGCTTACTACTGGGTCTCCTCTCAGGGATCATTCCTGGTGGTGTTTGGGGTCTAACAAGGCTCAGCCACACGTTAAGGTCAACACTTTAACCTCTGCCCTATAGCTTCAACCCGCTGGAGGTCGAATTTCTGCCAAAGTCAGCACATCCTACAGAAAGTAACAGCAACGTCCGTGGGTCCACCAGGTCTGAATCGGGCTAGGCCGTAGCTTCGATCTGACCCTGCGATCCTTTGACTTACCAGAAATACCCCACTGATCTCAAGAATAAAATCAATAGGAAAGAGGTTCAAGTTTTAAAATAAAAACATTTTTTTTACCAAAAAAAAAAAAAGCCTCTTCGAGACTAAGTGATGTTTCTCACCTTGCTTCAGAAGGATTTTGTTTAACCAGAAATTTCTTATTTGGCATTCCCATCTCAGCAGCTCTGACACAAATAAAAATAAGAACAATGATTTTAGAAAGGGGGAAACGGACGTGACCTAGGAAGGCAGACTCAGATGATCTGTTAAAAGCGGATATATCCTACTGGAACGCAAATCCTGAGAACAGCAAAGGCTAATGTCAGGGAAGAATTTCAGGGAAAAGGACGTGGCTCCATGCGAAAGCGCATATCCCCATGCATGGGGCCCTGGATTCAAACCTCAGAAACACACCCCCCAACACACACACACCCCCACACACAAAGGTGGTGGCGGGGGTGGGGGTTTGGGGGAGGAGAAACAGGTAAAGGGATCGAAAGGTTGAAAAAATGCTTTTCCTCAGCTCAGTTTCAGAACAGTTAAACTGTCTCTTATTTCTAATCTGGATCTACAAGTAGACCCAAGTATGAGCAAACTTAGCAGTTGATCTGATAATCCATTAATGTGATGTGACCCACAAAGAAACTTACTTCATGAACTTCTTCCTATCGAGAGACTTCTGTGTTGCGGCAGACAGAGCCACCCGTGGACTTTTCATTTTATCCTTTAAAACACAAAGAATAAAAGGACATGACGCTTTGGAGCCCGTGCCACTGAGGAACCTGAGGCCAGAATCGTCTCCCAGGGCACCGAGAGCTGCTCTGGATCCCTGGCACCAGGTTCACCCAACTGAGCCAGGAGCAGCCCTTGAGCACGACTGACAAAGTCCAATTATCCATCGTGCTCGTGCGATGGCGCTTCCACAGAAACCCACCACGTGCGGGGCTCCGAGAGCTTCCATGCTGCGCAGCGGCAGGCCAAGGTCGCACACTCGCCTGTGGACAAATCTTCTGGCTTCTGGGCGCCCTCCAGCCCGCACCCTCTGGGCCCCTCCCCTGGCTGCATTCACAGAACTCGGGAGGTGCCGCTCCAAGTTCCGGGAGCCGAGTCAGGGAGTTATCAGACGTGGGAAAGACGGGGCTGGAGCGATAGCACAGCGGGTAGAACATTTGCCTTGCACGTGGCCGACCCGGGTTCGATCCCCAGCATCCCATAGGGTCCCCCGAACACCGCCAGGAGTGATTCCTGAGTGCAGAGCCAGGAGGAACCCCTGTGCATCACCGAGTGTGACCCACCCCCCAAAAAATTTTGGGAAAGAGGTGGCAGGATCCCAGATTTGCAGCTGGTCTGCAGGGAGCCGCTAAAGGGCGGGAGGTCTCAAGGTCCCACCCTCAGCGTGGAGACTCGGCTGCAGACGCCGGACAGACAGAGTGACAACTGAACTGGTGTGCTCCCCAGGCAGCCGTGAGGCCGGGGGGACCCCACTGTCGGGTGGCAGGTCTCTGGGATTGGAAACAGGTCTCCCTTCCCAGGGCCCTCAACCCACACCCCGCCACGTACCATCTGCCTGAGCATCTTCTCTTTGCGAACCTCCCGGTCATGGTGGAGGATGGACATCCTTTCCGCCGCGTCCATCACGAAGAATATGTCATGAATGTCGTACAGAGCAGCTCGTAGCTGGAGTGGGCAGAGAACAAGAGTGGGAGGGCAGAGGGCAGTGGTACCACACGCATTTCCATCTCCAGAGAAGGGCCCAGGCCCAGAGAGAGACAGTACAGTGGAGAGGGTGTTTGCGGGGCATGCGCAACACCTGGGCTACACCTGGTGGTACTCAGAGCTCACTTCTGGCTCTGTGCGCTGGGATCACTCCTGGTGCTGCTCAGGGGACCCTACAGTGTGCCGGGGATTGAACCTGGGTCGACCACGTGCAAGGCAAGTGCCTTCCCTCCTATACTATACTCAGGTTCAATCCCCAGCATCCCATACAGTCCCTGAGCACTGCCAGTAGTGATTCCTGAGCACAGAGCCAGGAGTAAGCCCTGAGCATTGCTGAGTGTGGCACAAATTCAAAAAAAAAAGAAAAAAGGGCCAGAGCAATAGTACTGCGGGGAGGGCATTTGCCTCGCACGCAGCCAACCTGGGTTCGATCCCTGACTTCCCACATGGTTCCCCAAGCACCGCCCAGAGTGATTCCTCAGCACAGAGCCAGGAGTGACCCCTGAGCATTGCTGAGTGTGACCCCCCTCCACGAAACAAAACAACAAGTCCACATTTTCACCGAGATCTAGGTTCAGCGTTTCTCCCAAGGGAGAGAAGTCATATGCTCCCAACTCCGGGAAGCCCGCAGCCCTGCGCCGTACCTGAGCCAACACTCTCTCCTGCAGAGAAGCATCCTGGGCCGAGACGACGCCTCTCCTCAGGGGCGCTTCCGACTGAAAGCTCCGGATGAATTCCATCGTGTCCTGGGAGGAGAGAGAGTCCCTCAAATGCTATTCTTCTAGACCGAGCCAGGCTCACTGGCGGAAGTCACCCTGTTCTTTATCTCCATCTAAAACCAACAAAGCTCGAGCTTAACAGAGGTCAAACAGAGCTCTCCTGAAACCGAGACAGGAGTTGGGGCCATAGGGCAGCGGGCAGGGCATTTGCCTTGCACACGACCGACCCTGGTTCGGTTCCCAGAATGCTATTGGGCCTCCCAATAGCATGGCAGGAGTAATTCCTGAGCACAGAGCCAGAAATCACCCCTGAGCATCAAAATAAAAACAAAAACCCGAAGACAAACAGGTACAAACGTCACGCTATTTTGCAGACTTGGGAGCCACACGCGGAGCTGCTCGGGGGCTGCTCTGAGCAGAGCTTGGGGGCTCAGCGGACCACGTGGTGTGGGGATGGAACCCCGGGGCTGTGCTCCTGTGCTCTGAGTCTTCTCCTGAGCTCACACATTTTGTTTGTTTGGGGGGCACACCCGGCAGTGCTCAGGGCTTACATCTGTCTCAGGGGCCCAGTGCGGTGCCGGGGATCAAACCAAGGTCAGCCACACACAAGGCGGGCACCTGATCGCTGTCCTATCTCTCTGGCCGCACACTCAGAATTTTTTTTCTTTCTTTCTGGGCTACACCTGGTGGTACTCAGAACTCACTTCTGGCTCTGTGCGCTGGGATCACTCCTGGTGCTGCTCAGGGGACCCTACAGTGTGCCGGGGATTGAACCTGGGTCGACCACGTGCAAGGCAAGTGCCTTCCCTCCTATACTATGTATTTCAGCCCCACAAATGAGATGTTTTTATTTTTTAATTTTTATTTGCTATTTGGGTCACACCCAACCGTGCTCACGGGTTACTCCTGGCTCTACATGCAGTAATTAATCCTGGAGGAGCTTGGGGGACCCTATGGTGCTGAGGATCGAACCCGGGTCAGCTGCGTGCAAGGCAGCTGTATTATTGCTTCTAGATGTTTTCGAAAACTATCTGAGTGATTAATAACCAGACTAAGACAATCTGTACTACAGTGGCCAACGGTAAGTTTGTTCTGCCTATATCCTGAGCTCATTTGTCACCTTAGCTGCCACAAGACTAAGAGAAACCGAGACAGAAGCAAAACGCCGATGATTTCCAACGCGCGTCTCACTTTCACAGTCTGCCGGAGCTGCTTCAGCTTATCGGTCTGCATGAGCCTCCGAGTGAGAAACCCTCTTGCCACTGCGGTTATTTTGTCGAACTTCACCTGCACTTCTGCACTGAAGACCTAGGAGAAACCAGCCAGGTACGATGTTGTAAGGACAGGAGCACTGCAGTCTGGAGTGTTGCTGCTGGACCCATCGAGAGGAACTGAATTCTACACACGTGTAGTTTATTAAGTAATTTATTAAGTGTAGTTTATTAAGTAACAAAGTTTTGTTTAGAGAAAAAAAAAGCTAGTGGGAGTGTGGCAGTCGAGGTAGAGAGGGGAGAGGGGGGAGAGGGAAAGAGAGGGAGAGAGAAGGAGAGAGGAGGAGGAAGGAAAGAGAGGGAAGAGAGAGGGGGAGGGGGAGAGGAGAGGAGAGGAGAGAAGAGAGGAGAAAGGGACAGGGAGAGGGAGAGAGGGAGGGGGAGGGAGAGAGGGAGGGGGAGAGGGAACAAGGGGGGGAGGGAGGGGGGGGAGAGGAAGGGGAAAGCGCCCTCTGTAGAGTTTCTTGTCTAATAAAAGCGGAGCCACTTGGCATATGGCAAAAAAAAAAAAAAATCTGTCTTGTCCTTCACACAGCATAAGAGGACAGGCCTCTTGATGAAACACAGACACACAGACACACACAGGCGCGCGCACACACACACAGACACACACACACATCACTGAGTTCGCCCACCTGAGACCATTTTGCTTTGGCCCTTCCTGAGGGCCTCGGGACCGGGAGTTTGGCCAGGCCGCTGGCCGCCGAGCCCCAGAGGTAGAACGGCGCGTCAGTGGCAGAGACCAAGCCGTGCTGGAGACCTGGAGGGAATCGGTGTCAGGTGCGCAGCCCCCCGCCTACCGTAGAGACCCCCGCCCCGCGCCCCGCTGTCACGACCCGGGAGCCAGGGAACTCGGGCGCTTTACTTAGGTGTCAGACTCAGATCAGCTGTGCCCCCTTCAAGGGTTCCCGGTTCCCGGGCCTGACGCCCCAGCTGGGGCCTCTCGAGGGGGTGGGGGGCAGGGATACCTGCAGGCCTGAAGCTCAGCTCTCGGTGGGGGGCGTGGGGGGAATTAGGTGTAACCCAAGATCACCAGGGAGAGGGCAAACAGGCTGGACTGAAAGGCACCACCTGCCACATGAATGAACAAAGGGGCCCCCCAGGGTCTCCCTTCCTGCTCAGGGGCCTTTGATCTGCTCAGGCCTCACTGCACACGGGTAACTGAGCAGCTGGCCAGCAGCCGTGGCCGCCGGGACCAGGGGTTACTCGGAGGCAGGAACGGATGCCAGGTGTGCCAAACATATGTCCCACTCCAGGGAGGGTCTGTGCTCAGGGCCGGGAAATACTTGCCAGAGCCGCCGGGGCTGCGGGGGCGCCGGGGGTCCGCCTGGGCCAGCATCGCTTCCAGCAGCCCCGCGTCACTCATCTTCCTCCACTCCGAGTCCGCTGCCTTCCCCACCGCCAGCTCCGAGGCCTCTGCTAGAATCAACTTCTTCTCCTTTAACAGTTTCTCCTGCTCTTGGATTTCCTGCGGACCCACCAAGTCTGTTAGAACGTGCGGGCTCCTTCGGACTTCAGACGATGCTAAAAGCGTGCCCAGATGGTCCCCTGAGCACCGCCAGGAGTAACTCCTGAGTGCATAAGCCAGGAGGAACCCCTGAGCATCACCGGGTGTGACCAAAAAAGAAAAAGAAGCAAACCAAAGCATTCCCATTGGCCAACTGTTCTTTATTTCACTGCTTTCCTCCCGCAAATGAAAGCGACACATGATTTGCTTTTTTGGAAATGTGACCTGATAACTAGAACAATTTTTTTTTTCTTTTTGAGTCACACCCAGCAACGCTCAGGGGTTCCTCCTGGCTCTGCACTCAGGAATCACTCCTGGTGGTGCTTGGGAGACCCTATGGGATGCCGGGGATTAAACTTGGGTCAGCTGCGTGCAAGGCAAACGCCCTCCCCGCTGGACTATCGCACCAGCCCAACTGAACAGTCTTAAAAACAAATGTCCTTGGGCCTGAGCGTGAGGCACTGGCCTTGCACGTGGCTACTTTAGCACAGACCCTGGGGAGATCTCCCGCACCACACTGGAAGGGATCATCACCCGTGAGCATGAGTCAGGAATGGCCCCCGAGCACTGCTGGGTGTTGTCCCAGAAAAAGAAGAGCCAAACAAGTGTACGTGCCCTTATGATGCCCCCTGGCATGATGCAAGTACAGCCTCCTAGGGGCTGGACAGGGGGGAGGGCACCTGCCTTGCACACAGCCAACTCAGGCTGGGTCCCCTGAGCCCCACCAGGACTGACCCCTAAGCCTGACTGGTGGGACCGCAACCCCTCTAAATACCGCTTAAAACTAATTTTGAATCGAGAATCCAACAGAGTGGCCTTGAGGTAAATGATGCCTTTATTTTTAGTTCGGGATATTAAACATTAAACATTAAACCTCACATCCTTTTTTTTTTTCTGGTGGGAGGGGGTTATGGTTTGGCCACACCCGGCAGTGCTCAGGGCTGATCCCGGCTCAGCACTCAGGGATCACTCCGGGATCACCCCTGGTGGGACTTGGGTGCCGGGGATCGAATCCTGGTCGGCCTCGAGCAAGGCAAGCGTCCACCCCGCTGTACAACGTTCTGGCCCCGACACCGTACCTGCATCTTATAAAAACAGTCCTGGAGTGCCCAGAGCAGAGAGAGCCAGGGAGGAGCCTGCCAGTCTCTGGGGCCAGATGGTGAGGACGCCCCTCCCCACTGCACCCTCCCCCCTGCACCGCCCCCACCACCCCCCACCACTGGGTCCGCACCTTCTGCAGCCTCTCCTGCTCCCGCTCCTGCTCGGCTATCAGCAGGGACAGCTGCTGGGCGTGCTGCTCCTCCAGCCTCTTGCGCATCTCCTCGAACGCCAGCATCTTGCATCGGAGTATCTCCTCGCCCTCTGCAAAGAAGCACACGGGCCCCCGGGGGGGGCGGATTGTAAAACTGATGCCGCCGGACCAGGTCTGCTGGGGCCCCGGGCGCCAGAGCCTCCCTGGCGGTGCTCTTCTTGGAAAAAGCCCACACGTGCACCTCGTTGCCAATCAAGGGGCCAACCAGGAGGGAAGAATTCCCCAGGACACTCTGGGCCACGGAAATAGGGCACTGAAACGGCCTGACTTCCGTGCAAGAACTTGTGTGCAAATGTCACAACGGACGGAAAAACTTACCAAGGGGCCAGCGAAAGAATACAGGCATGAAGGCGCTTGCTCAATCCACCCCCAGCACCCAACAGTGGCCCCCAACACGGACCCCAACACTGCCGGAAATGATCCCTTAGCACAGTGTCAGGAGTGAGCCCTGAGTCCCACTGGTGTGGGGACACCACAACACACACACACACCCCACAAAAAAAAACCCCAAAAACCCAAAACCAAAGCTTATCTGCCTAGGGGGCCAGGGTAAAGAGTCAAAGGGCTAGAGGGCAGCTTTCCACCCGGGAGCCCCGACTCCATCCCCCACACTGCAGGGTCCCCCCACCCATCCCGGCACGACCCTCCCAACCCTCTGGGCACTGCACTGGGAGTAGGCGCAGAGGACCCCCCATCTCCCAAAGAGAACGCCTGTCGCCAGGCGACCACCTCGTGCCGACCGCAAGCTCTGAAAGGAAATTCAGCCCCCGTCTGTTCTTAGGGCGTGGCTGTCAGAATTGTGGTGTTGGTGCCGTTGCTGTGAAATGGCAATTAAGAGCATGGAAGTGCAGGTGTCCTCTGGGAACATAAGGGATTAACACCATGGAGGGATTAACCCAACTTTCAGGCAAGAACCTCGCCCCCAGGGGCTGGAGCCATAGCACAGCGGGTAGGGCATTTGCCTTGCACGTGGCCGACCCGGGTTCGATTCCCAGCATCCCATAGGGTCCCCTGAGCACCGCCAGGAGTCATTCCTGAGTGTAGAGCCAGGAGTAACCCCTGTGCATCGCCGGGTGTGACCCAAAAAGAAAAAAAAAAAAAAGAACCTCGCCCCCAGCTGCAAACATGGTTCCTTAACCGAACCAGGCATGGACACGTGTGGACACGGCAGGACGTGGACACACCGCGGCAGCCTCACCTTTGGAAGCGCTTTCGAGGATTTTACTCCTGTGCAGGCAGCCGGAGGCCTTGGGGAGCCGCTTTTCTGACAACTGTGGCCTTTCCGGTTCACTGACTCCGCCGGCCATGGCGAGCGGGCAGTTCTCCTTCTGCAGACCGTCGGCGTCCAGGTCAAGCCTCCGTTTCACTTTCTCCAGACTGGGATCCCCGACCTGGTCCCTCCCCGCGGGCGCGGCGGGGGGCTCCCCGTGCGGCCTGGCGCTCTGGCTCTGCAGCAGGAGAGGAGAGGGGTTCTTCACGTCGTAAGACTTGTTCAGCGCCGGCTGCGAGGGGCTGGCGTTCTTCTCCAAGGCGCCGGCCGGCTTGAGACCACCGGCAGTCGCCACGTTGGGGGGACTCGGGGCGATCGGGCCCGCGGTGCCCGGCTCGGGTATTCTTGGCACTGCAGGGCCGGCACTGTCCCTCTGGTGGGGGCCTCTCCCGTCGGCTGCGGACTGACCCTCCGCGAGGGCGAGTCCGTGCAGGAGCTCATCTTCTGGCAGACTTCCTGGAGGCGGAGGCGCCGGGCTCAGCTTCCCCGCCACCGGTTCCTCGACCGCTTCGGGAGTGTGAGTGCTGCCGTGAACCCTGCCGGGACCAACAACTCCTGCGACATCGAAGGGGAACTTTGGCACAGGGTCGGGGCCAGGCGCTTCCGGCACCACGGCGTCCACGGCGGGGTCCTTCCCTTTGGGGCTGAGGTCGCAGGCGTTGATGGGGTTATTGATGAGGATGTGACACGCAGAGGACGGCCGGGAGCGCCTTCGGTGCATCTGGGGGCTCAGGCTGGGCTCTGGGCTGGGTAGTTTGGCGTAGGAACCGGGGAGGCTTCTGATGACATTATTCTCGGGGACAAACGCGGGGAGGCCTTGACCGGCAGGGTGAGGGTCCACGCCGGCGGCCGGGCCGGTGGGGACCAAGGGCAGGTCCACGTGGGACAGGCCGCCCCAGCCGGCCCCCCGCAGGCTGCTGGCTGACGCGGAAACGCCCTGCAGGAGAACGTTGGACTTGTTAAGGCTTGGTTTGTCGGGGATGACGGCGCCGCCGTGCCTGCCCGCCGGCTGGGCCCTCTCCGCCGCCCTCGCGGTCACTCTCACGGCATCGTTCTCCTTGTCTGAGTGACTGTCGTGGGCGCTCCTCCTGCCACCGGCGCTCAGGCTGCGGCGGGACTGTTCGATGTATTCCCTGGACTTCTTCATCAGGTTCTGCAGACTCAGGACGTAGGGGTCGGGCGTGCCCTCGCCCCCGGGGGACAGCTCCTGGTCTCCGCTGGCCGGGCGGGAACTTTCCAGAAAGAGCGTCTCCAGCGAGGCTGCGGGGTGGGCCATGGGCAGGGCGTCACTGTCGAGGCGGCCAGAGTCTGACCTGTCACCCGGCTTGAGGGGCCCCAAGGCTTCTGGCTCCGTGGCTACGTCCATCCCGTTCGCCTCCGACGGGTCCTCGTGGTTCGCTGGCAAAGGTCCAGCCGGCCTCTCGGGCCCCGCTAGCGTGGAGTGCTCGACGGGGCCTGGCAGGAGGTTTGGAAAGGCGGGGGCCACGTCCAAGCTTTTAGCGTCCGGATGAGAGTAAACGGTTTCCATCTCCCACAGCTCAAAAGCGGGGACGCTCGGGGCTTTTCTAACCTACAAGACGGAAATGTGTTTTTTACAGAAGTCTTTAAACGTCATTGTTTTCTAAAAGAAAACCAACGGGTCAGAGAACTGATTAATCTGTAAACACAAAAACGAAGCTGTATTTCCTATGGGATTCTGTACCATATGGAGTCCAAATTACTCACCGAAACATGTTCTGACCTTCCCAGTCTAATTTATAAGTTTTGTTGTTTCTGGGTTTTTTTTTTTTTTTGCTGTTTTGGGTCTTACCCGGCGATGCACAGGGGTTATTCCTGGCTCTGCACTCAGGAGTTACTCCTGGCAGTGCTCAGGGGACCATATGGGATGCTGGGAATCGAACCCGGGTCGGCCGCGTGCAAGGCAAACGCCCTACCCGCTGTGACATTGCTCCAGCCCCTAATTTATAAGTTTTTTTAAAAAATAATATTAACTATCAAAACTGACACAAATATAAATGTATATTTGTATACATATAATCCCTAGATCTTTATGTATAACCTACTCTTAGAATAAAAGCATTTCCTGGGGGCTGGAGCGATAGCATGACCCGGGTTTGATTCCCAGCATCCCATATGGTCCCTTGAGCACCGCCAGGAGTAATTCCTCAGTGCAAAGCCAGGAATAGCCCCTGTGCATCATCAGGCGTGACCCAAAAAGCAAAATAAATAAATAAATAAATAAAATAAAAGCATTTCCCTTAACATTTTTTGTATTTATGATAACTGACCAACTATTCCACTAATGAGGCTGTCATCTTAGGGGATCAATGAATGTGAAACAAGTCATTAAATTTCTTTCATTAATGACTCCCTTTACCAAATTCTCTGTCATAAGATCTATGTTTCCCATATGCTTACTGCAAATGTTAACTAAAATCTCTCTCTGAGACTAACTGGTCATAAAGGATAACTGAGCCAGGTAGTGTAATTGCTTAGGAATCTTATTACTAAAGCAATTTTCAGTTCAATTTCTTTTTTTTTTTTGCTTTTTTTGGGTCACACCCGGCGACGCTCAGGGGTTACTCCTGGCTCTGCACTCAGGAGTTACTCCTGGCGGTGCTCAGAGGACCATATGGGATGCTGGGAATCGAACCTGGGTCGGCCGCATGCAAGGCAAACGCCCTACCCGCTGTGCTATTGCTCCAGCCCCTCAGTTCAATTTCTTGATGTTCATTCATTAAAAACTATTTAATGAGTTTTAGAAAAAGTAAAATACAAATATTTGACAAATCAACATAAGAAAAACCGTATGAGTCCGAGAACCAACAGGAAAAAATAAAATTACTTCTTGGTTGAAGTAATTCAACTAATCAAAAGAATAAAAAGTACACTTGGGGGCTGGAGCGATAGCACAGTGGGGAGGGCATTTGCCTTGCATGAGGCCGACCCGGGTTCAATCTCCAGCATCCCATATGGTCCCCTGAGCACCGCCAGGAGTAATTCCTGAGTGCAGAGCCAGGAATAACCCCTGTGCATCACCAGGTATGACCCAAAAAGAAAAAAAAAAAAAAGTACACTTGGATGGTTTGCAAAGATTGCAGAAGCATATGTTAAACTGGTAGAGCCAATATCATGTTACTATATGAATATAAATCCTAGACTCCCAGCTCTAAATACTTTCAGGTTGTTTTGTATGTTTTGCTTTGTTTTTTTCCCCTAGACCAGATGGCACTTCTGCCTTACCTCACAAATCCCAAGACAAGAGATGGTTTCCAGGCACAGCACAATAAACAGTACAGCCAGATGCTCTTGTTCACAACCTCAGGACCAAAATAACAAAACTGATGCCATACTCACAAAGCCCATGAGCATTCTGTGGCTTAAAGCAAAGCACGCGGTTTCCTTAAAATATTTTATACCTGAAATTTTTAACTAGCTACATTTTTTGGACCCCAGTTAAATGAGTCCTTGGTTAGAGAGATAAATAAACACAGCAACAAAGATCTACAGCCGAGTCTTGGGTTACCGGGGAACAACAGAGAACTCGGACTATCGGATATAAAATTTCTTTAGCTCCATCATTAATCCTAATTCCACAGGTCAATAGGGCCCACGTGCTTTTCAAAGAGGAAAGTTTCATACTTAGTATTTCAGCAGCAATGTACTCGATCTATTCCCCCAGTGAACCAAGAATGAGAAGCCACTGGTATTCCAACCCTAGGAAATACCCAGAGAGGCATAAACCTGCTCTTACTGTTACAGAACTACATGTTCTAGCTTTATTTTTATTTATTTATTTATTTTGTTTGTTTGTTTTTTTGGGTCACACCCGGCGATGCACAGGGGTTACTCCTGGCTCATGCACTCAGGAATTACTCCTGGTGGTGCTCGGGGGACCCTATGGGATGCTGGGAATCGAACCCGGGTCGGCCGCGTGCAAGGCAAATGCCCTACCCGCTGTGCTATCGCTCCAGCCCCACATGTTCTATCCTTAAACTTAGCATGGGCAGGAATCATAACCTGCACATTAGTCTATCATTCAAAGAGAAAGGAAGGCAGCAACCGGGGGAAAGAGCTTTAATTCCCATAGGCACGTGCCATCTTATATGAATTACACAAAGCATAAGGTCAAAAGATGTCACCGGTGAAACAGTGCTGGATCTGGCAGATTCACTTGCTGCAAGTCATCCTTTTTTTCCACTTTGGTTTTGAGGCCACACCGGGCAGAGCGTGGGGCTTAGCCCTAATCTGCTCAGGGATCACTTGGATAATCACTTAGGGTGCTGGGGTCAACCCAGGGTCAGCCACAGGCAAGACAAGCACCTTACCAGCTGTACTGTCTCCAGCCCCATTAATTTTGTTTGATTTGGGGCCACACTTGGCGATGCTCGGGGGTGACTCCTTGCTCTGCATTCAGGAACCACCCAAGGCAGTGCTCGGGGGACTGCAGGGATTCGGGGGCTTGGGCCCGGTCGGCCACACGCAAGGCAAGTACTACTGCTGTCCTGTCGCCCCAGCCCCTAACTTCTCTTTCAAGGGACACGTTTCCAGATGTTCAAGAGACATTGTCTTTATTAACTTAAACTAAATAAATCTGAGTTGCGTTTGTGTACCTAAGAGTCGAATTTTCACCAAAAAATAAATGAGGGCAGTTATTTACAGAGACTGAGAATAAGGTCATTGAATCAACAGTGTCATTCGCTCAGGGACAAAGCACAATGGCCAATTCTACCACTGGGTCACTGAAAATTCAATGTTCTAAGAGTCATAAGACAGACAATACACAAGTACACTCAACATGGGGCTCCAGTGTCTAGAGACCCTCTGATTTAAGCAGTCAGAAGTTGGTGAATTTTCCACAGAGTAACTGAAATGGAATATTTCAAATGATACTCCTGAGAAGCCCGGAGTAAGGTTCTCAACACCGCAGTAAAGCACACTGGTAATTAACTAGTAATAGATTTTTTGAAAAATGGTCACCAGCATTTATCTTTAGTTTCTATCAACCACTAAACACGGATCCCCTTTATCTCTTCATTCCCCGACTCCCCGAGACCCCCCCATCCTGCAACACCACCACTTTTCCTTTGGAAATCACCATATAAATAATTCTTCTTCTTTTTTTTTTTTTTGTTTTTTGGGTCGCACCTGGCGATGCTCAGAGGTTACTCCTGGCTCTGCACTCAGGAATCACTCCTGGCGATGCTCAGGGATTACTCCTGGCTCTGCACTCAGGAATCACTCCTGGCAGTGCTCAGGGGACCCTATGGGATGCCGGGGAATGAACTTGGGTCAACCGCTTACAAGGCAAAGCCGCCCTACCCACTGTGCTATCGCTCCAGCCCCTAAGTTCTGAATTATACTTTTAAAAAAGTTTAGAGGACACACCTGAACATTTTCGATAATCTCCTGGACTCGTGTCAGTAAAACTTTCTTCCTATTGACCTGCTTCCTTGCTTCGACGTCGAGGGCTCTCTGCTTCTCCTGCCGCATCTCCTTCCTTTTCTCAAGATTGAGCTGCAAAGGAGCACAGAGGGGATCATTATGCACGGACGGACCCGGGACTGTCAGGAAACACGGGAAGTTATGAATCAGAAAGACTGAAAAGACATGCACGAGAGGCAAAAACCTATGTGGAGTGCAAGACCCGGGAGCGGTGGGGGGCGGTAACGCGTCGGGTGGGATACGCCCCGTCTCTCCGTGCTGATGGGAGTGTTCGGGTGCCTAGGAAGGAGACGAGTGTGTACGGGCTGCGACACTCAGGCACCTTCCCACTTAAGAGCTGTGCACTTCAGGGGTGGAGACAGGGTAGCAAGTAAGGCACTTGCCTGGCACTCGGTCAACCCGGGTTCTACGCCAGCACCGCATATGGCCCGCCATGCACCACGAGGACTAGATCCCTGAGCACAGAGCCGGGAGTAAGCCCTGAGCACTGCCAGCTGTGGCCCCCAAATGACAAAAATAAAAGACCTGTGCATCTCACTGGTTCTACGTTGAGACAGGGCCACGTAGCACAGTGGGTAGGGTGTTGGCCTTGCAGGTGGCTGACCCGGGTTCGATTCCTCCGTCCATCTCAGAGAGCTCAGCAAGCTACCAAGAGTATCCCCGCCCGCACGGCAGAGCCTGGCAAGCTACCCGTAACGTATTCGATAGGCCCAAAACAGTATCATGTCTCATGATAGTGGCATTACTGGTGCCCGCTTGAGCAAATCAATGAACAACAGGACGACAGTGCGACAGTGCTATGTTGAGACAATTTTCGTTTTGCTTTTGTTTTAAAAAAGCAAGTTCGGGGCTGGAGCGATAGCACAGCGGGTAGGGCTTGCACGCGGCCAACCCGGGTTCGATTCCCAGCATCCCATATGGTCCCCCGAGCACCGCCAGGAGTAATTCCTGAGTGCATGAGCCAGGAGTAACCCCTGTGCATCGCCGGGTGTGACCCAAAAAGCAAATAAATAAATAAATAAAATAAATAAAAAAGCAAGTTCAGCAGTGCTGAATCACCCTGGATTCAATTCCCAGGCCTTATGATAGCAAAACAAGTAAACACTTTGAATCATTTATCAAATGCTCTGAAACCAGGGATAAAATTAGCCCTGCCACCACACACATGCCCCTGGCCACAGGTAAAAGTCATCTGGCAACGTCTTCCTTCCTTCTCTTGGGCAGTTGTTCTCCAACCTTTCATCATTTAATCAATATACACTTTACTTTTTTAATGTCTCAAGAAAATGCCCGAACGTCTAATGATAAAAGAAACTGGCAATGTTTTATTTGCCTACAAAATCACAACGCATAATTGGTTCCACTTCATTACACCCTCCAATAAGAAAAGTATTATGATGTCAAAATTAAAGGCTTCTATGTATTTTATCTGTTTATAATGGATTAAATCTTAATTATTGAGTCCGTAGAAGTTTAGTCACCGTGTCAAGAAGTCAAGATTTATTTCAGACTTACATTATACAAGAAAAGATTCCAATCTTGCTTTATGCAGTTTCCAAATACAAGGTCAAAGTGGACTGAGGTCCACAAACAATGAGCTTTGACTCATACGTAAGCGACAGAGTCGCAGTTGAGCAAGATTCAAAGATTTTGGTTCACGTTAAGCTACTCACAATATGGTACCCAGGAGATACTAAAAATATTTTCAAACTTTTCCTTATTTGCATGACACCCAAGAATCATTCTGGCTTCCTGACTAATACAAATAGGAAAAATATTTACCTTTAAAGAGTCATACAGCTCTGACCCTCAAATAGCAAAGCCTACACATCATTACCAGAAGGACAACTGAACATTACCCGGCGATGCTCAGGGGTTACTCCTGGCTGCACAGTCAGGAATCACTCCTGGCGGTGCTCAGGGGACCATATGGGATGCTGGGGATCGAACCCCCGGATTGGCTGCACGCAAGGCAAACACCCTATCCCACGGTACTATCACTCCAGCCCCAAACTGTCAGATTTTTACTTCCAGCTTATAGGAACGACAAGAAACAAGAACTAGAGGACAAGTTAAACAGGACAAGTGAGGAAACGATTGGATCCATCCCAAATGTAAGCCATCCTTTAAAATAACAGGTGTGGTCTCTTAAAGTCATTATCATAAATAAAACATCTGAAGAGGCTGAGGGAGTCTGTAGAGTAACAGATGAAAACACTTGGTGGCAAGGGGCCAGAGTGATAGTAAGGTGCGTAGGACACATGCCTTGCACCACGGACTAACCAGGTCTGATCCTCAGCAACTCAAAACGGTCCCCTAGTCCACCAAGAGTGACCACTGAGTCTGGCGCCAGGAGGAAGCCCTGAATATCTCCAGGTGTGCCCCCGAAAGAAAAAAAAGATTAAAATATTTTTATAATAAGCAAAGGTTATTGTCAGTGTTGACTTAGTCTGGGCTAGGAAAAATATAGTAAGAGACATTTTGAACACAAATGGCTGGATTTGAACGGGTAAAGCCTTCAGATGCTATTTACTTTTTTTTTTTTTTTTTTTGGTCACACCCGGCGATGCACAGGGGTTACTCCTGGCTCTGCACTCAGGAATTACTCCTGGCGGTGCTCGGGGGACCATATGAAATGCTGGGAATCGAACCTGGGTCGGCCTCATGCAAGGCAAACGCCCTACCCGCTGTGCTATTGCTCCAGCCCCTTCAGATGCTATAGTCATTTAAAATAGTCATTTTCTCAAGGTGTGATAGTGATTACTTGGGGTTTTATGTAGGAGAACAGCCTGGTTTTTAGAATATGAGTATTAAAATGTTTATGTAGGGGGCTGGGGCGATAGTACAGTGGGTAGGGCATTTGCCGCACATGCAGCCAGACCCAGATTCCATCTCTGGCATCCCATACGGTCCTTCAAGCACCCACCAGGAATAATTCCTGAGCAGAGGCAGGAGTAACCCCTGAGCATTGCCAGGCATGTCCTAAAACACACAAAACAGACAAAGAGAAATTTATACGAAATACTTAAGAAAGTATTACAGACCCACAACTTTCACAAATCAGCATGCAAACAACAGGGTGCATGTCATCACATGTATATAAAACCACCAACGGAGAAAGCAAAGATGGTGAAAATGTTCAAAATCGTTGATTCTAGATGACAGACCCCGGCAACCACCATGCTATCAATTTTCTGTCTGTTTAAAAATTTTATAAAGTGTTGGGAGAAAAAATCTCACCATTTCAACTGCTATATAAAAAATATTAGGTTTAAAATGCACTTTCAGTATCAACGTTCTGAGTGGAAAGACTCTATTTGAAAACAGCTGACGCAGCCGGCCCTTCTCTGATGACGCAGAGAGTGCGTCAAGCATCTTGCTTGTATTTGGTCACTTAATCCTCAAGCGGTGGGTGGAGGGGCTGGAGCGAGAGCACAGCGGGGAGGGCGTTTGCCCTGCACACGGCCGACCCAGGTTCAATCCCCAGCATCCCATAGGGTCCCCCGAGCACCGCCAGGAGTGATTCCTGAGAGCAGAGCCAGGTGGAAGGATCCCCTGAGCATCACTGGGTGTGACCCAAAACGGAAAAAAAAAAAATAAAATCCTCCAGGGGGCGGGGAGATAGCACAGTGGTCGGGGCGCCTGTGCCAGCTGGGTAAGCGCCCCAGCGGCAGGCGGCTCTTGAGCACCACTGTGGGTGGTCCCAGAGGAGTGGCACTTTGGGGTGCCAGCAGCCCTGCGTCCCAGAGCCCTAACACTGAGCCACCACCTGGGCAGCCAAGGATCACAGGGAGCGGCTCCCAGGATTCCTTCCGCACTGCAAGGGAGGCTCCGCCCCCTCCCCAGTGGCCTTCCCGCAAGGCAGACACTGTATGGGGAAGAGGCGGGGTCCACAGGCAGTGCTCAGGAGGGACTCCCTGGTTCAGTGCTTGGGAGTGCTCCCCGCAGTGCTCAGTGGCCCATGTGGTGCCGGGGGTTAAAGCCTGGCCTTCCACATGCAAACATGCCCTCAGCCCACTGGGCGCTCTCTCGGGCTGGATTTTCACCCTGACTTAGTGAAGACAATGGGCTCGCAAGTTGGCACAGCAGGTAAGTGGCAGCACAGAGATCTGACGCCAGGCCAGAAGGCCCGAGAGCAGAGCTGTTCCCCACCCCGCCACCCCGGCTCTGAGGGGGGCTCTGCAAGGCGATCTGGGGTAGCTGTACTGCACACTTCAATCCACTGGCCTCAGATTTTAATGACACGGATGGGATCTACAAAACGGATCACAATTAAACTAGCCTACCACTGACGCACGTGCAGCTTCCTCATCTACTTTAGTTCTTTTATTTTGGGTTTTTGAGTCAGACTCAGCCGTGCTCAGGGCTTACTCCTGGCTCTGTGCTCAGGGATCACTCCTGGCGGGCTCGGGAGATGATAAGGGGTGCCGGCATGCAAGGCAAGTGCCCTGCCTGCTGAAAGCGCTCCAGCCCCTACTTTTGCTACCTTAAGCCATGCCACTAGAGCCTCGACCCATATTTCTTTGGGACACAGACGAGTACGATTGTAAGATAGTACCCAGGTCGGTACTGCTGGGTTAGAAGGTTCCTTTTAAAATCCGCTGACCACCACCAAATTGTTCACACACACACACACACACACACACACACACACACACACACACACACACACACACACACAAAAATCAACTGATTCTCTCGGCCAAAGTGCACTGCTCAGCACCTTTCCCCCAAAACCGAAGGAAATTGGGTCCTTTGCCAATCCAGTAAGGAACTGCTAATTCAACTCTATTCTTCTCATGACTAATAAATATCAGGCATCTTTCCACTGCTGATAAGACTTTTCTTTTGTTTTTCTGTGGGCCACTAAATGGTGCTCTATTTTAATCTGGGAGGTCTCTGAGCCGCACCCAGCTGTACTCAGAACTTACTCCTGGCAGAACCCAGAAACCCTACGCAGTGCCAGAGATCAAAGCTGGGCCAGTTACATGCAAGGCAAGCACCTTCCCCAACTCTACGATCTCTCTGGTCCCAACGGTTCATTATTTTATTCCGCCCGCACGGCAGCTCCCTGTGGCATATTCGATATGCCAAAAACAGTAACAACAAGTCTCACAATGGACATGTTACTGGTGCCCGCTCAAGCAATCGATGAACAATGGGACGACAATGCTCCTGTGCTACATTTACTTATTTAATTTTTCTTCTTGAGTTTGGGGCCACACCTGGCTGTGCTCAGGGCTGACTCCTGGCTCTGAGCTCAGGGATCACTCCCGGTGGTGCTCAGGGGACCAAACGGGGCACCGGGGATCAAACCCAACTCAGCCATGTGTAAGGCAGACACCTTCCCCGCTGTACTATCTCGCTGTTTGCTACTATTTTATTAAAAAAAAAAATTATTTGAAACCAGCCCTTACCAGGGGAGAAAGCACAGCAACCCCATGGAAGCGGATAAGTGAGACGCTGTCGGAGCCGGGAGGCAGAAAGTTGTCTGCAGACAAAGGTGCCTCTTGGATTCTGGCGAGACTTTCCTCACAGAACTTCTCATATTCCTCCATCTTCCACAACCACACTAGAGAGAAGAAAAAGTCACTTTAATGCACTGAGGAAAACAGGTAGCAATAGTTGGGCAAATTTCGTAGGGTGCTGAGATAACCTGGCAATTTTTTCAGCTGCCTCAGTGAATGGAGCGTCAGTTAGTGCCAAGAGAGAGTGGAAGCAGTTAAGTGTTGCTTCGTATGTTACAATCGCATGCACAGCAATCTTTAAACAGTCTGTCTAGAGAAGAACTAAGAACGCAGCCGTGAACTCTTCTGCAAAGCAATAAAGTCCTGTAGATTACAAAACAGTGTATACTTTTGCTTGGACTGGAGCGATAGCACAGCGGGTAGGGGGTTTGCCTTGCACGCGGCCGACCCAGGTTCGATTCCTCCATCCCTCTCAGAGAGCCCGGCAAGCTACAAAGAGTATCTCACCCGCACGGCAGAGCCTGGCAAGCTCCCCGTGGCGTATTCGATATGCCAAAAACAGCAACAACCAGTCTCACAATGGAGACGTTACTGGTGTCCACTCGAGTAAACTGATGAGCAACGGGGATGACAGTGCTACAGTGATAAAGTAAAAGAATTATCAAAAAAAAAGGGGGGAGGGGCTGGAGCGATAGCACAGCGGGTAGGGCGGTTGCCTTGCATGCGGCTGACCCCGGTTCTAATCCCAGCATCCCATATGGTTCCCTGAGCACCGCCAGGGGTAATTCCTGAGTGAAGAGCCAGGAGTAACCCCTGTGCATCGCCGGGTGTGACCCAAAAACCAAAAAAAAGAAAAAAACAAAAACGGGGGGGGGGGGGGAGACAGAGAAACCATGAGTAGGTGGGGCATACAGAAATGAAAGACGCTAGATTATGACAGTCCCCTACAGTGTTAACTTACTACACTTAGTTAGGGTCAGGAGCAAATCAGGCAATTAGGAATCAAAAGTACACAGGGGTGTGGCAGGGTCACTTAGGGAAGGGAACTCTACGGCAATGGTGTGTGTGGGGTGGGGGGGAAGGACCTGCCACAGAGGCAGGCTGGGGGCGGGAGGGAAACTGGGGATATTGGTGGAGGGATTGGTGCTGGAAGACTATATCCCACAACTCATAAATATTTATATTTATAAACTACATCTTTTTTAATTTTGTGATTCACTGTGACTCAACAAACAGATGAATAAGAGAAACAAAAGCATATTCATGCTTTGGTAAGATCATGAAAAATAAGTTTCTAACTCTGACCAATGGGTTCTTTCTACCATCCCGTTACATGTGATTAGTTCTGTGCTTGACATATGTATAAAGTGAGTTTAAGTTAAAAAGAAGTGGTTTGGGGCTGGATCGATAGTACAGCAGGTGGGGCGTTCGCCTTGCACGGGGCCCGACCCGGGTTCGATCCCCAGTATCCCATATGGTCCCCTGAGCACTGACAAGAGTAATTCCCGAGTGCAAAGTCAGGAGTTACCCCTATGCATTACGAGATGTGACCCAAAAAGCCAAAACAAAAAAAAAAAGTGGTTCTCTAGCCCGCAAGAGATCACCGTGGAAAACACACTGAACGGACAGAAGACAAATCATAGTGCCTCACTGCAGGATAAACACGCCCATCCTCTGATTTCCGATGTCAGACTTCCCCTCCAGGACCAAAATATACAGAAATTGACTTGGCAGAGAAATTCAAGTAACCCAATTTCTGCTAAAAGACTTTAAAGTAATGTGGAACACAACCTATCCACTGAGCACTATAGGAGCCATCAAGACTGCCGTACAATGGACACAGTATCCTGCCGGGGCTGGAATTACACTTTCAAGGTCTTGGAAATTTAAGGAAATAAAGGATCCTGATGGTATTCCTTTCTCCTTTCAATAGCACCCAAGTACGTCCCCCTTGCTTCAGAAAGATGAAGCCACAGACTTCAAACAGGTCATGGATCACACACACACACACACACACACACACACACACACACACACACACACCCTCCCCCCCATCAAGCCTCACAGCCAGCATATGACAACACACAGAAAAGTCACATTCATGTGCAAATAAGGAAAGGATGGGAATTCTGACGTGGTCCATCCTGTTCCACTCTGGATGTCCCCTGACTATCCTCTGGAGCGATAGCACAGCAGGGAGGGCATCTGTCTTGCACACGGCAGACCCGGGTTCGATTCCCAGCATCCCATAGGGTCCCCCGAGCACCGCCAGGAGTCATTCCTGAGTGCAGAGCCAGGAGTAACCCCTGAGCATCGCCGGGTGTGACCCAAAAAAAAAAAAGAGGCCCGTGGCGGAGAGGGGCATTGCTCTCAGGTGCTCGCAGCACTTACCACTATCTGAAATTATCTCCTCTATTTCCTCCGTTTCTGTCTGTCTTCATCCGCCAAGGCGGAAGCTCCATACGCACAGGCTCCGTCCGGGTCCCGCTCACCACATGCCCGTCACTGCCAGGTCAGCACACAGTAGGCTCTTGGAAAAGGCATCAGAGAAACGAATCTGGGTCACTGGCTCAACTAACTTAAAAACAAAGAAAAATTATTTTTAAGGAAAAGAAGGGCGGGGGAAGTAGGCCAGGGAGCAGGGAAGAACAGAATTTCAGGGGGTGCAAGTGGCCTGCGCAGGTGACCCCTATTTTCTTTTTTTGGGGGGGCCACACCCGGCGATGCTCAGGGGTCACTCCTGGCTCTGCACTCAGGAATGACTCCTGGTGGTGCTCAGGGGACCCTATGGGATGCTGGGAATCGAACCCGGGTTGGCTGCGTGCAAGGCAAACGCCCTCCCCGCTGTGCTCTCGCTCCAGTCCCTGTGACCCCTATTTTCAGACCAACGGTCCCTCTGAACGGCACAGCGCCACAGGAGGCAGGAGCGTCCCCGGCCCATGTGACTAAGCAAGAGGGGACTTTCTCACACCGCAATTACCTGTCGGCTGGGTCCTGTTTTACGGGGCATCGGGACTACAAGGCCTCTCCACCCACAAATCTGCTGGCCCGACTTTATCACCCGGCATTACGAGGCCACTCGAATTAATAACCTGGCCGTGGCACCCAGTTCAGACATGCCTCGGTGCCTCCCTTCATTCCACCCGCACTTCTCCAGATGTGCCTCGTTGAAAACCCCATAGGGGGGCTGGAGCGATAGCACAGGGGGGAGGGCGTTTGCCTTGCACTCGGCTGACCCGGGTTTGATTCCCAGCATCCCATAGGGTCCCCTGAGCATTGCCAGGGGTAATTCCTGAGTGCAGAGCCAGGAGTAACCCCTGTGCATTGACAGGTGTGACCCAAAAAGCAAAAAAAAAAAAAAAAATACCCATAGGTTCAGCAGCCCTGCGCCTTATCCACCGGTTACCAGAAACACCAGGCCACCTAGCTGTAAGTTGTTCTTTATCCCACAGCCCCCGCCCCCACCCACTTAAACATCAACTCCTTGTACAGGCAACGGAGGAGAATGTTTCTCGGTCAGGCACGTGGGACCTCTAGGTTCTTGGTAGCTCAGAGAACTGCTCCAATTTCCTCATCTGTAAAATGGGGGCATTCCATTTCTGTTGCCAATTTAAAAAACAAAAACAAAAACACAATTCAAGATTGTGGCAGGACTCACGAACTGAAACACGGAGGGCAAGGAACATACAGCGCAGGCCCAAGCGGGTGTGCATCGACCCTCGGGACGGCTGGCTGCTTTTCCTGCAAATTCAGGGCTGGTGGGCGGGGTTCCCATCACAACCTCCTGCCCTCCAGGGGTGCCACGATGGTGGGGGGGTGTGAGTGGGGGGGATTCTGGTGAGATTCAAACAGCGCTGAAAGGAGCGCTGGAGGGATAGGACGGTGGGTCGGGCGCTTGCCTTGCACCAGGCCGACCCAGGTTCCATCTGCAGCATCCCCTAGGGAACCCCCTCCCCAGCACTGCCAGGAGTGATCCCTGAGTGTGGTCCAGGGGTAGCCCCTGAGCACTGCTGGGTGCCCCCCCCCCAAGAAATCCAATGTAACTTAAAAAACAGGACTGGAGCAATAGCACAGCGGGTAGGGCGTTTTCCTTGCATGCAGCCAACCCGGGTTCGATTCCTCCGTCCCTCTTGGAGAGACCGGCAAGCTACTGAGAGTATCTCGCCCCTAATGGCAGAGCCTGGCAAGCTACCCGTGGTGTAATCGATATGCGAAAAACAGTGACAAATCTCACAATGGAGACGTTACTGGTGCCCGCTCGAGCAAATCGATGAACAACAGGACAACAGTGCTACAGGCAGTGCAATTTAAAAAGACGCAAGAGGGGCCGGCCGGAGTGATAGCACAGAAGGTAGGGCGTTTGCCTTGCACGCAGCCTACCCGGGTTCGATATCCGGCATCCCATAGGGTCCCCCGAGCACCGGCAGGAGTAATTCCTGACTGCAGAGCCAGGAGTAACCCCTGAGCATGAACGGGTGTGACCCAAAAAGAAAAAAAAAAACAAACCAAAAACCCCACGCACGTGCGCGCCCCCAGCCCATCTCTAGGCTTCTGTCGTTGCTTGGCGTTGGGGGGCCGGGACAGGGGGCGCTGGGAGGATAAGGGACGGGGACTCGAAGGGGCTGGAAGCCGAGCATGGGCTGCACCCGGCGGCATCAGGAGCCAGAGCCGGGCGGTCCCGGGCGCATTCCCCGGAGAGGCGCCGGGCAGGTAAACAGCGAGCGCGCCGCGCCCGGCTGGGCTGTGGTTACGGGCGCGCAGCAAAGCCCCAGCCGCCCCCTTGGAGACGCCTGGCCCGCTCCCCGGCACCGCGGCAGGGAAACAAAACAAACGGCTCCGGCGTTGCAACACCCCACCCCCGAAGCCGCGGGGTGCATCCCGGCCCCGCGCCCCCAGGAAGGACCCTCTGCCCAGGACCCTCTGCCCTCGCCCCCCACCCCAGCTCCTCGGGCAAAAGGAGGCTCCATCCCGCGACTGCACCAAGCGGTGCCCAACATCACCCGGTAGTTGCAACCCCCGGAGCTGCGGGGCGCACTCCGGCCCCGCGCCCTCCGGGAGGACCCTCTCTCTGCCCTCGCCCCCCATCCCCACCCCCATCCCCAGCTCCTCGGGCAAAAGGAGGCTCCATCCCGCGGCCGCACCAAGCGGTGCCCAGCATCACCCGGGCCGCGGGGCGCATCCCGACCCCGCGCCCCCTCGGCCTTCACCAGGGAGGACCCTCTGTCCTCGCCCCCCCACCCCTTCCCCCAGCTCCTCGTGCAAAAGGAGGCTCCATCCCGCGGCTGCACCAAGCGGTGCCCAGCATCACCCGGCAGTTGCATCCCCCCCACCCAAGCCGCGGGGCGCATCCCGGCCCCGCGCCCCCTCGGCCCTCACCAGGGAGGACCCTCTGCCCTCGCCCTCGCCCCCCACCCCCACCCCCAGCTCCTCGTGCAAAAGGAGGCTCCATCCCGCGGCTGCACCAAGCGGTGCCCAGCATCCCCTGCCAGGCCCGCGGGCATCCGCTCTCCGCATCCCCGGCGCCTCTGCGGGGGGCTCGAGCCCCCGGAGCCCCGCCGCCGCCGCCGCGCTCGGGTTCCGTCCTCGGCTCCGCGGGACGCCCCCTGCGACCGCCCCGCAGCAACGACCCCCGGGAGGGTGCAGCGCCGGCCTCACCCACCTGGTCTCCCCTGCACCCCGCGGGCCCGAGCAGCGAGCACCAGGCTCAGTGGGTGCCGAGAGAGCGCAGCTCGGAGCGCCGCCGCCTTCTCCTCCTCCTCCCCGCCATATTAAGGGTCTCCGGCGGCAACGCGGGCTCCTGGCAACGGCCGCCGCTGGCACCGACCGGGCTCCACCTCTCCAGACGGGCACTTCCGGTGGGTGCTTCCCGGGCCGTTGGACACCGGTTGGGGTCCCGGAAAACTACAATCCCCGAAGTGCATTGCGCGCCGGTCTGCCCGCCCCCAGCCCGGGGACGCAGGGCGGAGTCTTGTACGAGAGCGCGGTGCACGCCGGGAAGCGTAGTCTTCGCTGCAAGCCAGTGCCTGTCAAAAAGGTCACCTATTGTATTTGGGTCATTCATCGAGGTTTAAGTCCCCAGAAATTTTCCCTGAAGCTGCTTTAAAAAAAAACTGGCATTTTAAAGGGGCTTCTGCGGTCGTTGAAAATCATGATACTCGCCAAAATGCTTTCTTTGTCAATAAAACCTGCTGAATCCTAGCTGCCAACTCTAAGCATTAAGACTTCCCTTACCTTTCCTCAATTTATCAGGAAATTAAGTTCAAAGGGAAAAATTAACAGGTTCAAGATGGCACAAAGCACCCCGAACGTTTCCCAATGTTTTCTAAATACAATTTCCAGCTTTGCAACATATGATGTAAAGACCCCTTTCTGTTTTTAAACTGGACTCTTTCTTCTGCCTCCCAGAGACTCGTTCCCCTGGCGATTTTTCTGCGAGTGCAATGTGAGATTCAAAAGTCGCCTTTCCCCCTGCTGCCTGTGCCGAGAGTGGCTGTTAGGCTCCGACTTTCTTGCGCTCCACCTGGTTAAGTAAGGACCACTCTGAGCTCTTGGAAGGAAGACAAGTAAGGTTAGGCAGAGGAATAGCAGTAGAACCGTTTCAAACCTAAATCTGTGGTCCTTCAAGCCAATCCTGATTCTGCCACTTATTGCTCAATTCATTACCCCTCTTCTGGCCTCAGTTTTCTCATCTACAACATGGAGGGAACCACTAAAATCCTCCTAGCTTAGCTGGAGCGATAGCACAGCGGGAAGGCCGTTTGCCTTTCATGTGGCCGATCTGGGTTCGGATCCCTGGCATCCCCATAGGGTCCCCTGATCATGGCCAGGAGTGATTCCTGAGTGCAGAGCCAGGAGTATAGCGCTGAGCATCACAGGGTGTGACCCAAAACGCCAAAAACAACAACAAAACTTCCTTCCCACCTTACATCCTTACATCCCGCCTTGGATCCCCTTTAATTGTCTCAGGCATAAGAGTCAGTAATCTTCCAAGGGCTGCACGTCCTGCAGTATCGCTTTACTCAGGAGCGTGTAAGTCCTAGGGGAGCAGACCCGGGCAGCGGATGGACCTTTGGCACATCTGCGATTGAATCGGTTTGGATCAAATCATGTTAGCACTGCCCCCACCACCCCACCTCGAGAAATCTCCTTGCAGAGTGCTTGAAAAAGTTACCGTGATCTACATACAACCATCCCGGAGTCGAAACCCCGGGGCGGGGGTGCAGTGGGGGACCCGGGAACCACCCACAGCCCCCTTTGGAACGTGAGCCTGGGGCCTGGACCCGCCTCCGTTGCCATGGCCACGGCTCCGCCCCCAAACCCGAGCGCTCGGGTCTCTGATTGGCTGGGCCGCCGGCTCCCCTTCCGGATGTGCCCGCCGCCGCCATTGTGCAGCGCTGGTCCCCTGCGAGGGCGCCGGCCCGCGGCGAGTCCCCTTGGGGCTTCCCTTCGTTTTTCATCCTCCGGTCCGGGGAGCCCCGGCAGGCCCGGGACTCCCGTCCGTGCCGGTGCGGGCGCCGGCATGTGGCTGTGGGAGGAGCAGGGGGGCCTCCTGGGCCCCTTCTCCTTCCTGCTGCTGCTGCTGCTGCTGGTGACGCGCAGCCCCTTCAACGCCTGCCTCTTCACCTGCAGCCTCTACGTCCTGCTGCGCGCCTTCAGCTTCGAGCCGCTGCCCGCCCGCCGGGCCCTGCAGGTGCTCAAGCCCCAGGACCACGCGGCCGCCATCGCGCACCGCGGGGGCAGCCACGACGCGCCCGAGAACACGCTGGCGGCCATCCGGCAGGTGAGTCCCCGCCGGCCCCGCGCGCGCCCGCGGCCCCTTCCAGAACACCTGCTGGGGGGGGGGGTGGGGCGGGGTGGGGGGTCCTGCAGCGATAGCGCCGCGGGAGGGCGTTGGCCTCCCCGAGGGTCCCCCCAGCACCGCCAGGAGTCATGCCTGAGTGCAGAGTCAGGAGTCAGCCCTGTGCATCGCCGGACCCCTCCCCCCCCAAAAAAAAGCAGACCACCTTCTGGTTTGGCCAGTTGCAGGGCTCAGAGGACTCAGCCCTGCTCCCCCCTCCCTCCTCCTCCCCAGCCCCCCGAGCCCGCACCGGTGTAGGACACCCCGTGGCTTCCGAAAAGCAAACAGCAAGCCTGAGAGACTTCTTGGAGGGGCCGAGGTGCAGGGATGGGGGCCGTGGAGAGGGCTCAGAGAGCCCGCGCTTTGCATGCAAGCGGGAGGCTCCCAGGGTTTGCATGATCTCCCCGGGGGCTGCGGAGTCCCCCAGAGCACCGCCAGGAGTCATGCCTGAGTGCAGAGTCAGGAGGAACCCCTTGTGCATCGCCGGGTGGGACCCCTCACCCCCCCCCAGAAAAAAGCAGAGCACCTGCTGGTTTGGCCAGTTGCAGGGCACGAAGGACTCAGCCCTGCTCCCCCTCCCTTCTCCTCCCCACCCCACCCCTCCAGCCCGCGTCAGTGTAGGACACCCCGTGGCTTCTGAAAAGCAAACAAGCCTGAGAGAGAGACTTCTTGGAGGGGCCGAGGTGCAGGGATGGGGGCCATGGAGAGGGTCAGAGGACAGAGAGCTCAGGCTTTGCTTGCGGGAGGCTCCCGCGGCTGTGATCTCCCCCCGGGGGGCTGCAGAGTCCTCCAGGCACCACTAGGAGTAATGCCTGAGTGCAGAGTCAGAAGGAAACCCCCCTCTCCGCCCCCCCAAAAAAGCAGAACACCTGCTGGTTTGCCCAGTTGCAGGGCACGGAGGACACGGCCCAGCTTCCCCTCCCACCCCCAACCCGGAGCCCGCGCCGGTGTGGGACGCCCAGACTTCCAGAAACCAAACCAGCTTGAGATACTTGGAGATACTCCTGAGGTGCAGGGAGGGGGGCCGTGGAGAGGGCTGTGGGTGGGAGTGCGTGGAGCCCCTGCTTTTTGCTTTTGGGAGGCCCTGAGCACCGCCACCCCTCCCCTGTGGTCCCCACCCAAGGGGTCATTAGAATGTAATATGGGCGCAGCAGTGGGGGAAAACATCAGGCAATTGGAATTTTTTAAATGACAGGGCCAGGTTTATGATGAGAAGGAACCAGGGGGGTGGGGTAAGTGTGCCTGGAACAGGTGCCCACAAGTGCCCAGGCCCTGCCCTGGGAATGGGAGGCGAATGTTCCAGTCAAATCATTGGTTTGCAGAGTTGCCTAAGAGCATGTAAGCGGCCTCACTTGGCAGCTGTGTCCTGTCCCTGGAGGAGCCGTGTAAAGGAGAGCCCGAGGAGTGGCTAGAGTGGCTAGAGTGGCTCTCTACCTGGACCTCCTTCGGAGGAACTGACGTTGACTGCCTTCCAGGTTATCTGAAGCATCTCCGTGACCTCCTTCCCCAGGGCAGGCAGGGATCCTTCTGTCTCTGTCTCTCTCTCTCTCTATATATATATATATGTATATGTATATGTATATGTATATGTATATGTATATGTATATGTATCTCTTTCTCTGTCTTTCTCTCTGTCTCTCTGTCTCTGTCTCTCTCTGTCTCTCTCTGTCTGCTTCTGTCTCTCTCTCTCACTGTGTCTCTCACTCAGGGTTTTTTCCTGGCTCTGTGCTCTGGGCTTAGTCTTGGCAGTGCTCAGGGGACAGCATGGGGTGCCAGGGATTGAACCCGGGTCAGCTGCGTGCGGGGGAAGAATCTTACCTGCCATTCCACCCCTCCACTTCCCCTGCGGCTCTCCCGGGCCCCTGGGTTCCTCCCCGCCCCACAGTCTTGCCCGCTTGCTTAGCGAGAGTGTTTGTCGAGGCACTTCTGCACATGTGGAAATCCGTCTCCTCCTCTCCTTTCCTGGGAAGGAAATGAGCCCCGCCACCCACCACTCCTGAAGTTCAGCCTTCGGACTCCATGCCGGGTGCTCTTCTAGGTCATTCCGATAAGCTCTAGAGTGTAAAAGCTTGGGCTGACCGCCCTTTCTTTGTGCAATGAGGCGCAGACTGTATTGGGTAATGAACTTGTTACTTCAGCTGACTGTGTCCCCATCGAGTCATGAGGAGGGTTTGGCAAGCAAGGCACTGCCAAGACCCCTTACCTTGTTCTAGCCCCAGCCCTGACCTCGACATCTTCATCTGTAAAATGGGAATAATCATGATTCTCCGCCACCTGAAGTGCTTGGGCCGCGGTGAACCCCCACAGGTGTCCGCTGCTTGGGCCAGCCCAAAGATGGAGCGGATCTTTAAGGCCACCTCGGTGCAAAAGTTAAACAATGTAAGAGTAACAGAGGAAGGAGACGGGCAGTTAGATTTGAGTATGATTGGAAGGTACTGGATTGTTTCTAACCAAGTGAACCTTTTTGTTTGTTTTGGAGGCCACACTCAGCGCGCCCCTCCCCAGAATCAGGGGGGGTCAGGAATAGCTCCTGAGCACTGCCAGGTGTGGCCCCCAAAATAGAAATGAAGTAAGTTGTTGAGTTTTTTTATTTTACGTAGAAGTCAGCTTATATCCTGTCTTTACTGTGTAGGTTTTTGTTGTTGTTGGGGAAAGTTCAGCCCTTTTCTCTTTCTTCTTGTTGGCATATTTTTCTTCGTTTGTTTTGTTTGGGTCACACCAGGGGTTACTCCCGGCTCTCTGCTCAAGGGTCGCTCCTGATGGGGCTGACGGGGAAACTCTTGGGTGCCGGGATGGAACCTGGCTTAGCTGCTTGCAAGGCAAGGGCTGAACCCGCTGCACTGTCCGTCCAACCCTCTTATCTTGGAGCCCTTGCTCCCGCCCTCCCGGTGCTTATCAGGGGGTTTGAGAGCACTTGGGGGCCCGGGTTGCCACAGCCAGCTGTGCTGCGCGTCACTCCGGCAGTGCCAGGAGTCAGACCCAGGGCCTCAGTCTTGCAAGGCAAATGCCCCGCCTCCGAGTGCCCCCCCAGCCCCTGAGGACGCCGTGGCCGACTGCAGCCCCATGCACTAAGCAGTCAGGGGACTTCCATCACGAGGCACACGCGTGGGGGAGGCCCCAGTAGGGTGACTTTGGATCCCGGAGGCCTAGGGTGCGAGTGGCCATCGGCAGCGTGTTCACTAGCCCTGGGCATTGCCAGGGCCCTAGCCGCCCGCAGGCATCCCCGGCTCACACTCCAGCACCGGGCTCCACCCTGCGCCCTCTCTCCCGTCCCAGGAGCCCCTCCGTTGTCCGCCGCTCCCTCCAGCACAGGCCTGCTGGGGACAGTCCCCTTGCTCTGAGTCCGGAGAAAGCTTAATGTGGAGGAAAACTGGCATAAAGAGGGTCCTGGCTGCTGGCCACCTAAGCAGGGCCAGCCCTTTGACCTGTAGACCATTTCTCAATCCCAGGCCATCAGCCTGATGACCCACTCCCACCTGGGGGCCTTCCTCTTACACTTGCCCTTCCTTTTACTTAGAAAACGGAAGTTCCCCTTCTCTCTTTTTTTTTTTTTTTGGCCCAGACCCAACTGTGCTCAGGGCCGACTCCTGGCTCTGCATTCGGGGATCACTCACTCCTCGTGGGGCTCAGGGGACTCCATGGAGTGCTGAGGGTCAAACCCGGAAACCCGCATGCACGGCCAGAGCCCTCCCCACTGTCCAGTGCCCCCCCCCTTCCCTTTTATCAGCGAGGGCTCAGCCTGCCCAGGCTGGCTTATCTGGAGCCACCCCCTGGCCTGGGTCTCCACATTCCCCGCCCTCTCCTTCCCTACTTTTACAAAACTCAGTCCGCCTGCGCTGTTACTGTCGCTGGTTTCTCCCCGCTAAAATGGGGAGGGTCCCACGACCCCGTCTCTCTCTCTCGCTCACCACTCTCCTCTCACTCAGCAGTGCCTGGCAGAGTCCTCGCTGGATTCTGGGTGTTGGGCGGTGCATGCCATCCCGGTGGCCAGAGAGCTCCTGAGGGAAGTGGGCACGCGCTCAGCCATCGGGGACTTGCACATGCCAACCCTCACATAAGACCCACCGGGACGGCTGCGAGACACAAGACAGGCGGGGCCGGAGGGGAGGCCGGACGGGCTGAGCGCATGCTTTGCGTGCAGGAGGCCCAAGTTCAAGTCCCCGCCACCACCTGGTCCCCCCAGGCACACTGGGGTATGACCCTGAACCTCCCCGACCCACAGAAGCAAAACAAAACAGCCAACAATAATAAGTAGTTGGTAAATGTACGAAGTTGTGGGCACCTTCCCTCATGGGTGGGGGGAGCCCCTCGTCAGAAGCCTAATCATGGGTCTGGGAACGTCCCTCCGAGGCCGGGGTAAGCCAGCATCGGCCGCAGTTTCAAGAAATGCAGTTGCACATCCTCATCCTTGAAGCCACACCAGTTTCTCGATTGCTCTGTCTCCCTCTCCTCATCTGAAAAGCAGCACCTTTATTTTTATTTATTTACTTACGCTTTTTGGGTCACACCCAGCGATGCACAGGTGTTACTCCTGGCTCTGTACTCAGGAATTACCCCTGGCAGTGCTCAGGGGACCCTATGGGATGCTGGGAATCGAACCCTGGTTGGCCGAGTGCAAGGCAAACGCCCTACCCGCTGTGCTATCGCTCTAACCCCGAAAAGAGGAACTTTTACTCGTAGACACCAAGAACTGGGAAGGTCACGTGAGTCACTGACATCTTTCAGACACTTGGGGAATGCTCAGTGACTCCTCTGTTTGGGGTCAGTAAGCGATAGAAGCGAATCTGGTTTAACGTGTGACGTTGTCTTTTCTTCTTTTTGCGTATACTGCTGTGTATGCTTGCACTGTTTCTTTATAAAGTTGAAACTCTCCTTCATAATGAGCACTTCACTTCTCACTGTGACAAAGAAGCCAGGAACTAAAGGTGGGCTTGGTGTGCCCGTCCCGGGGCCCCTTCGCTGTGTTCAGGCCCCCCTTTCATGTTGACACCTGCAGAACCCTCCTGGCTCAGCCCCCTAAACCAGGTGCGGGTTCCTGCTCGCAGAGGGTGCAGTTAAATCCACCAACCATACCGTGCCCGAGTCGTGTGATAATATCTCACCGATCAGCAACACCAGCGCCATCAGGACTAAGGGACCAGTCGGCGTTGATGAACAGAAATGGGGAAATGGGGTAGATAGGTACCATGTTTGTTTGTTCGTTTGGTTGGGGGCCATACCCCCCCCCCCAGTGTTCTGGACTTCTGGCTCCGTGCTCAGGGACCACTGCCGGAGGGGTCAGGGACCATAGGAGGCATCGGAGGTGGAGCCTGCCTGGCCGCCTGCAGGGCAAGGGCAGGTATCCTGTCCCTCCTGCGCTGAGGGTCTCTGACGTTAAGCCCGCCTTGCCCGTGTCGTTAAGGCATCCAGAGGAAACGTCAGCGTCCACCGTCTTCCCTGCTGCCGCCGCGGGGAGGAACGGGCAGGGTGGGGAAGCTGCCGTTTCTGAGGAGTCCCCGCGTGTGTAAGCTGAGGATCGACCTCCAGGAAGAGGCCAAGGAGACCCCCAGCTTCCGGCAGAGGCGGGGAAGAGCGGCGGGCAGCTGAAGGGCGCGCCCGTGGCCGTCTGCCATTAATATTGTGGCTGTTTTTGTTAAGGCAGCTAAGAATGGAGCCATGGGTGTGGAGCTGGACGTTGAGTTCACTTCCGACGGGATTCCTGTCATGATGCACGACAACACGGTAGATAGGACGACCGACGGCACGGGCCGCCTGTGCGATCTGACCTTCGAGCAAGTCAGGAAACTGAATCCTGCAGCGAATCACAGGTTAAGGTGAGTGGCTCGCGTTGGCCTCCGTCTGTTTCTCAGCTGCCGCTGGCGGCGGTCACAAAGCAGGACGCCTTCCGATGGCCCCTGTGACAGGCTTCCCAGATAACAGGCAGCTGCAGTGCCCCAGAGATAGGCTGGGCAGGTCCATGATGATTGTTCTGATAATTTTTTATTTATTTATTTATTTATTTATTTATTTATTTTGCTTTTTGGGTCACACCCGGGGTGAGTACAGGGGTTCCACCTGGCTCTGCGCTCAGGAATTACCCCTGGCGGTGCTCAAGGGACCATATGGGATGCTGGGAATCGAACCCGTGTCGGCCACGTGCAAGGCAAAAGCCTTCCCTGCTGTGCTATGGCTCCAGCCCCCCGGATTTGACTTTTGAATTGAATCATCTTAAGACTCAGACTGTTTTGTTTTGTTTTGTTTTGTTTTGTTTTGTTTTGTTTTGTTTTGTTTTAGGCCGGGGTGGGGTGGGAGTGGGGGGCGGGTTGTTTTCCTTTCTGGGCCACAACTTGGCAGTGCTCAGAGGTTACTCCTGGAATCTGGCGGTGCCCTGAGGTGAGATACCGGGACCCAGCCTGGGTCAGCCTCATGCAAGGCAGACGCCCTCCACGATGTCCCGCTGCCCCAGCCCCAATAGGGCTCCGTCTTGCTGCTCCCTGGGCAGTTACTTTGCATTGTCAGATAAGCTAGAGACCCAGAGATTGAGAGCGGTAGCGAAGGTTGACGTGTTGGGCAGCAGTGATGATAAATCGGGTGTGATGCTCGCTTAGATCGCAGCAGACCCGGGTCCCCGGCATCCCATATGGCCCCTGAACCCCGCCAGGAGTGACTCCTGAATGCAGAGCAGGAGCGACCCCTGAGCACTGCCGGTGTGGCCCCTCTTGCCCACCAAAAGAGTTGACTTGTCCATCCTTGTAATTCAGGTACACCAAGAAATTAGCTGGATAAGACATGGGCAAAACTGGTGCCAGTGGTCAAAAGACACTGTGACACTGTCATCCTGTTGCTCATCAGTTTGCTCGAGCAGGCACCAGTAACGTCTCCATTGTGAGATTTGTTGTTAACTGTTTTTGGCATGTCTGATATGCCACGGGGAGCTTGCCAGGCTCTGCCATTATGGGCGAGATACTCTCGGTAGCTTGCCGGGCTCTCCGAGAAGGGCGAAGGAATCAAACCCGGGTCAGCCACGTGTAAGGCAAGCGCCCTACCTGCTGTGCTATTGCTCCAGCCTGGTCAAAAGACACAGGAATAAATGATAATTACACCATTAAAGGACTGTAATAGCCTGGTGACAGTGGAGTTAATGCTGCTATATTCTTTGTTTGAAAGTTTTTCCATGGGTAGATCTTGAAAATTCTCATTACATGAAAACAAAAGTGTGAGGTATAGACACCCCCCAAAATGTATCCACAGTGTGATGATGGCTGTTGGCTCACCTTCCTCTGAAGACCTTCTCACAATGTACACAAGGATAAAAATCATCGTGTGGGGGTCGGAGAGAGAACAGCAGGGAAGGCCGTGACGCACGGCTATCAGGGTGGATTCCCAGCATCACACACGGTCCCCCAAGCCCCACCAGGAGTCACCCCTGAGCAAGAGCCAGGAGTAAGTCCTGAGCACTGCCGGGTGTGGCCCAGTTCGTCCCTCCAAGCCAAAGAAAAAAAAGGATGGTGCTGTATGCCTTAAACTCGTGTATGTTGCAGTTAGTACATGCCTGATTGTTTCAGGAGAAAGTCTTAGTTACCAAACAAAGGGGTTTTGGCAAGTGTCTAGGGTAACAGTAGTTAGGCAATTGTTAAACAATAGTTTCCAGTAACAGTTTATGGTTACATATGCTGCTTGTTCCTTATGGTTAAGAAAAGATAATTTCTGGGGCATTTTAACGGAGGCATAGTGATCGGGCCCGTGTATTGGGCCCAGGAACTTCCCAGGTGGGTTCAGGTGGGCTGGTTATGCATTATTTCATTGCAGGGAAGCCGAGACTGTTTCAGTTCCGGGAACTGAACCTGAGGCCAAGCTGATTTTTCTCGTTTCTGCCTCCTGTCATGGCGTCAGTTTCGCCCTTACATTATACATTCTTTAAAAAAATCTTCATATAGGGGCTGGAGTGATAGCACAGCGGATAGGGCGTTTGCCTTGCATGCGGCTGACCCGGGTTCAATTCCTAGCATCCCATATGGTCCCCCAGCACCGCCAGGAGTAATTCCTAAGTGCAGAGCCAGGAGTACCCCTGTGTAATGCTGTGTGTGACCCAAAAATAAATAAATAAATAAATAACTCTTTCTTTTAAAAAAAATAAATAAAATCTTCATATAGTAATGGCACCTTTTGACCCAGCTCTGGCCTTCTGTGGGATCATGAATTCTAATAACCTGAAGAGCCAGATACACCTACTTACTGGACAGATTATATCAGACTTAATTCCCACCCCCCCTCCATGTTGAACCTAAAATGCTTAGACCTGTCAACCAAGAAACAGCTATCAACACCTTGGAATATTCTACTCTCTGGTATTCTTAGGATTGTGGTTATGTAAATTGCAGCTCTCGGTAATATTGAAAAATATTGTGCACTCACTGTTATTTGTGCTGTATCATTTCTCTAGAAAACGCACTGTTCTTAAGTATTGATTATTCAATCCATTTGGGTTGGTTTGTTTCTGGGCCCCACCCAGCAGTGCCGGGGGCCTCCTTTTGCTTTGGTGCTCTGGGGATTACAGGGGGGTGCTTGGATCAAATCCCCAAACTACGAAGCCCTTGGGCCAGTCTTCCTTCCCCCCCTCGATTCAGTTATTCAGGCATGAACCTCCCTGTAAAACGATTAAGACTTGCACTTTCTTGGGATTAGTAAACTGCAAATCAGCTGGATGAAATAATCCTTTGGTTCGAAGAGGTTTCGGAGTCCGTCTCTAGATCCATGGGCGTGCTCATTCTCTTCCCAGATATCTCATTGCTCAGGCGTTTTCAAGAAAGAGGCTGGTTTTATGATTACAACATCATAACCGCAAAAAGATGGCAGGCTTAAGGTCACTGAAAGCAAAAACTGCTTAAGGTTAGATCACCCTTAAAAATCTGTCTAGGAGAACCCTGGGAGTGTCTCAAAGGACTGGGATGGACGCTTTGCATGCAGGAGCCCCATGTTTTAATCCCCAGCATCACATGGTCCTCCAGCACCATGGGGAATGACCTCCAAGCACCGGTAGGTGTGGCTGAGACCCCCCCCTCCCCAATAAATAAGTAAAAGTTTCCAGGAGGTGTGATTCAGGGGTGAGTCTCTCATCTTCATACCTACCATAACCAGACTCGGGTCCATCGTTGGCATAGTTGTGTTTTCTTTGCAGGAGCACACATGAAAAATTGACCCGTGTAGGGGCCGCGTTGTAGCGAGAGTAGCCCGGAGTCAGTGCAAAGAGAGATGCTTGTCCGGAGAAGGGAGAGATGGAGCCGTGCCTGTCACAGGGGATTACAGTCTCCCCCCCACGCCCACACCCCGTCTCTCCTGGGGAGTAGGCCTGGAAGGAATGGCTGGAGGAACTCACCTGTACTATTTAAAAGACCTACACCCCCCCCCCTTTCAGCCAAGGCCTTGAGCCAAGATAGTTGGATTCACAGAATAAGTTAGGATATGAAGTTTCATCGTGTGGGAAAGCTGGTAGACTCTTTATCGGGAAGTTGCACAGCTGCACCTCATACAGGTAACTGACCTTCCTGGAGAGCATCCGATCAGGACAATTTTAATTTTTAAAATTAAGTCTGAGTTCTCCAAAAGTGACTTATACGCTGGCCCTTGGTAAAGAGGTTTGTGATTGTTTTCCATATAGTGAAAATCCAGTTATTTCCTGCAATTCATAACTGTTGGGATTATTGCTTTCTTTGGTCAAGAACGAGTAGCAGGGGCCAGAGCAGTAACACAGCAGGGAGGCATTTGACTTGCACGTGGCTGACCCAGTTTCGATCCCCGACATCCCATAGGGTCCCTGGGGCACCGCCAGAAGTCATTCCTGAGTGCAGGAGTAACCCCTGAGCATCGCCAGGTGTGACCCCAAAAAAACAACAAAGCAAAGGCCGACTGGCAGTTTGCTTCGGTGCATATACTTAATTGCCCATGGGCTTTGGCATGGCTGAGGAAGGTTCACTGGGGGGAACATTCTTTCATTCCTGGGGGAGACCCTGGCCCTTGCCCCGCTGTGCGTGTACTCCTTCTCCCTCTCTCCTAGGGATGATTTCCCCGATGAAAAGATCCCCACTCTAAGGGAAGCTGTCGCAGAGTGCCTGAAGCACAACCTCAAAATCTTCTTTGATGTCAAAAGCCAAGCAAATAAGGTACAGTTCCTGCCACAGAGGCCACGCCGCTGCCAAGGTCACTGCCAAAGGAGATTCTGCTTTTCTGTTACGTGGTCCCCTTACTTTTTGTTTTTTTTTTTGGTGGGGGGTCACACCCAGCCATGCACAGGGGTTACTGTGCCAGTAATTCCTGGCTCACTCAGGAATTACTCCCTGGCGGTGCTCAGGGGACCACATGGGATGCTGGGAATCGAACCCAGGTCGGCCTCGTGCAAGGCAAACGCCCTCCCCGCTGTGCTGTCGCTCCAGCCCCATTGTGTGCTTTCTATCCCTAAAACCCTGAATTCAATCTTTAGTATCCCTCCCATTAAAAAAAAAAAAAAAAATTATAATGGAAAAATGGGTTCAGACTGGAGATTTGTTCTATTATAACCAGTTTTCTGAGTATAAGTATTGTTTTCTCCATTTGGGTAATGTGGGGAATAATAGCTAGGATCTGCTCATCTATGATTGAGAATTCTGATGTCCTTTTGCGGGGGTGGGGGTGGGGAATTGGAACACACACAGCAATGCTCAGGGGTTACTCCTGGCTCTGAACTCAGGAATTGCTCTTGGCACTGCTCTGGGCTCCATATGGGGGGGTGGGGCGGGGATAGAACCCAGGGCAGCTGCATGCAAGGCAAGCACCCTCCCTGCTGTGCTATGTCTCCAACCCCTGTCATTTAAAAAAAATTATTATTATTAATCCGAGAACGTAGTTAAAACCAGTTATTAACACCTGAAATGTGAACCTTAATATGTGCTCATTTAGTCTAATAAACTCCCAGTTATTAACACTTAAAATGTGGCCCTTAATATGTACTCATTTAGTATAACAAACCCCCAGTTTTGAAGACAGGAAAAATGGTGCTGTGGCTAATTTAGCCTGATAAACGGATAGTTCCCCATGTCTAGGTTTTTCCATCAAGGCTGTATCAGAGTAACCAGGAGCACCTTTTTAAAAGTGGGAATTCCTGGGCCGTAACCCCTGAAAAGGAGTTCTGAAAATGCATAGGATGGTGGGGTTCTTACTGGCAGGGCTGAGGCGCTTACCTGCCCTGGGTTCCATCCCCGGCACTGCCCAAAACATGGGGACTGAGAGAAAGGAACACGTCTCTTTAACGATCACCCCAGGTTCCACTGAGGTTTGGGGGCCATAGTGACGCGACCTTCGTGTTGATTCTCTAAGTTTTCTGGTCGTGTGGTCAAAGGTGTCCCAGACAAAATCGGGCAGAACACCAGGATCTGGTCACCAAAATGCAGTAGAAAGGAGCAGGTGTGGGGCCAGAGAGATAGTTCAGTGGTGGGTGCTTGCCTTGCACGCGGCGACCCGGGTTTGGTCTTCAGCACCCCATGCCCGCCAAGAGTGGTCCCTGAGCACAGAGCTGGGAGTCAGCCCTGAGCATCACTGGGTGTGGCCCAGAAGGCCAGTAAAAAAATCACGGAGCCGGGGCTAGAGCAATAGCACAGTGGGTAGGACGTTTGCCTTGCACGTGGTCAACCTGGGTTCGATTCCCAGCATCCCGTATTGTCTCCTGAGCACTGCCAGGAGTCAACCCTGTGCATCGCCGGTTGTGACCCAAAAGCAAAAAAGAAAAAGAAAGCAAGAAAGAAAATCATGGAGCCGGTGTGGGTAGCACACCAGAGGTGGTAAATCTGCAGAAGCGAGGGAAGTAGACCAAGTGGGTGCCGGCACCGGGTGTGGTCTAGCTTCAGGCTCCAACAGCTTCAGCGTCCTGGACAAAAACGGGAATACAAGAGACTGTCACCGAGTTGGCCTTGTGGGTGAGATGTCACTCAGGAGCCATGCCTAGTGCACACGCCGTGAGCCAGACAGCGGTTGGCGTGCACGCGTCTGCGGCACTCAGCTGCCACACAGTGGCATATGCTCCCGCTTTATGTCTGGTTAACGCTGCCCCTGGCGTTCCCTGGCCCAGTCCACAAATGCGTGGAAGTTGCAGAATCACTTCTTCATTTACTCGTAGGCCCCTAGAGCAAAGACACTTCTGGCTCATTGGGGCGGCTTCGGCCTTCCCCTATCTCCTCCCTTGCCCCCTTGCTTCCGCCCCGTGTTGGTGTTGGCTGGGCCCCGGGACTGAGGAAAATCTGCGCCCTGAAGTTCTCAGGCTGATTGGCTCTGGCTTCAGCAAGAAGAGCCTAAAGAAACAGTCGTGGGTGTGATTGGCTTTTCCCTGTAAGGAAACTAGACGGCAAGATCACGGTTCTAATGCATGCATGCCTGTGCTGCCTTTAGTGTGGATTAAACCACGGGCAGGTGGGAGCCCCCGGGGGAGGGGGGGAGCCCAGCCAGGTCAGCTTGTTCAGGTTTCACTTCCGCCTCTGCTGGCTTCGGCTCTGCTGACCCGAAATGCCCAGAGGGGCGAGCGGCTTCCCAGGACAGTAAAGCCGCAGGATCCCAGCCGTGTGTCGGTGCGGCGGAGAGGCCGGGCAGGTAGCTCATGTGATGGAGGGAGGAGTGGCTTTGTTGTTGGGGGTCCTGAGCTCAGACCCCGGTGCCACCCCTCCACAGCCCTGGGTCTGACCCGGATGGGCCCCAAGAGCCACCAGGCCTGAGCACTGCAGTGTCAGGCCTCTGAAACGTGGCCCCGTGTACAGGTAAAAGCCCCTCCAGGGTCAGCGCGGTAGGATGGCAGGTAAGGCACGGGCCTTGCACACAGCTGACCGGGATTCCATCCCGAACATCCCACGTGATTCTGCACTGCCAGGAGTGATTCCTGGGTGCAGAGCCAGGACTAAACCCTGAGCACCAGGTGTGGCCCCAAAAGCAAAAAAAAGAAAGAAAAAGTATCCCTGTGGCTAGTAGAATCCCTCAAGATAGCCCTTTTAACAGCCTTGTTTGTCAGTGAGCTTCTAATGGAGCCTCTAGGGCTACGCATAATATGGAATAGTTACTGGCTAGAACTGTTACATTTGAATTGCTTTTAAGATACATGAAACCTCTGTTTTACAGGCAACTGATGCTCTAAAGAAAATATACATGGAGTTTCCTCAGCTCTACAACAATAGTATGGTCTGCTCATTCTTACCTGAAGTTATTTATAAGGTAACATTCAGAATCTGACATGGAGTATTGCCCCTTTATCAGGATAATAGTGATGACTAAGGCGGCATTAAAAAAAATAAAAAGATAGGGGCCGGAGGGATAGTACAGTGGGGAGGGCATTTGCCTTGCACGCAGCTGACCCAGGTTCGATCCCCAGCATCCCATAGGGCCCCCTGAGCACCGCCAGGAGTAAGCCCTGAGCATCGCCAGGTGTGACTCCAAGGCCCAAAAAAATAATCACGAATCACGAAATCCCGTTAATCGTCGATTTCTCGAGGGGGCTCAGTAACCTCTCATGCCTCCTAGAAGTCTCTTTCGACTCGGCCCTCCCAACGATGCCACACTGGAGTCTCTTTCAGGGTCAGGGGAATGGGATCCAGCTTGTTACTGGATTTAGCATATGAATACACCATGGGAAGCTTGCAAGGCTGTCCCATGTGGGCAGGAAACTCTCAGAAGCTTGCTAGTTTCTTTCAGAGGGAGAAGCAGGCTTCTTCTGGGAGCTTGCTTTTAAGTCTCTGGATGTTGGCCGTTGATGGGATTACATACACCTCACAGAGAGTCTCTTGCCCACACGCCTGGCTGTCTTCCCCGGGGCCCCTCGGAGGGGATGGGCTCCAGCTTCCCTCCCCGCCCCGAGCAGAGCTCCCGGCAGCCAAAGACCACCGGAACCTAGCTACAGCCATGCTGGAGGCCCCTCTCCACACGTTCGGACAGGCCTCACGCATGAAGGTACTGGCAGAGGAACCCAGGTATGTGTAATCCCATCAAAAAAATAAAAATAAAAAGATAGTCAGTAAATGGGGTCAGTTAAGACACTCTGAAGAAGACGGCTTCAAGAGAGGAGTGTATTGAAAGCACGGGAGAGGCTTACCTCCGGATCTCATCGTTGTGGTCCCGAATTCCCCCGCAGATGAGACAAGCAGATGAGAATATAGTAACAGCTTTGACGCACAGACCGTGGAGCCTCAGCCACACGGGCGAGGGCAAGCCGCGCTACAGCTCCTTGTGGAAACATGGCTTCTTCGTGTTCATGGACGTTTTGCTCGACTGGAGCATGCACAACATCCTGTGGTACCTGTGTGGGATTTCAGCGTTCCTCATACAGAAGGATTTCGTGTCGCCGTAAGTCCAGGGTGTCTGTCTGTCTTTCTCTGGAGCCACACTCTGCACCCACTGATCACTGCTGGCAGACTCTGGGGACTGTGGGGTGCTGGGGATCGAACCCAGGTCAGCCTCATGCGAGGCATATGTCCCGCCCGCACTGCTATTACTCTAGCCCCCGTATTTCTGTTCTCGTAGAGTTGCCGGGGGGGGTTTCTCGTGCAGGGGGATGATTGCGGGGCCCACCGTGAGGCTCTTCCAGCTGACGCCCACCGTGAGGCTCTTCCAGCTGACGCTCAGCGAGTGCCAGGCTGAGTTGCTGTTACGAGATTCCTGGAACCAGCTGGCCACGATCTCACGGAATTGGTTGTCCCTCTTCCTCCAGGGATTATTTGAAGAAGTGGTCAGCAAAGAACATCGAGGTCGTGGCGTGGACCGTGAACTCCTTCAGCGAGAAGAAGTACTACGAGTCCCACCTGCACTGCAGCTACATCACCGACTGCCTGGTGGAAGAGTGCGCGTCTCAGTTCTAGCCTCGAGGCCCCGGGGAGGGAAACCGAGTCCGGAATGGCCAGCTGGCCTCCTGCCGGGGTCTCACAATGCCCTCGGTGCTGGCGCGAGCCTCCGGGGGCCTGAGGGCCCCCCCCCACAAGCAATAGTCAGTGCAGGTACCTCGATTTCTACCTGGACCCACAGCCAAACCCAGAGTGGGTCCCCCCACCCCCACCCCCCGCCACCCCCACGCTGTCTGTGCAATGCCAGAGTCCGCCACCCTGGCCCCGGACAGCGTGGGTGGGGCTGCAGGAAGGCACAACGACGCTGGCCCGGCCGAGCCACACAACCCCCCCGAGAGCCAGCGAGGATAAGCACAGAGCCGGCGTGGCGTTCGGGGTGCGTGGGAGGTGCAGGCGCAGGTGCATGGGAAACGCATGAGTCCTTAAGTCTCTAGCTCACTACACTTCCGTATTGAAAACACTTAAACAGTAGTTGTGTTGAAACTACTCTTACTCAGCTCCGTTATCAATGTGCTGTAGACGTCCAACTTGTGACCATACTAATAAAGTCACTTACAAAGGGAAAAATGCTTCCAAGCGTCCTGTTCTGAGATGGAAGGCGTTCAAGGGGATGTTCCAGTAAAAGCCTCGGGCCCCTAGGGGCCATCACACCCCTGCGTACTGCCCTGCATACTGCCCTGCAGCCGGAACCGCTTCCCCTTCCCCATCAGCTGAGAGGAATATGCAAGAACCGTCGTTTCACACAGGAGAAAACCCACCTCCCTTCCGGGGGGCTGCACGGGAGCCTGGTGTTGTGACTGCACACGGAGCCTGGTGTGATGACACGTTGGTGTTCACCGTGCCAGGAGCTCCGAGCTCTCACAGGCGGTAACTCGCCCTCCCCCAGCTGGGGCGGAGCTGTTTTCAGGGCTGCTGGGTGCCGCCAGGTTAAAAACCACTTACCCAGAATCTCCAGTTCCGGGGCTGGGAAAAGCGTGGTTTTGTTTGAATTTTAGGGGGTAGATGTCAGGCACAACCGGCTGTGCCTGGCCAGGTTCTGGGGTGACCCCTGGCAGTGCTCTGGGGACCATTTGAGGTGGATGGCAAGGAGAAGCCAGTAGTAGAATCGGCTGCAGTTGGTGTCGGCTGGAGCCTGGTGAGTGGGGCCCGGGACCCTTCCCACTTCTTACAGAGACAGTGTCCTGTTTCACAGTTTTATTCAAGAAATGGAAGATCTGGGGGCTGGAGCAATAGCACAGCGGGTAGGGCGTTTGCCTTGCCTGCGGCCAACCCGGGTTTGATTCCCAGCATCCCATAGGGTCCCCTGAGCACCGCCAGGAGTGATTCCTGAGTGCAGAGCCAGGAATAACCCCTGTGCATCGCCGGGTGTGACCCAAAAAGCAAAAAAAAAAAAAAAAGAGAGAGAGAAATGGAAGATCTGATCGGCGATGCCCCCCACACCTTGGTGTAGGAGCAGGGCTCAGGGGTCACTCCTGAGGAGGGTTGGGGGACCCTACGGGGTGCCAGGGATCAGACCTGGCTCGGCTGATTGCAAGGCAAATGCCGTGTCTGCTGTGCTATCACCCCAGCCCCAGAAAGTGACTCAGCTCTGCAGGAACTGCCCTCTGGTGTAGCCGCCGCCGCCGCTACCACAACCCCCAGGGACGGAGGCACCTAGGGCCAAGGTAGCACTCACCCTCAGGAGCACAGGAGGGCGTTCTGTCACCTCAGCCCTGTCCCCTGTCTGTTATGTGCTGGATCAGCCACGGGCAGCTATCGCTTTAGATCCTGGGCTATCGTGGTCTGAGCCTTGGAGAGAGTGGGCTGGGGGGGGCTCGTGCAGAGCCCTAGGACAGCGGGAGGGCGTTTGCCCGGCACACGGCTGACCTGGGTTCGATCCTCAGCATCCCATATGGTCCCCAGAGCGCCACTAGGTGTAATTCCTGGATGCAGAGCCAGGAGTAACCCCTGAGTGTCGCTGGGTGTGCTCCAACCCCCGCCAAACCCCGCTGGGGGTGCCCCAACCAAAATAGGGGTGAAGAAAGGCTAATAGAATGCTAGTGAACCCAGCTGCTCAGAAAGGGTTATGACACTTTGGGATTTGGGTCAAAGGAAATATTTCTAGGTGAGCAGTTGACTGGCCCTGTGGCCGTGGACAAGTTACTTAACGAGTCTGTGAAGCGAAGGTAGCGTTTTCCAGAGGAGCGTGGCCTTTGAAATGAGCCCTCTGTTAAAGCAGTGGCTCCGGGGGTGAGAGATGGCTCAGAGGCCTGAGCGCACGCTTGGGTCTGGGAGCCCCTGGGAGCCCCTGCAAGCGGCCCCCGGCACCACCAGGTGTGGCTGGAGCAGGAGCTTGACCCACCCAAGATTAGTTTACACCGAGCAGATGGCAGTCTTTTTTTTTTTTCTTTTTGGGTCACACCCAGCGATGCTCAGGGGTTACTCCTGGCTCTGCACTCAGGAATTACTCCTGGCAGTGCTTGGGGGACCATATGGGATGCCGGGGATCGAACCCGGGTCGGCCGCGTGCAAGGCAAACGCCCTACCCGCTGTGCTATCATTCCGGCCCCAGATGGTGGTCTTTTGCGCACATATCTAGAAGCGCACGTTCTGGGGGTGGAGAGGGGCTCAGAGGTAGAGGGTGCCCACCTGGGAGGGCCCGAGTCCTGGGACATCAGCTGGCATATCTGAGGACCCACCCCTTCCCTTCACTCCTTGGTGGTGGGTGATGTTGCAATGACCGGGGGCTGGGGCCCGAGATGGAGAGGTTCTGGGTTTGATCCCCTGCGCCCAACCCCTCCCTCACCCCCCCCCCCCCCCGCTGCACCACTGGGAATGTCACAACAGGATAAGTGACGTCGCCTAGAGAGTGTCCCCTGTAGACAAAACCATAGGGGTCCCCCAGCTCTCAAGGGACCTGGGTCACTTTGAACTGAAATGGTCTTGGCGGGCGGAGTGGCAGTACAGCGGGCGGGCAGGGCGCTTGCCTTGCACATGGCTGACCCGGGTTCTATCCCTAGCACCCCATGGAGTCCCCTGAGCCCACCAGGAGCGACTCCTGAGCACGGGGCCAGGAGTGAGTCCTGAGCACTGTTGGAGGTGGCCAGAAACAAACAATAGAACAGGTGTGCAAGAGCAAGTTGGGGGAGATTTTTTTTTTCCACCTGGAGACCCCAGACCAAGGGGTGGTAGAATCCTTCTTGGGCACATGTGTGGCCCCAAGGATTAAGCTGCTCTGGACATGTCCTAAATGGCTGGACCTCCCTGGGACTGCCCGGGGACGCCGACTTCTGACCCGGTCTCCCAGGCGGCTCAGGCTCAGGCCCGTGATGCTCAGTCAGGCTGATGTCTCTGCGCTCAGCCCAGCAGTGCCGTGGGGCCTGAGGGCTCAGGGATCTCCAAAGCCGTACCTGTGGTCCTCAGGGGTCAAGCCGTGCCAGGGATCAAACAAGCAAGGCCTGTGTCCCGACACCTGAGTCAATGAGTGGCAAGTGGATCCAAGGGCACTGGGTGGAGGCTGGTGCCTCAGTTGCTCTCAGCTGTTTCCTTCATGCAGCAGTGATGCCAGAGATGGCAACTCCCCCCGGTAATTTGGTCATTTCCCCGTTCCTGAGCCCTCCTGTTTGAAGCATAGACATACCTGCCTTGGGAATCGCTGGCAGTTCTGTAAATGAATGGTCGAAGTGTGGAGCCAGAGTGATAGCACAGCAGGGAGGGCATTGGCCTTGCACGCGGCCAACCCGGGTTCGAGCCCCAGCATCCCATAGAGTCCCCGAGCACTGCCAGGAATAATTCCTGAGTGAGAGCCAGGAGGAAACCCTGAGCATTGCTGGTGTGGCTCCCCCCAAAAAAAGAGAAAAAAAAGATCTATATGTATAAGCATATGTATGTGTGTACACATACATGCATGCATGCATATGTATGTGAGTACGCATACATGCATCTGTGCACAGTGATCCCACACTGATTATTACCATATGAATACGCTTGTCCTCCCACACGTCATCAATAGTTTCGTATTTGACTCCATCATGTCAGATGGTCTTGGTCACATGTAAAATCACAGAGTCAGAATCACATCCCCCACGCCCAGCCCCCGCTGGCCCACCCGAGTCCGACCCCAAAGAGTCCTGTGATGTACTCAGAACGCTCTAGAGCTCAGAGCCGAGGCGTCTGGTGATGTTCCTTCAGCTTGGAGTCACAGGAGAGTGCTTTTAGTTAAAAGTCACAAAAGCCAGCTCCATCCATAATTTCGACTTCACATCAAAGACCCATCTTACTCCGGCTGGACCGTTTAGCACCAGTTCCCAAACCCGGGCCATGCTGGGAGGAAAAATCACAAGATTGTGATTGTGATTGTGAAAAAAATCACAGTCTCCTTCATCCGCACATCTTTTTTTTTTTTTTTTTTTTTGCTGTTGTTTTTGGGTTTTGTTTCATTTGGGGACCACACCCCGTGATGCCAGGACTCCTGACTCTGCACTCAGGGATCACCCCTGGTGGGCTTGGGGGACCCCATGGGATGCCAGGGATTGAGCCCGGGGTTGACCACATGCAAGGCCGGTGCCTGGCCGGCTGTCCTATCACTCCGGCCCCCTCAAACATCTCTTAAAGACAAAAACGTCTTCCTCATTCCAGAGTCTCTCTTGGCGGGGGCATGTGAACTCTGTGAATTAGGAGAGGAGTCTTTATTGGAAAACTTTCTAAAACTTTATCTTGAAAAACCAGCCATTTAGTTACCCCCTCACGAGAGGGAGGGAAGGGTCCACTGTGCTTCAGTGTTTGCAGTGCGGTCTGTGTCTGCTCCTGGACGAGGGTCTGGACCCCCTCCTGGGGAGCTGCTGAGAGATCACGTGTCCTGGGAGACTGGCTCCATCTCCAGCCTCTCTCGTGCCGCCCAGGAATCACCAGACGTTTGGATTTTCTTCTGGAACCGATCGCCTGAATCGGAGGTCTGGGGTTGACACAGGAAAGGCAAGTTAGCGCAAGCACACACAGCCCCGTCTCTCCAAGGCCAGGCCTGGATCGGGACCCTTAAGGACTCCCAGCCTCCCACCCGGGGGAAGCTCAGTGTGCTGGCGGCCCCTGCGGAGTGACCCAGAAATCAAAAAGGGAAAAGATCAATTTTTTTCCTCAGGCTTTTTTTTTCTTTTGGTTTTGCTTTGGGGCCACACCCAGCGATGCTCAGAGCTTACTCCTGGCTCTGTGCTCAAGGATCAAACCTGGCGGTGCTCAGGGCTTACTCCTGGCTCGGTGCTCAGGGCTTACTCCTGGCTCTGTGCTCAGGGGTCACACCTGGCGGTGCTCAGGGCTTACTCCTGGCTCAGTGCTCAGGGGTCACACCTGGCAGTGCTCAGGGCTTACTCCTGATTCTGTGCTCAGGGGTTACACCTGGCAGTGCTCAGAGCTTACTCCTGGCTCTGTGCTCAGGGGTCACACCCGGCGATGCTCAGGGCTTGCTCCTGGCTCTAAGTGCAAGGCCGTGTGCAAAGCAAGTGCCTTATCTGCTGTTTTTCCCGGCCCCCTCGTGCATCTCCTCAGTTCCCTGCCCTGAATGCCTGTTATTGGATGTTATCGGTACCAGAAGGACAAAGAGCTGGTCTGATGCTCCCTGCCCATTGTTCCTTTCCTTCCATCCAGGCGGCGGCTGCAGATTTTCTATGGGAAATCACTTTCCCAGCTCGGCCCCTGAGCCCCGTTGTCTTTGTGCTCCTGACACATCTCCAGAGAAGGCGCGGGTCAAAGCCCTGGCAGGGTCAGCTGGGCTCTGAGACCACCACCGTCCGTCCGGTGGCCACCTCCTCCCGTCAGAGGCAGGAAACCCAGTGGAATTCTGGTCTCTTTCCCACCAGGCTGGAATCTGAGTAGCTCTAAACTGCAGTGAGGACTGGAGCAACAATACAGCGGGGAGGGCGCTTGCCTTGCACACGGCTGACCAGGTTCAATCCCCAGCATTCCGTATGATTCCCCAGGCCCCACCAGGAGTGATCCCTGAGTTAGCCCTGAGCACCACTGGGTCTGGCCCCCAAAACCAAACAAACAGATCAAGAAGCAGAGAAAACTCAAAAAAATAAAAATAAAAATAAAAAAAGAAGCAGAGAAAACTCGCCGTGAGGGGAAAGAGCCTCCTAGAGAAAAAAGTGACCACATTTCACCATACCACCATCACCACCACGTAACTGTCGCGTGCTATTTTTATGTAGTAACGGCGCCATTTTTCTTTGAAGTCCACATATGCCCATACCCACTTTTTTTTTTCTTTTGCAAATAAATCTGGCACAAAGTCTGCAGTGGTGATGCGGTCAGGTGTGGCCACGGGGAGTAGACGATCAGTGGATCAGGAGAGTCGCTTCAGCCACACCCAGAGCCAGGATTATCCGTGGGCATTTGCAAGAGCAGTGGAACAAGTCACCGGACCCCGAGATCGTGACCCTCTGTCCTGGGAAGGCACCTCCAGCTAACGGGGTGACTCACCGTAGGCATCCTCGCGCTCCCCCACGTGCCTGGGACTCTGTGGCTGCAGGAGAGAGCAGAGGCCTCACTGCGGGGAAGGCGTCGCAGGATAAGTGCACCCACTCGCCCCGTTTCTAAAGGAAGGCCCGACACTCGAGAGCAGGGCCCGCGGGAGGAGTCTGAGCAGGCGGGGGGGGGGGGGAGGAGCAGGGTTTGCGTCTGTCACAGAGCGGTCCAGCTTTGAGGCAATAGAATTGGAGTGTGGGGGTGGGGGGCAGACAGGCTCTGAGCCAGACCCCAGCCCTTTCCTGTGCTCGCGCTGATGTGTATTAACACGCACAGACAGCAGAGGACCCGTCCCTTCTGCCGGGATCGTGACGTGCGTGACGAGCGGCACCTGAGTGAAGGTGAAGGTGTGTTTCCATCCCGGTTCTGCAGGACACAGGGATCCGCTAGGGCTTGGGAGCAGAGCAGAGCTCCGGGCTCAAAGACTAGCAGGAATGAATTCCTGAACTGTGTGTGTGTGTATGTGCATGTGGGCATGTGTGTGTATTTGTAGGTGTGCATGTGTGTATGTGCATGTGTGTGGGTGTGCACGTGTGTATGCATGTGTTTTGTACATGGTTGTGTGTGTGCATGGGTGTGTATGTGAGTGGGGCTTTGTGGGTGTGTGTGCGTACATGTGGGGGATGTGATTGTGTATATGTGTGTGTTTGTATGCATGTGTGTGGGTATGTTTGCGCGCATGTGCATGTGTGTGCATATGAGTGGGTGTGCATGTGTGTGCGCATGTGTGTGGGTGTGCACGTGTGCATGTGTGTATGCATGTGTGTGGGCCTAGGTGTGTGTGTGAGTGGAGGTTTGTGGGTGTGTGTGCATATGAGCGGATGTGCGTGTGTGTGTATGTGCATATATGCATGTGTGTGCATGTCGGTATGTGTTTTTGAGTGTGTGTATTCATGGGTATGCATGTATATGTGCTTTTGTACATGGTTGTGTGTGTGTGGGTGGAGGTTTGTGGGTTTGTGTAAGTACATGTGGGGGGTGTACATGTGGGAGGTGTGGCTGTGTGTGCATGTGTGTGGGGGTGTGTGCACTTGTGCATGTGTGACCATGAGTGGATGTGCGTGTGTGGATGTGCGTGTGTGGGTGTCTAGGTGTGCATATGTGATTGTGGGTTGCATGCATGTGTGTGTGCCTGTGAGGGGGGAGTTGGGAAGTGCATATGTGTGCATGTGTGTGTGTGTGTGCTTGTGTGCGTTTATGTCTGTGCTGGGCCTCAAACAGGGCCTGTGTCCAGCACTGAGGCACACCAGGGAGCCCAAGGTGAAACTCTTTTGAGAGCTCTAGAATGTGTGTCAACAGTATCCTGTGTGTGTCCTAAGAAATACAAAATGATCATAACGTAGATGTCTAAGTGCCCGGGTTCCAGTTTTAAGAAAGCTGGGAACAATGTGTCCAAGACACAGGATTAAAGGTGTGCAGGGGGAGTTATGATATTATGTGTCTAACAGAACCCTGGTTTTCCAAGAACTTAGTAGAGAACTTGATCTTTCCAGATACCCGGGAGAAAGATCTGGAAGAGCAGGCATGGGAGCATGTCCACAGTGGACAGAGCCCTCAGGGCACCCTCGATGTCAGTGGACAGTGGGGGGAGATGGGGTTCTCGGGACAAGCAGAGCTTCGCGTGGGCCCGGCCGACCCAGCATCTCCGGCAAGGCAGGCGCCGAGCGTGTGGAACGGACGAGCAGTGTCAGGTGGGTCTCGTTCCCGGATGCGCTCGGCCCGGGGGGGGGGGGGGGGGGGGGCAAGTCTGGGCCCCAGCCGCGCAGGTGGCCTCACCTCCGCGTCTCTCCCCGCCAGACCCGGGCTGGCGTCAGCTCTCCTCTCTGCACCCTGCAGCTTGGCTAACTTCTCAATCAGGAACATTTTGTCTTTGCCCTCCTGCCGGACAGGAAAACAGAAGCACACACGTGCCGGGTCAGTGAAGACGCGGGCTGGGGGCACACGAGTGACGTCATGCGTGGACAGAGCTTAAGGAGCAGAAAGGGAGGCCTAGAGCGGGCAGAGCGCTTGCCTGGCACAGGGGTGCAATGCCGGCACTCCGTATGGCTCCCCGAGCCCTGCCAGGCGTCATCCCCGAGTGCAGAGTCAGGGGAAGCCTGAGCAGCAGTGAGCATGGCCACCTCTCGCCCCCGCACCAAAAAAAAAAAAAAAATTCCCAAAACAAAGAAAAGCGATGTTCAGGGTCAGAGCGATAGTACAGCAGGAAGGGCGCTTGCCTTGCATGCAACCCCGGTTCGATTTCCCAGCATCCCATATGGTCCCCAAGACCACCGGGAGTGATTGCTGAGTACAGAGCCAGGAGCAATTCTTGAGCACCACCAAGTGTACCCAAAACCGGGGGTGGGGGGGGAGGTGTTCACGATGACCTCTTGGTATCTGTATTGCAAATCAGAATGCCCCAAATTAGAGAGAGAGTAAGAAGGATGGTGCCTGCCACAGAGGCAGGGGGTGGGGTGGGGTGGGGTGGGGTGGGGGTGGCGGGTGGAACACTGGGAACAATGGTGGTGGAAATGGGCACTGGTGGAGGGTGCTGGAGCATTGTTTGACTGAAACACGGTCATGAAAGTTTGTAACTGTATCTCACGGTGATCCAATAAAACTTCTTAAAAAAAAAGGTATTCAAGTTATTCTAACCCCCTAGGCAGACGGCCTTCTTGAGAAGTCTTTGCAGGCGCAATGGTGGCTTTGAAGAGCAGATCACCGGGAAGGGGTGAGCTCTAAATCCAATGCCAGGGGCTGGAGTGATAGCACAGCGGGTAGGGTGTTTGCCTTGCATGCGGCTAACCTGGGTTTGATCCCCAGCATCCCATATGGTCCCCTGAGCACCGCCAGGAGTAATTCCTGAGTGCAGAGCCAGGAGTAACCCCTGTGCACCGCCGGGTGTGACCCAAAAACCAAAAAAAAAAAAAAAAAAAAAATCCAATGCCAGTCTTTCTAAGAGGAGAGAGCCAGAGAGCGAGGACAGAGATTAAGGCTCTTGCCTTGCATGTGGCCAAGCCTGGTTCCTCGCTGGCACCACATGGTCCCCCAAGCACTGCCTGGGGGGCCCCCGTGATGGGCCTGAGCAGCACCACATCCTCGGAGCCTCGCATTGAAACCACTGGCCAAGTATACCCGGTATATTGGTGGTGGGGAATGTGCACTGGTGGAGGGATGAGTGTTTGATCATTGTGAGATTGTAACCCAAACATGAAAGCTTGTAACTATCTCATGGTGATTCAATAAAATTTAAAAATTTTTTTTTAAAAAAGAAACCAGGGGCCGGAGTGATAGCACAGCGGGTAAGGCGTTCGCCTTGCACGTGGCCAACCCGGGTTCGATCCCTGGCACTCCATATGGTCCCCCAAGCACCGCCAGGAGTAATTCCTGAGTGCAAAAGCCAGGAGTAACCCCTGAGCATCGCTGGGTGTGACCCAAAAAGCAAAAAAAAAAAAAAAAAAAAAAGCAAAAAAAAATAGAAACCACTGGCCAGGTTGATGGAGAACCCCCTGAGGGGGTCCCGGCCTCCTGAGCATGCCCCAGAGACCGCCTTGTCCTGTCCCCACCACTGGAAATGGACTTGAATCTGGATCTACTCAGGACTCAATCTCACCACCAGTTTACAAGAAATAGAAAGGAAAATCTCTATCAGCGCGCCGGAACTACTATCAGATCAGTGACCTGACTTCTTCCACCTCATTTGACAGGATGGGGGGGAGGGGAAGTGGTCGGAGATTCAAAGATACGTGAGGCCCAACCACAGGGCCGGAGAAGCTGGGCAGGGTTAAGACGCTCATCATGCAGATGGATGACCTAGATTCGATCCCCAGCACCGCAGAGGGTGCCCTGAGCACAGAGCCTGGAGTAAGGCCTGAGCCCAGCTGGGGATGGCCTCCAAACAAAAGAAAGAATCAAGGGCAGCCAGTGGCACCTGTCCAGATCTGACCTCCAGAGCCCTCCGGGGGAAAGATACTTCCCAGGAGGATAGGAGGCTTGGCCAGTAACGACAGAGGCTATGGCAGGAAGTCCATAAAGTCCAGGGTTTTCTTTAAAATAATCCAGACGTAATATAAAGTAACAGAACGGGAGACTAACACCCAAGGACAGTAGAGATAAGGGCCAAGAGGGTGGCTCCAAGGCTTGGAAGCCGGCCTCACGTGCTGGGGGAAAAGGCAGCTGGGCTAGAGAAGGGACCACCAAGTGAAGGATGCTTGGAGGGCTCGCTCAGGATGGGAGATGCGTGCTGAAAGTAGACTATGGACCAAACATGATAGCTGCTTACTACCTGTATTGCAAACCACAGCACCCAAAGGGAGAGAGAGAGTGAAAGGGGATGTGCCTGCCACAGAGGCAGGGGGGGTGGGGTGGGGGTGGGGTGGGGGTGGCAGGAGGGATACTGGGAGTGGTGGTGGGAGGGGTACTCATCATTGATTGACTGAAATGTAATCACGAAAATTTGTAAGTCTGTAACTATCTCATGGTGATTCATTTAAAAAAAAGAATCTGATAAGATCAAAGTAAAATAAAAGAATCCAGATGTTTTCGGCGACAGGACAGGGTAGGTGAAATCAGGGGGGATTAGAGTATCAGTGACTGTTGGGTTTGGGTGGTGCAGGCAGGGGTGGGGAGAGAGGGTCTCTGTACTATCTAAGTTTGGAGACTGAAAGTTTCTATTATAAAATAAAATTTGAGGGGGGCTGGAGCGATAGCCCAGCGGGTAGGGCATTTGCCTTGCATGCAGCCGACCCGGGTTTGATTCCCAGCATCCCATAGGGTCTCCTGAGCACCGCCAGGGGTAATTCCTGAGTGCAGAGCCAGGAATAATTCCTGTGCATCACCGGGTGTGACCCAAAAAGCAAATAAAAATAAAAATAAAATAAAATTTGGGGGGGGGGGTTAGGGGGCTTGCCAGTGGGGCTCAGGGCTCACTCCTAGCTCTGTGCTCAGGGATCTCTCCTGGCAGGGCTGGGGGGGGGCAGGGGGAAACCCTATGGGGTAGGGGATTGAATCCAGGTGAACTGCCTGCAAGGCAAGAGCTTTACCCATTCTATGTCTCCAACCCCCTAAAAAGCCTTTTTTTTTTCTGGGAGGGGCGGCTCAGAGGGCTGGAGCTCTGCTTTGCATGTGGGAGTGCCGGGTTTGCTCCCCCACCCTGCATGCCTGAGCACCAAGCTGGGAGTATCCCTCCCCCCACACTCTTTTGGTTGTGGCCAAAAGAGACAGAAAAAGAATGGATGACAAAATGAGACTCGAGGGGAGAAGATGACAGAGGGGCCGGGAGGACTTACATTGATGATCTGCTCATGGAGGAGCCTGATCATGACCTTCCTGCCCTCCGTGATCTGCCAGTAGAGGTAGGTGATGATTCTGGAAGAGACCAGGATGGGTGACTGACACGCTGACCCGGCGCCCCCCCGGGGGCAAAGGAACAGGGACTCTGCTTGCAGGGAGACTCTCGACCCCGATGTTCTCAGAGTCGTGTGCGGATGAGATTGATACGTTTGGGCACACGGAACCACCCAGGACCCGAGGGGAGCGACTCCCACCACGGGCCCCCCTGAGAAGCCGTCTGGGCTCGGGCCAGCCCTGGGACATGCTTACTCCTTTTTTTTTTTTTCTTTTTGGGTCACACCCGGTGATGCACAGGGGTTACTCCTGGCTCTTCACTCAGGAATCACCCCTGGCGGTGCTCAGGGGACCCTATGGGATGCTGGGAATCGAACCTGGGTCGGGCGCGTGCAAGGCAAACACTCTCCCCACTGTGCTATTGCTCCAGCGCCACTTCTTCTTTTCTTTTTTTTTATGGCTTCTTGGAAGCAGAGATTACAGACCACATAAGCCGCTCGTCTAAGTTCAGTTTGCTGAGTTCTGGGACCATGAGGCCCTGACGCAAACTTCCCTCCGATCTGCTTTTTTGTTTTGTTTTGTTTTGTTTTTGTTTGTTTGCTTTGGGGGTCACACCCAGCAGTGCTCAGGGATCACACCTGGCTCTGTGCTCAGGGATCAGTCCTGGTGGCCCAGGGGACCCTGTGGGAACATGCGAGGCAAGTGCCCTCCCCACTGTACTATCACTTTGGCCCCTAATTTTTCATTTTAGTCTTAACTGAATTATCGTTGACAAGTAACATTGTCTATATTGTAAGCATACAACTGGCGGGCAGGAGAGAGAGTGAAATGGGTGAGGCACTTGTCTTAAATGCAGCAGACACTGGTTCAATCCCAGGCACCATAGATGGCTCCTGAACACAGTCAGGAGAAGAAAAAAAAAACCTCCCACCAAAACCCCCTCCCCCCTCCCCGAAACCAGATAAAGTATCACTGTCACTGTCATCCTGTTGCTCATCGATTTGCTCGAGCAGGCACCAGTAACGTCTCCATTGTGAGACTTGTTACTGTTTTTGGAGCAATAGCACAGCAGGTAGGGCATTTGCCTTGCATGTGACCGACCCGGGTTCGATGTCTCTGTCCCTCTTGGAGAGCCTGGCAAGCTACCGAGAGTATCCTGCCCACACGGCAGAGCCTGGCAAGCTCCCCGTGGTGTATTCGATATGCCAAACACATTAACAAGTCTCACAATGGGATCGTTACTGGTGCCCACTCAAGCAAATCGATGAACAATGGGATGACAGTGCTACAGTGCAGTGCTACAACTTAAAAAAAAAAGGCCAGATTGCACTCCTGGGTTTACTGCAACACTATTCACAATAGTCCAAATCTGAAAACAACCCCAATGTCTAAAGATGGATGAGTGGATAAAGAAACTGTGGTACATAGCCACAGTGGACTATTACTTGGCTATAAAAAAAAAATGAAACCGTGCGAGTTGCTGCTCTGCAGATGGATCTGGAGGGCATCGTGCTGAGTGAATTGGGTCGAAAGGGAGAGGGCCGGACACAGAGTGACCTCGCTCAGATGGGGATGTAGAGAAACGGAACAGGGAATAACAACTGCCCACAGACAGCAGGAACTGAGAACTTCAGTGGGAAGCTGACCAGGGTGGTGAAACGTTTTATCTTGGGTTTGGCTTGGGTTTTAGAAGGGTGGGGCAGGGCTGGGGGGAGGGACGAGGGGACAACGGTGGACGGAAGTGGACACTCGAGTGGAGGGTACTGTGCTGGGATGTTTTATGCATGAAACCTTGCATTAACCGGTGGCTAAAATAATCTTTTAAATATGGTGCCTACGGGGCTGGAGTGATAGCACAGCGGGTAGGGCGTTTGCCTTGCACTCGGCCCACCCGGGTTCAATTCCCAGCATCCCATATGGTCCCCTGAGCACCGCCAGGAGTAATTCCTGAGTGCAGACCCAGGAGGAACCCCTGTGCATTGCCAGGTGTGACCCAAAAAGCAAAAAAATATATATATATATGGTGCCTACAAGAATTTTTTAAAAGTAAAATGAAAACCAGGATTCAGAGCGCTAGAACAGCAGGTAGGGCGCTTGCTTTGCACACAGCAGACCCAGCTTTGATCTGTGGCACGTCACACAGTCCCCAAGCCTGCCAGGACAGGAGCCAGGAGTAAGCCCTGAACACAGCCAGGTGCAGCCCCCCACCATGTCCCCTCTGAAAAAAAAAAAAACCAAACAAAAAAAATTAATTTAAAAAGGCCCTTGCCCTGTATGTAGCTAACCCCAGCTTGAATCTTGCACTGCATGCTCCCCTGAGCACCCCCCGAGCACTGCCGTATGTGATCTGAACCCTCTTTCTCACACACACACACACACACACACACACACACACACACACACACACACACACACGTGCAGAGACCAGGGAGAGAGCATAGGAACTAAATCCTTGTCTTGCACGTGGCCAATCCAGTTCAGTTTGATTCCTGCCACCACACAGGACCCCGAATACTCTTAGGACTGATCCCCAAGCACCAGCAGCTGTGGCCCCCACACTCCAAAAATTTATTTTCAGGGTGTTGTGAAGAGATTGTTTAACGGGCTGCTTTAGGGGCTGGAGCGATAGCACAGCGGGTAGAGTGTTTGCCTTGCACACGGCCGACCCGGGTTCAAATCCCAGCATCCCATAGGGTTCCCTGAGCACGGCCAGGGGTAATTCCTGAGTGCAGAGCCAGGAGTAACCCCTGTGCATCACCAGGTGTGACCCAAAAAGCAAATAAATAAATAAATAAATAAAGGGCTGCTTTATAAGCGGGAGCCCCAGGTTCGAACCCCGGCACCGCATGTGACCATAGCTAACTGTGACCTCCACACCCAATCAGAGAGATGCAATTCCAAAAGACTGAGTTCCGTCATGGCCCTCTGCCACCAAACCTCCCAGTGCCGTCTGAGTCTCGGGGGGCAACCCCCGGGCTCCCCCAGACACTCCCCACTTACAGCACAATGAGGGTGAGGATGAAGAAGAAGTGCACGCTGCCGATGAGGTTGCGGTACACCCAGACCACCCACAGGGCACTGGGCCGGAGGCTCAGGGTCTCGATCCAGCTGTAGATGGAGTGGATGAAGGACGGCAGGCCCCGGAACGGGCCGCAGTTCGCCGAAGGCGTCAGCCTGCCAACACAAGCCCCAGAGCGTCGCTTAGCGGGAGACGGGCTGACACCGAGACCAGCCTCCAGACGGTTTCTCCGCTTCTCTCAGCCAGCCGGGGTGGTCTGCTGCTCTGACCAGCCAGCTCCAGAGGAAACCGCCGCTCACAGCCAGGGTGGACATGTGTCCTCGGGTGCCCAGTGCACTGAGCTGAAACCCCGGGGCAAGCCTGGGGCTCTCCTGGCCCAAGAAGGGAACAGGAGGGGCTGGAGCGAATGCACTGTGGGGAGGGCGTGTTTGCCTGGCATGCAGCCGACCCGGGTTCAATTCCCAGCATCCCATAGGGTCCCCCGAGCACAGCCAGGAGTAATTCCTGAGTGCAGAGCCAGGAGTAACCCCTGTGCATCGCCGGGTGTGACCCAAAAAGCAAAATAAATAAATAAATAAATAAATAAAATATAAAATAAAAACTATCGTTTTAAGAAAGGAGCGGGAGCCCCACAGAGTCTCTCTCGAGACGGAACTGAGAAGTGCCAAGAGGGACGCTGTTATCTAAGGAAACCGCAGGGGCATCCCGGGTCCCTCCTTGCTCCAAGCCAGCAGCCACCGGACGGCAACAGGACAACAGGACGTGGTTGGGCAGAGCGAGGGAGGGGGCCACCGGGAGGGGCTTGAGCACGGGGCGGCCTGCCCAGAGGTTTGAGAGCTCGGCCACCACCTCCCATCTAGAGCAGTGACTTTCTGGGCCAGGGAGAAGGTTCCAAGGGAACGCCTGCTCACATTCAGGGGCCTCGGGTTCTTTCTGCAACCCCAGAGTGTCCCCGCCCCCCCCCTTGGAGCAGGAAGTAGCCACCTGAGCACCACTGGACCCCCCACCCCCAAGCAAAGCAAGTCCTTTACTTACTCCTCTATTCATTCATCCACAAAGGCTAGTTACCGCGGGGCTGGTGTGGAAGATGTGGAAGGGAACTGACCCCTCCTGCTGCCCCCACCCGCCACCAGGCTAGCTGGGATGATGATCAAGCAACGAGCAAGGGTCTGAAGCCAGAGGAAGGGCTGAGATGCAGATCTGAGGAGAGAAGGGGCCTGAGAGAGAGAGAGAGAGAGAGAGAGAGAGAGAGAGAGAGAGAGAGAGAGAGAGAGAGAGAGAGAGAGAGAGAGAGAGAGAAGAGAGAGAGAGAAAGAGAGAGAGAGAAGGAGAGGGCGGGAAAGAGAAAAGGAGATGGGGAAAGAGAGAGATAGAGAAGGTGAGAGAGAGAGGGAGATAGGGGGGAGGCTGGAGCAATAGTACAGCGGGTAGGGAGTTTGCCTTGCATGAGGCCGACCTGGTTCGATTCCCAGCATCCCATAGGGTTCCCCGAGCACTGCCAGGAGTGATTCCTGAGTGCAGAGCCAGGAGCAACCCCTGAGTATCACCGGGTGTGACCCAAAAAGCAAAAAAACGAAAAGAGAGAGAGAGAGAGAGAAGGAGAGAGGAGAGGGGGAGAGAGAAGGATAGAAAACAGGGAGAGAGGGAGAGAGAGGGAGAGGGAGAGAGGGGGGGAAAGGGAGGGAGAGGAGAGGGAGAGAGAGGGGGAGAGGGAGGGAAGAGGAGGAAAAGAGTGAGAGGGAGAGAGAGGGAGAGAGAGGGGAAGAGGAAGAGTGAAAGGGAGGGGGAGAGAGGGAGGGGGAGAGAAGGAGAGATAACAGGGAGAGAGAGAGGGAGAGGGAGAGAGAGAGGGAGAGGGAGGGAGAGAGAGGGAGAGGGGAAAAGGGAGGGAGAGAAAGAGGGAGAGAGAGGGGGAGAGGGAGGGGGGAGGGGGAGAGTGAAAGGGAAGGGGAGAGAGGGAGGGGGAGAGAGAGAGGGGGAGAGAGGGGAAGAGGGAGGGTGAGAGGGAGGGTGAGAGAGGGAGGGTGAGAGAGGGAGGTGCAGGGACAGCCATGACCATGACCGAGGGCTGGATTCGTTGGGGTGAAGGGACCTCACTCATCCCCAAGGATTTTCTCTTGCCCTGGGCCCCTGAGTTGACTCTGAGCCGACAGGCCACGAGGAGGGAGGCAGCTAAGGGGGGACACTTCACTCCTCATCCTCCGAGACTCGCCCCGGCGGCCGGGCGGTACCTCCAGATGGTGATGGCCATGGTGCAGAGGACGCCGGAGAAGGCCGGGAAGAAGAGCAGCAGGATGAAGAAGGTGACCATCTGCGAGGCCCGCCAGGCCTTGCTGGGCGGCTGGAAGTTCATCCTCAGGCTGACCTGGCGGGGACAGCGTGGGAACCTCTGTGTGCGGCCCCCTCTGCCCCCCGGCCCCCGCCCAGGCCCCAGCTCTGACCCCTCCCCGGGCAGAGCGCAAAAAACGAGCGGGGCCAACCGCTAGGGACTCACGTTTTTGACGTAAAACATGATGAAAAGGTTGATCATTTGGATGAAGGGCAGCAGAGGGCAGAAGAAGGTTCCCGCCCTGGCGGGGAGAAAACGGGTGTCAGAGATCACAGGAGACCCGAAGGAAGGGGAAAGAGGGGTGAGGGGCAAACAGTGCCCCCCAAACCCCAGCGAGAAATCCTAGGCCTTCTGAATGTGACTGTTTGGCCTTTACATGATGGTTAAAGTGCAGGGCCAGAGCGATAGCACAGCGGGAAGGGCATTTGCCTTGCACGCGGCTGACCCGGGTTCGATCCCCAGCATCCCATAGGGTCCCCCAAGCACTGCCTGGAGTGATTCCTGAGTGCAAAGCCAGGAGTAACCCCTGTGCATCGCCGGGTATGACCCAAAGAGAGAAAAAAAAAAGTGGAATAAGGAAGGTCCAGACTCCATAGTTCTGGGGGGCTTGGGGGTTTGTGTTAGGTTTCTTGCTTATCTTTTTCTTTTTCTTTTCTTCTCTTTTCTTTTCTTTTTCTTTTTGGGTCACAACCGGCATTGCTCAGGGGTTACTCCTGGCTCTGCACTCGGGAATTTACTCTTGGCAATGCTTGGCGGACCCTATGGGATGCCAGGGATCAAACCCGGGTCGGTCATGTGCAAGGCAAACGCCCTACCCGCTGTGCTATCACTCTGTCTCCTCGTTTTGTTTTTTTTTTTTTTTTTTTTTTTTGCTTTTTTGGGTCACACCTGGCGATGCACAGGGGTTACTCCTGGCTCTGCACTCAGGAATTACTCCTGGCAGTGCTCAGGGGACCATATGGGATGCTGGGATTTGAACCCGGGTCAGCCGCGTGCAAGGCAAACGCCCTACCCGCTGTGCTATCTCTCCCAGCCCCTGTCTCCTCGTTTTTGTTTTCATTTTGGGGGCCACATCCAGCAGTGCTCAGGGATTACTTCTGGCTCTACATCAGGAACTCTCCTGGAAGGGCTCAGGGAGACCTACATGGTATCGGGGACTGAACACTGGTCGGCCACATGCAAGACAAGTGCCCTACCCACTGTACTATCTCTCCGGCCCTCCTGACTTTTTTTCATATCAGTTGGGGTCCCCGCTCTGGCCTGATGCTTTCCGGAAGTGTTCTGAAAGGCAAACAACAGCCTGGGACACCAGCTCACAGACCTCAGACACCAAGTCTGCATCTGCTCTCGTCCGGGTTGCTGCCGAACACCACCGAGGCTGGACCTGGCCAAACTCACCATCCGTCTCCAGGACCCTGGGAGCCCAAGGGAGTCCCTCAACACTCACCAGACCAGAGTCTGCTCATAGATCAGTTCCAGAACGTTCCTCGCGATGTCAAACTCCTGCGAGCCCAGGCTCACAAGGTACGTCCCGATGAGTCTGGGGAAAGATGACAGGAACCAAGCTGTTAGCGCGCGCCTGCAGTACGACCCGCCGAAAACCAAGGGAATTACGGCCCTTACATGCTTTAGAAACTCTCCAAGTCCGTGCAAATTGATTTTAAAGAACTAACAGACAGCAGGGCAATGAAACGGCCGCCATATTGTCAAAAGAAGAGGCTGCTAATGTGGGTCAAATAAATCTAGAGAGGGCCGGAAAGATAGTTCAGTGGGTAGGGCGCTTGCCTTGCACATGGCTGACCTCCGTTCAATCCCCAGCATGACCTAAGGTCCCCGAGCACTCTCAGGAGTGGTCCCTGAGCTCAGAACCAGGAGTCAGCCCTGAGCACTGGGCCAGGAGCACGGCTGGATGCCCTTCAAACCCTCTCCCCACCAAAAAATGCGAGGGAACATATGTCACATGTTACTTTAATAATTGAAATTATTCCCCCTCATCTCTGCATCTCTTGTTTTAATCATGTTTGGCTTCGGAAACTTCTTCCCGTCCCTCCACCCCCGCCCCATCATGAAGCAGAGAAACTCAGCTCTCTTAACCAAATAAATTGGCTTTTGCTTTGGGGGCTACACCTGATGGTGCTCATGACTTACTCCTGGCTCTGTGCTCAGGGATCACTCCTGGCTGGCAGGGCTCAGAGGACCGTCTGGGATGCTGGGGAGTGAACCCAGTTGGCTGCCTGCCAGGCCAGTGCCTTACCTGCTGTGCTATCATTCTTTTTTTTTTTGTTTTTATTTTTACTTTGGCTACTGCTATCAAATTAGTGTTGTTCCCACGTTCTCCATCCATGAAGGTGTCTTACTCTCAAAAATATTGATTCCATTGTGATTATTTGTTTTTTGCTTTTTGGGTCACACCCAGCGATGCACAGGGGTCACTCCTGGCTTTGCACTCAGGAATCACTCCTGGCGGTGCTTGAGGGACCATATGGGATGCTGGGAATCGAACCTGAGTTGGCCACGTGCAAGGCAAATGCCCTCCCCGCTGTGCTGTCATTCCAGCCCCAGGAATGATTCTTGATCCCAGAAATAGATCCAAACCCTACCCCAACTTAAGCCCCCAAATACTTTCTGGCCTTGTGTCCAAACCATAGACAGGGACTGGAATAAAAGTGAGTTTTAGCAGATGAAAGAGATTTGGCATTTCCCAATGAAGATGGATTCTACACTGCATCACAGTGAGTCTTCTTGCCAAGAGATGTGAATGATAAACTTCCAACCAGGAATGAGACATATGCTTATGATATTCTCAACTAATAAATGAATAAATGCAAAAGAAACCAATGGACCAATTCTGTGCATACAACACCTATTTTTTGGGGGGAGGGTCACACCCAGAGATGCACAGGGTTACTCCTGGCTTATGCACGCATGAATTACTCCTGGTGGTTCTTGGGGGACCATATGGGATGCTGGGAGAATCTAAAATTTTAATTAAAATTTTAATTAAAAATTTAACTAAAATTTTATTTTTAATTAAAAATTTAATTAAAATTTCAGTTTTAATTAAAAATTTAATTAAAATTTTAATTTTAATTAAAAATTTAATTAAAATTTCAATTTTAATTAAAATTTTAATTTTAATTAAACATTTATGTTAATTATTAAAATATTTAATTAAAAATAAAATAAAATTTTAATTTGTGAAAAATTGAAGTGTTTGATTTTTGGATTTGGGGCCATATCTGGCAGTGTTCAGGGCTTACTCCTGGATCACACTCAGGCATCACTCCTGGTGGCACTTGGGGGACCATATGGGGTGTGAAGATTGAACCAGGATCAGCCTCATGCAAGGCAAACACCCTATCTGCTGTACTATCACTCCAGCCCCAAATTGAAATGATTTTTTTTGCTTTTTTGGGGTCACACCTGGCGATGCACAGGGATTACTCCTGGCGGTGCTCAGGGGACCACATGGGATGCTGCGAATCAAACCCAGGTTGGCCGTGTGCAAGGCAAATGCCCTACCCACTGTACTATTGCTCCAGCCCCAAAACAATTTTTTTAAATTAAATAAAAAGGAAATATATGTGGACAGGGATGAGGGCTCAAGGCGCACTTTACATGCTTGGGTCCTGGCTGTTTCATCCTCAGCATGGCACATTCCCCCAGCACTGCTGGTTGGCTTCCCTTCAAAATAACAACATTTAGGGGCTGAAGAGACAGTGCGAGGCAACTGATCACAACTCAATCCCCAGCACCACACAGAGTCCCCCTGAGACCTTTAGGAGTGATCCCTGAACACAGAGACAAGAATAAGCCCTGCGCACTTCTGGGTGTGACCCCAAACCAAACCAAAGCCTAAACAAAATGATAAAATATTTTAAAGGTGTACATTAATTATGTTGCATTAAAATAATGACATAATCATGAAATTTGCATATAGGTGGATCAACATGGAAAGTATCATGTTAAGTGGAATGAATCAGAAAGAGAGGGATAGACATAGAAAAATTGCACTCATTTGTGGAATATAAAGTAACAGAATGAGGGGTTGGAGCGATAACATAGCGGGTAGGGCGTTTGCCTTGCACGCGGCCAACCCGGCTTCGAATCCCAGCATCCCATATGGTCTCCTGAGCACTGCCAGGAGTAATTTGTGAGTGCAAAGCCAGGAGTAACTCCTGTGCATTGCCGGGTGTGATCCAAAAAAAGCAAAAAAACCAAAATAAATAAATAAATAAATAAATAAAGTAATAGAATGGGAGACTAACACCCAAGAACAGTAGAGATAAATACCAGGAGAATTACTCCACAGCTTAGAAGCTGGCCTCACATGCTGGGGGAAAAGGCAGCTCAGATAGAGAAGGGACCACCACATAAAGGGTGCTATAAGGGCCCGTTTGGGATGGGAGATGTGGGCTGAAAGTAGACTATATTTTTATTTATTTATTTATTTATTTATTTATTTGCTTTTTTGGGTCACACCCAGCGATGCTCAGGGCTTACTCCTGGCTTTGCACTCAGGAATTACTCCTGGCAGTGCTTGGGGGACAATATGGGATGCCGGGGATCGAACCCAGGTTGGCCATGTGCAAGGCAAACACCCTACCCGCTGTGCTATCGCTCCGGCCCCCTGAAAGTAGACTATAGACCGAACATGATGACCACTTAGTAACTTGTACTGCAAACCACAGCACCCAAAAGGAGAGAGAGAGAGCAAAAGGGAAGGCCCTGCCACAGAGGGGTGGGGGGAGGACAAAGTGGGGGTGGTGGGAGGGATGCTGGGACTATTGGTGGTGGAAAATGGGCACTGGTGGAGGGATGGGCACTCGACCAATGTATGACTGAAACTCAAGCACGAAAGTTTGTAAGTCTGTAACTGTACCTCATGGTGATTCACTAATAAAAATTAAAAAAAAAATGACATAAATGTCTATGGCCGGGGAGAGAAGGATGATGTGATAACCTTAGAGCAACTTCCTCGATGCTTTGGCATCCTGGGCCCATTTTTGTCTTTGAAAATTATGTAGTATCACACACAAAGCAGTTGGTACTTGAAAAGATTTGGAGGATGGGCCACTATAAGATGAAAAACCAACTGCCAGGAAAAATGAAGTCATGAAATTTGCTTATACATGGATAGACATGGAGAGTCTCATGCTCAGTGAAATGAGTCAGAGGGAGAGGGACAGGCATAGGATGACTGCAGTCATTTGTGGGATATAAGGAACATAGTATGAGACTAATACCCAAGGACAGCAGAAATAAGGTCAAGGAGAATGGGTCCACTGTTGGAAACTTGCTACAAGTGACGGGGAGGGCAGTTAGGACAGAGAAGGGACCACTATGACATGATCGCTCTGGACAGGAACTGAGTGCTGAAAGAAGGTAAAGAAATAGACAGGATAGGGGCTGGAGCGATAGCACAGCGGGTAGGGTGTTTGCCTTGCATGCAGCCGACCCGGGTTCGATTCCCAGCACCCCATATGGTCCCCTGAGCACCAGCAGGGGTAATTCCTGAGTGCAGAGCCAGGAGTGACCCCTGTGCATCGCTGGGTGTGACCCAAAAAGCAAAAAAAAAAAAAGGAAATAGACAGGATAACTTTTAACTACCTATATTGCAAATCATAATGCCGCATGTATATGTGTATATATATACACACACATAAGATGAAAGAGAGACACACACACAGAGAAGTGTCTGCCACTGAGTCAGGCTGGGTAGTGGTAGGAGGGAAACTGGGGACATTGGTGGTGGGAAATGTACACTGGTGGAGGGACGGGTGCTGGATCATTTTATGACTGAACCCCAATCATGAATGACTTTGTAACTGTATGTCTCATGGTGATTCAATTGATAAAACAATTTTTTAAAAAGATGAAAAACATCCAGGATAGGTCTCAAATTACTCACAGTATCTACCTCTAGAAATATATATATATATATATATATATATATATATATATATATATATATATATTTAGCTTGGGGGCTGCACCTGGCAATGCTCAGGAGTTGCTCCTGGCTCTGCACTCAGCAATTACTCCTGGTGGTGCTCCTGGGACCCTATGGGATGCTGTAGGTCAAACCTGGGTCAGTGATGTGCAAGGAAAGTGCCTTCTCTGCTGTACAATCTCTCTGGACCCGAGGGAAAAAAATTTTTTTTTGGTCAGGAGCAGGTTGTAAAAGTACCAACTGAACCAAAATTAACTTGGACAATGAAACTGTCAGGCCCAGGTGAAATTCCAGTTAGTTTAAAGGAAAAGAGTATGGCAAAGAATAATAGACTTTAGTATCAAACACTTCTTAGAGTAGCCAAGGGACCCATACTTCCAGTTCAGTCAAGACAGCAGTTCTTGTACTTCCAGTTCTGTCAAGGCAAGATCAGGTACTGGGGCTGGAGTGATAGTCCAGCAAGGAGGGTGTTTGCCTTGCACAAGGCTGACCCGGGTTCGATCCCCAGCATCCCATATGGTCCCCTGAGCACCGCCAGGAGTCATTCCTGAGTGCAGAGCCAGGAGTAACCCCTGAGCATCGCCGGGTGTGACCCAAAAAGAAAAAAAAAAAGACAAGATCAAGTACTAAATCCAATAGTCAGTCTTGATGTTCTGAGAAATGCACCTACCGGTGATACCGTCACCGTCTGTCGTGAGTGAAATCACACAAACCCAGAAGGTGGAGCCTGAACGCACACAGATGACAGGGCCTGCGCGTTGCCGTCCATCCCTGACCGCACATCACTGACGTGACCCCGGGTACTCACCGTCTCAGGAACTCTCCCAGGAGGGAATCCGCGACGGAGAACACAAAGTCCATCAGAAGGAGCCGGTAGATTTCCTGGCCGATGAGGGTTTCCCAACACTGGAAGGCAAACAAGCATCAAGGTGTGGGGACAGCCCTGCCCCCGCCCCGTCCTGCCCGCTCCTGCCACACTGTTCTCAGGGGCACCCGGTTGGAAGGTCAGTTTGACTGAGTCTCGGGGACCAAGCAACGCAGGTCTGCTCTAGGCAGAAATGCACTAGCGGAGGCCGGAGCAATAGTACAGTGGGGAGGGCATTTGCCTTGCACGTGGCCAACCCGGGTTTGATTCCCAGCATCCCATAGGGTCTCCAAAGCACCGCCAGGAGTAATTCCTGAGTGCAGAGCCAGGAGTGACCTCTGTGCATTGCTGGTTGTGACCTTCCCAAAAAAAAATGCACTCTCGGACTGACTTTGTTTCCAAGGGTATTCCTTCCCTTTCTATGCTCCTTCTTCCCCCACTAAGCTCTTCACACCTCTACACTCTCCCTGCTCTTGCTCTTCTTAGCATCTTTCAACTGTTTCTGTCCTCAGGATTCCTTTTCTCTATCAGGACTAATGAGCTTCTTCTAAAGAGCAGGAGATATCAACGGCTAATCACTCCCTGACCTTTTCCCTAAGGGCCTTAGGGAAAATCAGTTAAAATATACCTGATTAAGAAATAAATAGTTTAGAGGTGTAGCAGGCTATCACAAACTGGAAGATTGAATCAGACAGTTTAGGAAATTGTTGGTCAGAAATCATAGCAGGAGGTCACGACTTTGAAATGAGGAGCTTGGCTTTTAGGTTTGGCTGAAGGAGGAGACAAAAAGCTGAGTGCACAGCCCAAGGATGGGTGGATGGGTGGGTGGATGGATGGATGGATGGATGGATAAATGGATGAATGGATGGATGGATGGATGGATAAATGGATGAATGGATGGATGGATGGATGGATGGATGGATGGACGGACAGATGGACGGACGAGTGGATGGATGGATGAATGGATGGATGGATAGGTAGTTGGGTGGATGGTAGGTAGATGGGTGGATGGGGTGGTAGATAGATGGTTGGCTAGATGAATGAATGGAAAAAGAACATGATGTATGTTCTAACATCATGAGCAGAAACTGAGAAAGTTGAGAAACTTACTTGTTTCCTGGTAGCAAAGATTAAGAAACCAAAGTAAAGGGGGCAGAAGCAATAGAATAGCGGGTAAGGTACTTGCCGTGCATGCAGCCAACCCAAGTTCAATCCCTGCATCCCATATGGTCCCCTGAACACCACCAGGAGTAAATCCTGAGTGCAGAGCCAAGAGTAAGTACTGAGCATGGCTGGGTGTGACATCCAAAGCAAAGAAATAAAGAAAGAAAGAAGAGAAAGGAAGAAAGGAGAGGAAAGAAGGAAAGAAGAAGAGGAAGGAAGGAACAGGAAGGAAGAAAAGAAGGAAAGAAGGGAAGGAAGGAAGGAAGGAAGGAAGGAAGGAAGGAAGGAAGGAAGGAAGGAAGGAAGGAAGGAAGGAAGGAAGGAAGGGAGGGAGGGAGGGAGGGAGGAAGGGAGGAAGGAAGGAGGGAGGGAGGGAGGGAGGGAAGGAAGGGAGGAAGAGAGGGAGGGAGGAAGAGCGTGGAGTGATGACGTAGAGGTAGAGCGGCAGTGAACCTCACCTCCTGTCCAGACTGGGCCACGACGTTGAGCCAATAGTAACACAGAATCCCAATGATTGACATCTTCAGAAAGATGTTCCTATATGACAGAGGAAAAAAGGACGATCATTCCTTCCGTGACGACCACGAGTGCTGAGTGCTGTCTAGCAGCCCTTCCTTTGGGGCACATCGTATGAACCAGTCTCCCGCGCTGGGTGAGGGCCCCGTTAGGCTGGTCCTGGCGAATGAGCGGTGAGCACAAGCCATGTGCCCCTGGGCACTTCCTGGCACTGGTGCCACTCACACGCCAGTGTTCTCCCTCCTCGGGAACGGCCGTCAGCGACAGTTGGATAGTTGTGGCTCTCAGCCTGGGTGCCTCAAGGCGAGCCAAATGCGGACCGCAGCGCTGACACAGAGGCCTGGAGGGTCACTTAGCGTGTGGAGACCCTGGGCTCGATCCCTGCCATTGCCTGATCCCCCCAGCACTGCCAGGAGTGACGCATCACTCCAGTAAACTCTGTTACTTAGCAATCAAAGGCTTGTTTTGTTTTGTTTTACATCACACCCAGCGATGCTCAGGGGTTACTCCTGGTTCATGCACTCAGGAATCACTTCTGGCGGTGCTTGGGGGACCCTATGGGATGCTGGGAATCGAACCCGGGTCGGCCTCGTGCAAGGCAAATGCCCTACCTACTGTCCTATTGCTCCAGCCCCTCATTAAAAGTTCTATTTGCTTAAAACCATGAACCAAACAACTAAAAATAATTAAAATGGGAGTAGAAGAGTCAGCTCAGAGAGAGCTAGAGCTGATGCTTTGCCAGCAAAGAACCCCAGGTCTGACCCTCAACACCACATGGACCCCCCCAAGCATTGCCAGATGGTTTCTCTGGCCCCCACCCAAAGGAGGGTAAAAGCAGCAAGTTACATATAGATACATCTAGATGGATCCCAAGTTTGTAGAAATCCTGCTTCTTTTTAACTCTTGCCCAAGGAGACACCTCTATTTGGCATGCAAAAAAAGAAAAAAAGAAGAGAGGAAAGAAGCCCGGCTAGGACCTTTCCCTTCAGATACAGAAATCTGGAAATACTGGGTTGGAGCCATAGTATAGTGGGGAGGGTGCTTGCCTTGCATATGGAAGACCCAGGTTCAATTCCTGGCATCCCATATGGTCCTCCGAGCACCGCCAGGAGTAATTCCTGAGTTCAGAGCTAGGAATAATCCCTGAGCATCGCTGGGTGTGACTCAAAAAGCGGGGGGGAAAAAAAAAAAGAAATCTCAGGGGCTGGAGCGATAGCACAGCGGAGAGGGCATTTGCCTTGCACTCGGCCGACCTGGGTTCGATCCCCAGCATCCCATAGGGTCCCCCAAGCACTGCCAGGAGTAATTCCTGAGTGCAAAGCCAGGAGTAACCTCTGAGCATCACTGGGTGTGACCCAAAAAGAAAAAAAAACCCTCAAAATATTAATCTGAAAAGGGGGGTCAAGGCCACAGCTAGCACAGCGAATAAGGCGTTTTTCTTGCACATGGTTTTTCTTGCACCAGGGTTTGATCCCCAGAATCCCAAATGGTACCACCCCCCCCCCCAAATGGCACCACCACCCCCCCCCCCAGCAAGCAAGCACCGCCTGGAGTGATTCCTGAGTGCAGAGCAGGAGTAAGCCCTGGGCATCGCCGGTGTGGCCCTCTGAACAAACACATCACTAAGTAACAAAAACCAACACCGGTGACAGAGGCCTCGGCAGCCCTCGCCTGGCCGGGCCCCCGCCCCGCTCACCGGATCAGGAGGCTGTAGACCTCGTGCCTCGGCAGCTCGTAGCGCTCCACCAGCCTGAACAGGGAGTAGAGGCGCGGCACGGCCAGGTTGATGCAGGAGACCACGAAGGGCAGGAGCAGCACCGCCCCAGGGTTCCGGTGGCTCCTCAGGAACTGTGGGGGCAGAGACAGAGACCGTCAGCCCCGCTCCGGGCGTCATTCAGAAGATCCCCCCAGGAGCACCCACACTGCTTTTTTCAGGGGGTAGGAGATGCAGGGGGGAGGGAGGGGGGGTCGAGCCACACCTGGCAGTGCTCAGGCCTTACTCCCGGCTCTGTGCTCAGGATCATTCCTGGCGGGGTTGGGAAGACTACTTGGGGTCAGGGAATCAAAGCAAGCACGCTGCCCACTGTGCCATCTCTCCGGCCCCCTCAACATCACTTTTCCCTAGTCCAAGCACAAAAACCAGGTCCAGGGGCCGGAGTGATAGCACAGAGGGTAGAGCGTTTGCCTTGCACACCGGCTGACCGGGGTTCGATCCCCAGCATCCCATAGGGTCCCTTGAGCACCACCAGGAGTAATTCCTGAGTGAAGAGCCAGAAGTCAGCCCTGAGCATCATAGGGTATGACCCAAAAAAAACAATAAAACCAAGCAAAAAACAACAAAAGCCAGGTTCAGAGCGTTCCCACTTTAAAGGGGAGGAGTCTGGGGCTCAGAAGGGTCAGATCGTGTGGTGGAGGGAAGGGGTGGGGGGGAGGGGGGAGTGTTGCAATGTCAGGGGCGTGAAACCCCAGCATGAACAGTGCTGTCAATCATGGTACTTCAAATGAAATAATAGAATAGTTTGGAAAAACAAGATCGAATCACCTACTGGAGTTTGAGACATCCTAATTGCATTTTTTAAAATTTTTGGGTCACACTCAGCAATGATCAGGGGTTACTCCTGGCTCTGCACTCAGGAACCACTCCTGGAGGTGCTCAGGGAACCCTATGGGATGCTGGGAATTGAACCCGGGTCGGCCGCGTGCAAGGCAAACGCCCTACTCACTGTGCTACTCCAGCCCCATAATTGCAATTTTTTTTCAGTGCCAGTGTTGGAACCTGGGTCGCATGCATGCCAGGCAAGTAGGGACTCTGCCCCAAGCCCCACGCCCTCCCAAGTGCTCCTGAGTATCTGCTCGGCTGCAGCGCCTGGGAGGTGCGGAAAGAGCCAGACGGAAGGAATACAGCAGGGCTGATGGCGGGACTTTGCCCAGAGCTGAGCTCTTTTTTCTTTTTCTCTTTTTAGGTCACACCTGGCGATATTCAGGGGTTACTCCTGGCTCTGCACTCAGGAATGACTCCTGGCGGTGCTCGGGGCACCCTATGGGTTGCTGGGAATCGAACCCAGGTCGGCCTCGTGCAAGGCAAATGCCCTCCCTGCTGTGCTACACTCCGGCCCCCGAGTTCTTCTTAAACCAGAGCCTCCCGCTGGGTCGTGGGATGTGGTGGACGACGCAGACTCAGTTCCGCAGCCAAGCCAGGTCCGATCTCTGGCACTCCATCTAGCCCCCTCAGCTCCACCGGGAGGGATCCCCGAGCACAGAGCCAGGAGCCTTCCCTGAGCACTGCCATGTGGGTGAGCAAGATGCTGATTCTGAATTCCCAGGGGGCTCAGGGCACTTGGGTTTCTGCCTTGATAGAACCACCCAGCCCCAGCCAAGCCGCCGGCCTCACCCACGCCCCACCCTAAACCCCCCCATCTGCAGAGCGAGCTCTTCCTCAGCCAAGTTCACGCTCCCAGGCCCTGCTCACCTCTGTGTTGTTCTCCGCCAGGTAATAAACGGCCGCGCAGCAAGCAGCGGCCACTCCCGTGGACACCAGCCAGGCCGCCAGGTGGGCAGACAGGCGGAGGAGCCTCTGCCTGGCCGTCAGCTTGACCCGCTCCTGGCGCATTTCCGACAGGTTCTCCTGGAACGTGGGGCCACGCGGGTGGGCACTTGTAGGGCAGCCCCCGTCCAGCGCTGGGCAGAAGCAGAGCCCCCAGATCCAGCCCAGAGCCACAGGGGAGCCAGAGAGCAGGGGGAGATCTGGGGGGAATCATGGAAGCCCCCCACCCCCCGTCGCCAAGGTCTCTAGATGGAGCAGGGGACTGGCACGTGCCGACGGCCCTTTCCTGAGGGTACAACTTCCCCCAGGAGGAAGTTACCTGGGCACCCCTCCTGCCAATCCCCTCTCTCTTTTTTTTTTCTTTTTGGGTCACACCCGGCAATGCTCAGGGGTTCCTCCTGGCTCTGCACTCAGGAATCACCCCTGGCGGTGCTCAGGGGACCCTATGGGATGCGGGGATTCGAATCTGGGTTGGCCACGTGCAAGGCAAATGCCCTCCCCGCTGTGCTATCGCTCCAGCCCCTTGCCAATCCCCTCTTGTGTCTCAACTCTGTTTGCTCTTTCTTAAAATAATAATAATAAATAATAATAATAATAATAATATTTTGCCCTAGAGACCAAGGATTCTCGAGCTGTTTGACTGACCTTTGGGGCTGAATCATGCTGCTCTGTGCAGCTGTCTCATGCATGGCCAGCAGCATCCTGGACTTCCCCCCCCCTAGGGTCAGTAGCAACACTTCCTCAACTTGCCAACAACCCCCCAAATCTCCAGACATTGCCTTACATCCCCGAAAGAGCAAGGCCTAAAAGACACTAGAGAAAAATGTAGACCTGATACTGTGGTGTCAGGAAATATTTCCATGGAATGCTTTAATAGAAATTGCTAAGTTTCTCCAGTATGTCTGTACTAACAAAGAGGAGATTGTCCACTTCCCAACATCATCACCAGCATTGGGAGTATTATGAATATATTTAGTTTTTTTTGGGTGGGGGCGTTTAGGAGGAACCAACCTCATGGGCAATAGACAGATGATCCGTTCAAACCTTAAAAATAAAATTACAGTGACCCTGGAGGAGGGAAGACTGGCAGATATGGCCTAACATGCACTTTTCTTACCCTTATCTCCGTGCTAAGGTTCTTTTGCTTCAGCTTTACTGCTTTCTCGTGTGTGATGGTGAAGTCCCAGCAAAAAATCAGTTTTGCAATCCCACTAGAGTAAATGTGGGGGTTGATGAAGTTGTTCCGGAAATACCTGGCCATGCTAGGGGGGGCAAAAAAACAACATGCGCTGAATTATTAGCATGGCCTCCAGGAGGTCAGGGTTCAAACACACACACGTTCTATCATGCATGGTGCGAGGCAACACGGAGGCGTGGCTCCCAAGGTCCTCGAAACCAGCAACGACAAAGGTCAGTAAGAGCATGGGCTCAGGAGGACGGGTCAACGGTTGGAAGCTTGCCACCTTGCCACAATGGGCGGTTAGGATAGAGAAGGGGCCAATGTGACAATAACAGGAATGATCACTCCGGATAAGAACAGAGTGCTGAAAGTAGGTAAAGGGGCACGCATGATGGCCTTTTGGTATCTGTATTGAAAACCACAATGCCCCAGAGGGGGGACGGAGGGTGGGAGAGAGAGAGACAGACAGACAGACAGACAGGCAGACAGACAGAGACAGAGACAGAGAGAAAGAGACAGACAGATAGAGACAGAGACAGACAGATAGACAGACAGACAGATAGACAGACAGACAGAGACAGAGACAGAGAGACAGAGACAGAGAGAGACAGAGACAGACAGACAGATAGACAGAGACAGAGACAGAGAAGTGGCTTCCATAGAGATGGGGGTGTGTGGGAGGGACACTGGGGACAGTGGTGGTGGGAAATGTCCCCGGGTGCAGGGACCAGTGTTGGAACATTGTGTGGCTAAAACCGAATCCCGAGCAACTTTGTAACTGTGTATCTCAAAGTGATTTCATGAAAAAACAAAAACGACAGCCTGGGCTTGGGGGCCCAACAGCAGGCTGCCAAAGCCCGGATTGGCAAATGGGGCATCGCCATCACTTCAACGGTTCTGAGCCTGGTTTCTTTCCCTCACTGCACCCGCGGGAATGATGGCGGTCACCTCAGCACTGGGGGAAGGTGCATTCCTGCTGCCCCTGTGATGATTCACCACGAGTGGAAGGACTTTAAACAACAGGAACGTCATTTCTTACTCAGTTGGCACTGCTGAGTGCGTCCAGGGGTCCTAGGTCAGAGATCCAAATTCATTTGCCCTTTCTCCCCTTTCTCAGGCAAAGTGCCATTTCAGTGCTTCCCCCCCAGAAATGTGCTTCCTTGAAGCTAACAAAGCACCCCTAATAGCATTGAGGTTCTCTTGCCACCCTCCCCGCGCCCCCCCTCTCTCGCCCCCCCCCTATTAATTCAGGGCCCACGCTGGGAGGAGGTATTCACACCTTAGGAATCCCTCATTAGGGGCTATCCCGCGTTCTGCCACTAGAGGTCGCCCGCTTTCCTTGGCTTGCAGCCCCTTCCTCCAAGTTCAAAGCCAGCAGTGCGGCATTTTTCTCTTGCTGGCTGATTTTGATCTTCCAGTGATGGGAATTCCTGGGATTACACTCAGCCCTGGGATTACACAATCCAGGTAAGGGCCTTAATTTTATCTTCAAAGGCCATTTGCCAGATAAGGTCACACAGTCACTCATGGGTTCTAAGGGTTAGGACCAGGACATCTCAGGCAGGTGGGGACCAGAAGTCCGGCAGGGAGGCAGCTGTTTAGGGTCTTGGAGCCACAAGAGGACTCAGTGTAAGGGGCCCATCAGGACGGACTTTGGAACTTGCCTTGCAATAAATGCAAGTAAGACGGATGACTCTACAGTTTCTAAGAGGTGTCACTGCTAAAAGCTGCTTAGGACACATAGCCCCGGGCGGGTGGTCTAAGCATCGTGGAGCGTCTTAGGTGACCCAAGGGGTCACACCCGCTGGTGCTCAGAGGTTACTCCTGGCTCTGCCCTCAGGGATTACTCTTGGCTGGTTCGAGGGACCCTTTGGAATGCCGGAGATTGAACCCGTGTCGGCAGCGAGCAAGATAAACGCCCTTCCCTCTGTCCCATCACTCCGGCCCCTGGATCCTTCTCTTTAAAAGCTCAGGCTCGACACTCAGTTCTTGTCCAGGGTGATCGTTTCCAGCCATTATTGTCATACAGGTCCCTTGTCTCTCTTCAAAAATGGGTAAAGGGATACACATGATAACCTTTCAGTATCTGTACTGTAAACCGCAAGGTCCAAAAGAAGTGAGGGGAGAGAGAGGGAGGAAGGGAGATAGAGAGACAGAGAGATAGACAGAGAGATAGAGATAGAGATAGAGAGAGAGAGAGAGAGAGAGAGAGAGAGAGAGAGAGAGAGAGAGAGAGAGAGAAAGTGCCACAGACCACAGACACAGGCCAAGGCGCGTGGGTGGCGGGAGGGGAAGTGGGGACATTGGTGCTGGGATATGTGCACGAATGTGTTTTGTTTTTTTTTTTGGTTTTGGGTCACACCCGGCGATGCACAGGGGTTACTCCTGGCTCTTCACTCAGGAATTACCTCTGGTGGTGCTCAGGGGACCATATGGGATGCTGGGATTAGAACCCGGGTCGGCCGCGTGCAAGGCAAACGCCCTACCCGCTGTGCTATGGCGCCAGCCCTGTGCACGACTGTGTAAGGACAGGGTTGGAACATTGTATAACTGAAACCAAATCATGAATAGTTTTGTAACAATCTATCTCACGATGATTAAAAATAAAAAAGTGTTGTTTTTTTGTTTTGTTTTGTTTTTTTGCTTTTTGGGTCACACCCGGCGATGCACAGGGGTTCCTCCTGGCTCTGCACTCAGGAATCACCCCTGGCAGTGCTCAGGGGACCATATGGGATGCTGGGAATCGAACCCGGGTCGGCTGCTTGCAAGGCAAACACCTTACCGGCTGTGCTACCGCTCCAGTCCTGATTTTTGTGTTTTTTGTTTTGTTTTGTTTTGTTTTTTAAATAAAATAAAGGCCCAGGCTCAGCTCTCTGCCTCCCTAGCCTCAGAGGTCACAGACCATGGCATGGTTTCGAGACTCTGCGGTTTTGCGAACATCTGAAGGGAGCAGGAAATAGATCAGCCACTCCCCTGCCTTCGTCCCGGCCCCCCACCCCGTCCCTCCTCGGCCGGTACCTGAAGAGCAGAGTGAAAAAGCAGACCACCAGGCAGGCGGAGATGGTGAAGATGTACGCCAGCTGCATGTTGTAGGAGGGGCCCGTCCCGCGCTGGATGGTGGAGTTGGTGTAAAAGCCATAGTACATCACCGTGTGGTTAAAATAACCCTGCGAGGGCGAGAGACCCCAGGTGAGCACTGCAGGGCACTTCAGCCCGAGCAACAGTAACTTCAGTCAGGGGCCCCGGGGTAGCCCAACGGCCAAGGCCCCGCATGGCAGGCGTGAGGCCAAGAGTCGAATCCCCAGCACTGTTCCACTCGAGCTGAGCGAGGGTCCCAGCCCTGAGGGGGCGGGGGGCCCACAGGGGTGCTGGGATCAAACCCAGTCTGGCCACGTGACAGGCAAGCACCCTACCCGCTGTACTGTCACGCTTGCTGTGGAAACCTTTTTCTCTTTCATAGAAAAGGAAACTGAAGACGAGCAGAGGTCATCGGTCTAAGCATCTACTGCAAGATGCAGCTTTTTGCTTGTGAGCGCACCCAGGGGTGCTCAGGAATTACTCCTGACTCAGTGCTCAGGGATTACTCCTGGCCCAGTGCTCTTAAGTCACTCCTGGCTCTGCAGTGTCTCGGAGCACCTGCCTGGCGAGTGTCTGCTCATGAGTTTAAGCCCCCAGCAGCCCCACCGGGGCCGGCACAGTCCTGGCATCTTTGCCGTCTTCGATCCTGGCAGCATAAACGATTTTGAGCTCTTCCGCACTCAGGAGCCCCTGAGCACTGCAGACAGGGGTCGAGCTCCTGTTGAGCATCATCCCCAAAACACACGTGAGCCTGGGGTGCACTCGGTGAGTGTGGTGTGAAATCCCACCCCCCAAGGCCCCGTCGAGCACCACAGCCGTCACGTGCGCTCTGCAGTCAAGCGTGTGATCCCGGGAGGGCATCAGTGAGAACACTCAACTCAAGGAGCACTGACCTCAGGGAGCACTACATATCAAGGAGCACTGACCTCTGGGAACACCACAGCTCAAGGAGCACCAACCACAGAGAACACCACAGCTCAAGGAGCACTGACCTCAGGGAACACCACAGCTCAAGGAGCACTGACCTCAGGGAGCACCACAGCTCAAGGAGCACTGACCTCAGGGAGCACCACAGCTCAAGGAGCACTGACCTCAGGGAGCACCACAGCTCAAGAAGCACTGACCTCAGGGAGCACCACAGCTCAAGGAGCACTGACCTCAGGGAACACCACAGCTCAAGGAGCACTGACCTCAGGGAGCACCACAGCTCAAGAAGCACTGACCTCAGGGAGCACCACAGCTCAAGGAGCACTGACCTCAGGGAACACCACAGCTCAAGGAGCACTGACCTCAGGGAGCACCACAGCTCAAGGGGCACTGGCCTCTGGGAGCATCACAGCTCAAGGAGCACTGACCTCAGGGAACACCACAGCTCAAGGAGCACTGACCTCTGGGAACACCACAGCTCAAGGAGCACCGACCACAGAGAACACCACAGCTCAAGGAGCACTGACCTCAGGGAACACCACAGCTCAAGGAGCACTGACCTCAGGGAGCACCACAGCTTAAGGGGCATTGGCCTCAGGGAGCATCACAGCTCAAGGAGCACTGACCTCAGGGAGCACCACAGCTCAAGGGGCATTGGCCTCAGGGAGCATCACAGCTCAAGGAGCACTGACCTCAGGGAGCACCACAGCTTAAGGAGCACTGACCTCAGGGAGCACCACAGCTCAAGGGGCACTGACGTCAGGGAGCACTACAGCCCACCGGCAATTGCCACAAGCCACAGCAGAGAAGTGTGTGAGGGCCGGAGGGAGAGGAACGAGGGGAGGACACTTGTCTTGCATGTGGCTGACCCAGGTTCGAGCCCCAGCACCTCGTATAGTCCCTTGAGTCCCACCAGGAGTGATCCCTGAGCACTGAGCCAGAAGCACATGAGCAGCCCGGCCATGTATGAGTGTGACCCAGTTACTGCAGTACCGGCAGCAGCAAATGGGGGCGCAGGAGAGGAGAGGCGCGTGGCCGGGCCGCAGGCCAGTGGGCAGGGTGCTTACTGAGCATGTGATTGACCTGGCGTCGGTCCCTGAAGCCCCCCCATGTCCCCCCTCCCCCCGCCAAGCACCGCCAGGAGTGATCCCTGAGCACAGAGCCAGGAGTAAGGCCTGAGCACCTCTGGGTGTGGCCCAAAGACAAACAAACAGACAAAAGTAGGAAAGGAGAGGAGACGGTCGTGCCTGCACAGACCGGCCTGGTTCTGTGCAGCAGAGAACATTCCGGCAGCTCGGACACAACCAGCCTACCTCTGGAGAGCAGAACGTGGCTCTGTACAAGTCGCCTCTGGGGACAAACGCCCTGAACCTCTGCTTCCCCACCAGCTGGCACCCCAGAGGGACGAGCGTCTCTTTCTGGGCCCAGGGGCGGGGAGGCGGTTTGGCCGCTGACCAAAGGTCCGAGGCAGTGGGTTGGGGGACAGAGCACGTACCGAGCCCGTGAAGAACTCGAGCCCCGTGAAAGGGAGGGTGTTCTTCTCGGCCACGGTCAGCTGCGGGATGACGAGGAAGCTGAAGGTCATGACGAAGGAGAAGATGTTGAACTTCCAGAGCCAGCGCAGGAAGTTGAAGTAGGACAGGACGCTGGTCCCGAACTTGCCCCCGATGACCTTGAACGTCTTCTGCCACAGCTGGAAGGCGCCGAGCAGCTCCGACAGGCCGTTCCTGGCTCTCCGGTACCCCTGGGGTCCGGATCAAGGGGCAGATTGGGACATCTGTTCGACAAACCTGGCCCTGGCGCTTTCCAGAACATTCCAGGCCTCCCACGGGGCCCACGGTGGAGGTCAGCTGCTAATCCCCGGGGGGCCGCTGGGAAGCCCACCTCCTCTTAAGGCCTGCAGCTCCCGGCGGCTCAGCCCCGGGTTGTCTCAGCCTCTCCCCTCCCTGAGCCCCGCCCTCCCCCCCACCTCCACCCTGTCTTCACCTCTCTCAATGTGCCCATTTTACAGACGGCCGTCGAGGCGGGCCCACCTGGGAAACGGAGTTCAGGCACTGTGTGCAGCAGCCCAGCTCCAGTCGACGGGGCCGTTTACTTTTCTCACTGTCCACCAGCTTCCTGCAGGAGGAGCAGGAGCAGGGAAGGGACAGTCAGCCAGGCCTGGAAGCTGGCTCAGAGACGTTCCATCCCCACCGGGGTTCACGCCTGGCTCTGGGTTTGGGCTCGAACCTGGGTCAGCTGCATGCATGGCAAGTGCCCTACTCACTGTCCTATCACTCTGACCCTCTACAGGAGAGCTTGCTATGGTGGTTTTTTTTTTTCTTTTTGGGTCACACCTGGCGATGCACAGGGGTTACTCCTGGCTCTGCACTCAGGAATCACCCCTGGCGGTGCTCGGGGGACCCTATGGGATGCTGGAAATCGAACCGGGTTGGCCGAGTGCAAGGCAAACGCCCTACCCGCTGTGCTACCGCTCCAGCCCCGCCATGTTTGTTTTGTCTCAGTTCTCCACCCGCCTTGTTTCATTTCCAGACTGCTGGATTGCACCTAGCACCATTGGTGATCTGTCAGTCATTTTTGTTTGTTGATTTGGTTTTTGGCTTCCGGGCCACCCCTGGCAATGCTCACGGTTTACTCCTGCCTCTGTGCTCAGGAATTACCTCTGGCACTGCTTGGGGGACCACATAGGATGCCCAGGATAAAGCTGGATTGGCTGCGTGCAAGGCAAGCGCCCTCCCTGCTGTACTGTCACTCTGGCCCCAACCTGTCAGTTTAAAGGGGTCCAAGTTAGCTAGCACTGTAGCACTGTCGCCCTGTTGTTCATCGATTTGCTCAAGCAGGCACCAGTAACGTCTCCATTATGAGACTTGTCGTTACTGTTTTTGGCATATCAAATATGGCATGGGAAGCTTGCCAGGCTCTGCTGTGCGGGTGGGATACTCTCGGTAGCTTGCCGGGCTCTCCAAGAGGGACGGAGGAATCGAACCCGGGTTCCCCAAGTTAGGTAGTTTATAAAATGTCCCTTCATTGGCGTTTTCTTGCTCTTCCTCTCGTTCGACAGGAACTTCGGGTTGGGGGTTAGTCTGAGTGAGGGTGAGGATCGCCCTGTGGTCACGATGAGTGTCTGTGGGAAGCCAGCCTCGGTGGCCCTGCCCAGGGGAGGCGAATGCGCTCAGGGACCCGACCTGCCACTCCATTCTCTCCGGGGACGATTTCCTAGGGGCGTTTCTAGAACAGTCCACTGGTCTCTCACGGACTGATTTCTCCTCCTCCTGGGGCAGGGGCGAGGAGCGGGGCTGCGAGAGCTCGGGCGAGTACCTCAGGATTCTCTTCTCCTCCATGGTCCTCGGCTGACTCCTGATGGCTCTGTTTCTCTCTCGCAGCGTCATGGGGGCCAGCGTCGCGATTAGCTTCTGGACTGCAGAAGAAATAGAGTTTGTTTCCTCCCGATGCCCCGCCTCAGGAGCAGGGCACTGTCCAGTGAGGGGCTGGCATGAGAGCCTGCTTCTGGAAGCTTCTCGGGACGGGGATGTCAGAGATGACAGAGCAAAGGCAGCAGCCAGCAGCCCCTGCGTGCAGCGTCCACGGTGTGAGAGGGAAACCCACCACGGCCGCGCGCTTCTGACTGCCGGGTGCGTGCACGGTGACACGTGTAACCTGGCGAGTGAGAGGGGGGGATGCGTGTAGCGTGTACACGGGAATTTTGGTTCCCTTGACATTCTTTCCATAAATAAAAGACCATTCCAAAACAAATTTGTTTTAAGGATCCTCACAAGAGGCTGGAGCGAAAGCACAGTGGGTAGGGCATTTGCCTTGCATGAAGCCGACCTGGGTTCGATTCCCAGCTTCCCCTAGGGTCCCCTGAGCAACACCAGGAGTAATTCCTGAGTGCAGAGCTAGGAGTAACCCCTGAGCATCGCCAGGTGTGACCCAAAAAGAAAAAAAATGATAAAAATTCTCACAAGGGGCTGGAGCGATAGCACAGCGGGTAGGGCGTTTGCCTTGCATGCGGCCAACCCGGGTTCGAATCCCAGCATCCCATAGGGTCCCCTGAGCACTGCCAAGGGTAATTCTTGAGTGCAGAGCCAGGAGTAACCCCTGTGCATCGCCGGGTGTGACCCAAAAAGAAGAAAAAAAATAGATAAAAATCCTCACAAATTCCAGGTTTAAAAAAAAAAACCATTCTTCCTCCAGGGTGTGGTGACCAGATATTGCCCCCACCCAGAAAACTGGGAGGCGCCACCTTGTATCTGTGACAGGAGCCAGGTGTGTGTGGGGGGTGGGCTCCCCAACCTTATTTCAGTGATTTCACCGAGGGGAGAGGGAGCCCCCAAACTCGGCTGAAGATCCCCTAAGAGGTATGGGAGAGCGGAGAGAGGCGGGAGGGAATTGAGGGGATCACACCGAGATGCAGGGCCGCGAAAGGGGGCACCCCAATTTCCAATAAGGGGGCTACAACCACAAAATGCTTGAACGTGAACTTATTGTTTTTCCCCTTCCAGAAAAATCCCTGAGAGCCTCTGGACCTGCTGCCCGGGGTCCGGCAGGAGCAGAGAGGCAGGCGGGGGGGTGGGCAGTGAGGTGTCCCAAAGGCCTATTCGTGGCCTCCTGCAAAACACTAGGAACCTGGGGAGGGACCAAGGTGGGCGGATGATGAGAGTGTCCGGTTGGGAGTCAGGCAGAGCCACACGTAGGTCCCCCCCTTCCCAGGTCTCCTCCTCCCCCTCCACCTTGGGGTCCTCATCCGGCAAATGACCATCAAGCATGGCGGGCGTGTGGGGAGGGAAGGAATGGCCATAGGATGATAACGCGGAGGAAGGACTCTGAGGGCACAGGAAAGGAACTTGGCGGTGGCCATGTCACCGGGAGGCGTCAGGGCTGCCCAAGGGACAGCCTTCCTCCCCGGCACCCTCGTCTCCTGTCCCTGCAACCTACAAGTTATCTTAAGACAAGCCCCGGAGATTACTTGGACGCCATCTGTTCCCTCCCTGGCATCTTACTACCTCGAATGCCTTCATGTGACCTCCGTGGGGGGTGTCTGCGCCCCCACTGTCTGGGCTTCGGAGGGCCTGAGCCAAGACTCACTCAAGAACTACAACAACTGGGGCTGGAGCGATAGCACAGCGGGGAGGGCGTTTGCCTTGCACGCGGCCGACCTGGGTTCGACTCCAAGCATCCCATAGGATCCCCTGAGCACCGCCAGGAGTAATTCCTGAGTTGTAGAGTCAGGAGTAACCCCTAAGCATCACCAGCACTGGGTGTAACCCAAAAAGCCAAAAAAAAGAAAAAAGAGAAGAACTACAACCACTGCTTGCCTGTTACGCTGCTTTCCTGGCTGAAGATCCGAGCGCTGGATGCATTGGACTTGCACGAGATGCTGCTGAAACTCGATTTCAGCAGCTGCTCTCTGGGGACGAGCTGATTGGAGGACAGGTGGACCCCAGGGACCACGTACTCCACGTCCACGACGATTTCATTCACTCGGTCGTCAGGCAGCATTGCCGGCCTCCTCCGAGATTTCTCCTCCTCCACTGGGGTGAGCTCCCAGAGAGGATGGTCACAGAGTTGGAAAGGCCTGGAGGTGCCCCTCCACCCCACCCAAGGATCACATCGCTTTCCTCCCTGGGGAGGTCCCAGAGGGGGCAGCAGCTTTTCTGGCAGAGTTCTGTCTCGGTAGCTAGGTAAGAAATCAGAAGCAGAATCCTTCCTGGGAGACAATGGGATTCTAGAAACGGAGGGAGGGTGGGATGCTCCCGAGAGATTTAACCCCAAGCATGGTCATGTGTCTTCTTGGGGTGCCTCTGGCCGAGAACTTTCAGTCTATCTTGGTAACTGTATGAAGACCTCCGGAAGTCCAGATGTGGCCGGCGTGAGGGTGGAGAGGGAACTTGCCTTGCTCGTGGCTGACTTGAGTTCGATCCCTGTGGCCCCCCCATCCGGTCCCCAGAGCCCTGCTAGGAGCGATTCCAGAGTGTAGAGCCAAGGGTAAGCCCTGCGCAACGCCGGGTGTGGCCTCCCAAACAAAATAAAACAAAAAATAGAAGTCCAGGTGGGTTGCGGGTCTGGTGATAACCATCGTCCCCTGGCTGACTTGCCATTTCTCTCTCTCCTCCGTGTCTGTTCCCCTTTGGCTCGGACCCGCTGGGACCATTTTCCCCAGCTTCCAGGGTGACTGAGCAGAACCTGTGACCTCATTTGGACGGTGAGATGTGAGGCTTCCAGGAAGGCGCTTGTAAATGGTTGGCCGGCTCACCTTCGCCCTTCCTGCCCTCCCCTGCTTCCTGATCGCAGGCCGCCATGTTGGAAACAAGAGGTCGCACTGTCTTGGCTTTCAGCTGGTGAGGGCGGAAGCTCTGGGAGGAGGCTGAACCCACTTCAGACCCTCCCTTCATACTTGTTACAGCAGAAAAAGAAATAACCCCCTTGATTGTGAAGCCACCATCCTGTTCTGGGGTGCAAATCCAAATGTGACTCTTATTCAACTGACCCAATTCAGAAATCGCCTCACCAAGTTGTTTTGTTGTTGATAGATTGTGGGGAGAGTGTGTGTCTCTGTGTGTGTGGGGGGGGGGTACTGACCCTCCTCCTGCCCCCACTCTTCACAGATGGGAAAATGGAACTAGAATGCTTCTGCATCTCCTCACCTGGGATGACTCAACACTGCCTGCCATTGCGTTAATGATTATTATGTCTTGGCTTGTGTGTAATTACCCTTTGGAAGACCCCGTTGATGAATTTGTTTGTGCGGGAACTGTGGACAGGGGGAATTCCCCGGGACTCAATTTTTTCCTCCATCTATTTCTTATCTCAGCTTGATTCCACACATTGCTCTCCACCCATTTTGTCTTTGCCTTCACTGCCTGTGTGTGGAGCCGGGAATTGAACCGGGGCCTTACCCATGCAAAGCAAGTGCTCGATGACTGAATTGCATCCCCAGTCCTTAGCCCTTGATGCAGGGCCTTGCACTCAGGGAGCATGACCAGGCTCTGTCCCAGGTTTCCAGGAGGAGAGTCTAGCTCAGATGAGTTGCTTCCTCCCCCATCCTTCCCATTCCATGAGCCAATGCGTCCTCCGTGGGCTTATGTCTGTCACTTGCTACCAAGAGGATCCTAACGGAAACCCCTTGGTGTCAGAAAAAGAAAAATCTGCATCTAAAAGCACACTCCTGCCAAATGACACGGTCAGTGAGTAGATCATGAGCTGCCAAGTTGGAGGACAAGAGGAAGTGGCAATATCCGGATGGCCTTGACTTGACCCCTTGCCTGCTCTCGGACTCATGTCCCATCCAATAAAGCCTTACCTTGAGGTGACTTGTCCCAGTCACGTCCAGACAGAGGTGCGATTCCGTAAACGCCGCCCAGGTTGATTTCACCAACATACGCGAGGTTGACTAAAATAAGAGGCAGAGTTAACCCCTTTGCTTGTCCCTCCCAACACACGAGCAGTTTCCAAGCCCAGTGTGGACAGACAAGAGAGGATGCAGGGGCTGGAGCAATAGCTCAGCGGGTAGGGCGTTTGCCTTGCACGCGGCCGACCCGGGTTCGGTTCCCAGCATCCCATAGGGTCCCCTGAGCACTGCCAGGGGTAATTCCTGGGTGCAGAGCCAGGAGTAACCCCTGTGCATCGCCGGGTGTGACCCAAAAAGCAAAAAAAAAAAAAAAAAAAAGAGGATGCAAAAAGGGTGCAAGGTAGAATACAAAAAAATAGGAAGCCAGAGAGCCAGTGCCAATGTTTTCACTGGATGACAGGCCACGGTCGTCATAGCTACCTCTAATTCCCTCCCCACCCGCCCTGAAGGTTCTTTGTGTCCAAGTGAACAACTTGAGGCTAGGCTGGACTAAGGCTGTGGCTGACCTCACAGAGTACCAACATGACCCCCGCTCCCCGGGGGATGTTGTTGCTCCAGTTCAATCAATAGTTGAATGTTTTGTAGAAGCATAAAAAACATCAGGTAGTTTCACATAAGAAAAATATCTCTGGGTTCTTGTGAAATATTTGTGGGACCGACCGTGCCAAGTTTTCATTTCCTCGGTGCCACAACGAACCAGACTGGAACCACTAAGTCACCCTGCACTTGGCCCACCCTTAGCGCACCCCCGCCCTGGCCTCCTCGAGGCTGAGAGTCCAGCCCTGGTGAGGAGGACAAAGTGAGGCTCTCTCTGCTGGACTCTTTCATGATTGCTCCCAGATGGGACCCCCATCTCAGCGTGTTTACCAAAGCCCGCTCCAGGATCCCCTGGCCCAGAGTGGTCAGATGGAGTCGCCATCTTGCTCAATTCAAAGCTTTCAGGGTGGTCTTCATGTTCTCTCGCAGGGATGCCCCTCGGGCTAGCACCCCCATGCTGAAATGAGGGCTGGACTGAAGATGTTCTCCTAGGCAAACTGAAATCCCGAAACGATGGCTCAATATTCATGTTGTAGCATGATGAGGCTAGTCACCTCAATTCATCAGTCCATCCTTCCATTTCTCTCTTCATCCTCGCATCCATCATTTTTTCCATTCCTCCTTCGTAACTCCAGCCATCCTCTCTCCATCCATCTATCCATAAATCACTCCTTCACTCATCCATTCAATCCCTTCCTCTACCCCTCCCTTCTTTCATCCATCAAGAAATCATCCATCCTTCTCTCCATCCACTTCTCCATACATTCATCACGTCCATCCATCATTCCCTCCATCCATCCCTCTCTTCTCCACACATCCATCAAACCCCCATCCATTAATCCAACCATTCCTCCAGCCTTCATTCATTCTTTCTCTTCTTCTCTCCTCCATTCACTCCATTAACAGGGGTGATGAAAAGATAAGAGGGTGATGATGAAGATAAGGTCACACAATGCCTATACTCCTTGCCTAGTAAAAATTGTCATTCATAAAAAAAATGAATTATTAAAATCTTCTTGACAAATTTTTGATCTGTAGAATCTGAACCAGGATAATAAGTATGACTTTCAAAATCAACCTTGGGGGCTGGAGTGATAGCACGGCGGGTAGGGCATTTGCCTTGCAGGCGCCGACCCAGGTTCAATTCCCAGTATCCCACATGGTTCCCCGAGCACCCACCGCCAGAAGTAATTCCTGAGTGCAGAGCCAGGACTAATCCTGACCATTGCCAGGTGTGACCCAAAAAGAAAAACAAATAAGTCTTACAGGGACTGTCCACAATGGAAAAAAAATTCACTCTGTAAACTCTTATGACAGTAATACAGAAGATCAGCAGATCAAATCTAATACAAGCATGAAAAGTGATTAATTCTGACAACAATAATTCCAGTAAAGATGCAAGTGTTAATTCAAGACTAGCCAAACCAACTTGCATAATAAAACAATTGAAGAATTATATTGACTCAATGGGGTTGGGTCTTCAGAACATTTTTACTATTAAAAGTCATCCCTGAGGCCAGAGAGATAGTACAGTGGGTAGGGCACTTGCCTTGCATGCTGCTGACGTGGGTTCAATTCCTGGCAACCCATATGGTCCCCTGAGCACCACCAGGAGTGATTCCTGAGTGCAGAGCCAGGAGTAACCCCTGAGCATCGCCAAGTGTGACTCCCAAAGCAAAACTAAACAAATAAAATAATTTTAAAAAGATAAACTTAGGAGGCTGGAGCTATAGCACAGCGGATAGGGCGTTTGCCTCACACTCGGCCAACCCTCGTTCAAATCCCAGCATCCCATAGGGTCCCCCGAGAGAACCTCCAGGAGTAATTCCTGAGTGCAGAGCCAGGAGTAACTCCTGTGCATCGCCGGGTGTGACCCAAAAAGAAAAAAAAAAGATAAACTGGGGGCTGGAGTGATAGCACAGCGGGTAGGGCGTTTGCCTTGCACGCGGCCAACCCGGGTTCAAATCCCAGCATCCCATATGGTCCCCTGAGCACCGCCAGGGGTGATTCCTGAGTGCATGAGCCAGGAGTGACCCCCCTGTACATTGCTGAGTATGACCCAAAAAGCAAAAAAAAAAAGAAAAGAAAAGAAAGAAAGATAAACTTAGGTAAGGACTTGGGGCCTCAAGTCTGAGAATCCACGGCCAGACACGATCTCAGGTGGGTGTGGAACACTCACACTTTGGTCGCAGAAACTGTGTCCCTCATCCCAGCACCACTAACCAAATGCCACTGACTGGATAGTGCAGAATCACCCAGTGGAGGGAGATGCTTGTACTTACTCCCTGGTCGTCTTCTGGGTCTTAGAAGGGCCAAAGTCATAACCATCCGCGCCTGGGTAGTCAGGCTCCCCCCAGAAGTCTGGAGACTTCCGATAATCCTCAGCACCGACATAGTCCGGTTCCCCCCAAAGGTCCCGAGACCTCGGTTGACTCTTAGCCCCAGGATAATCAGGTTCTGACAGAAAGCCGAGGGAGGGCTGCGTGCTGGAAGCGGCACGTCCTGGATTTCTCTGGGAGCCCGGATGGTTGGAAGAAATTTCCTGAGCTCCAGGGTAATCTGGTTCTCCCCAGGAGGGAGGATAATCTGAATTTGTTCTGGGACGGACATAGTTTCCACGGCTTTGGGAGTCTGCAAGACCGGGGTTGTGTCTCGCTTCTGAGTAGTATGGATCTCTCCGGGACCCAGGATAATCTGGCTCTTCAAAAGCTCTGGGATACTGCGAACTTCCGGCCCCTGGAGCGTTAGGACGGTGTCTGGTACCAGGGGTGTCTGGGTGACTCCAAGATCCAGGATGGTGCAGTCCTGCCGGAGAGCTCGAGGAGCCAGGATTTGGTCTGGAACCTGCAGAGTAGGGGTTGTTCCGGGGGCTGGGGTCACGTGGACTGGTCCAAGGGCCCCGCGAATCTGGAGATGCCTGAGTTTCCCAACGCCCCTGGGTTCGGTTCTGAGACCCCAAATAGTCTGGGTCATCTGGATCATCCTCATACCCGTAATTCCTGTAGTAGGCAGACATGTTGCTCTAAATTCTTCGCCCTAGAGTGTTAAAACGTTGCTGCATTTGCAGTTACTCAGGATTTTCTTTCTTTTACCTGAAAACAGAAAGGAAGGAAGTGGTCAGATTTTTTTTTTTTTTTTTTTTTTGCTTTTTGGGTCACACCCGACGATGCACAGGGGTCACTCCTGGCTCTACACTCAGGAATTACTCCTGGCGGTACTCAGGGGACCCTATGGGATGCTGGGAATCGAACCCAGGTCGGCCGTGTGCAAGGCAAACACCCTACCCACTGTGCTATCGCTCCAGTCCCAGATTTTTTTTTTTTCTTTTTGGGTCACACCCGGCGATGCTCAGGGGTTACTCCTGGCTCTGCACTCAGGAATTACTCCTGGCGGTGTTCAGGGGACCATATGGGATGCTGGGAATCGAACCCACGTCAGCCGCGTGCAAGGCAAACACCCTACCCGCTGTGCTATCGCTCCAGCCCCAGATTTTTTTTTATTATTGTTTGGTTCCCTGCGGAGGTTGCTAATTGTCTTCTAGCTGATTATAACCAATTGCTGCTTATCTCCTTCCTTTGATAATAGGAGACATAGTTCCCCAGATTTCAGGGTACTCGGGCATGGCCCTGAGCACGGGCGATGAGTTGTACACGGAGCAATCTATCTCAACTTTCAGGCTGTGTGGCCAAAGGGGAGGAGGCATTCCTTTTTTTCCTCAATCCCCCCCTACTTCCTGTGGGCTGAAGCACAGAAGTACCAGGGTGCTATCTTCATACCACACCTCCAAAGGGAGTGTCCACCCTCCAGGAAGAACCATCATGCAGCGAGAACAAAGGAGCAGGTGATGAGCAAGATCAACAAATCCACTCGGACTTTTATTTCAACACGTCTTTGGCCACTCCCGGTGGTGCTGGCAACTCCTTCATCCCGAGTAGTGCTGGGGATGGAGGGTGGTTGTGGTCATTGTGACCACTGCAGAGGTTGAGCCCAGTGCTCCCGCACCCAGAGCTTGTGCTCCAGCTTTTGGAGCCACCTCCTGGTCCCTGGACTCGGGCCTTTATAGAAACCGTTACCACGTGCATTTGCTGGGTTTGGGGGGGGGGGGAGTCTATGGTACACAGGCTGCCTTCATAGCCTGCTGCATCCATTCCCTGCGTGTTGGCGAGGGGAGAGAGAGATGGCAAGACACAAGGAAAGGACTTGTGATTCGGGAGTTCAAGCCTCACTCAGAATGAGCGCCAGGAGGAAGAAAGGCACACGGTGACACAAAGACTTGAGTAAGGAGCCGATTGATGCTGCTCCTTCCACTTTGAAACTATGACCTTATGAATTCCATGAGCTCAAACCTACAGGCACGCAAACTCTCAGGTCAGATGGGAGGACGGTTACGGGTTATTTGCATATGTCTGTTAACCTATTTCCCTTCCATTGCATGTCAACCCCATAAACCCCCAAATTTTCCTCTGGGTATCTGGCCTCTGGGTATCATCTCTGACCCAGGTGATTCTGGGAAAGCAGATTTCCTGAGGCCAGTCGTGTTCACATGACCCAGTCTGGGCCAATCAGTGTGCAACCTGCCCAGGGCTGATTTCAGGAAAAAGCACCGAATTCCCAGTCAGCCCTCCAGGACCTTGATTAGATGGAAGCCGGGGAAGGAGTTGGGGGGGACAGTTCACATTTCCTTGTGTTCCCTAGGGAGATAGGCTGTAAGGATTTTTTATAACTTATCATTGTATTCATAATTTAATACATAGGATACCATTTTTGCTTCTCAAAGTTTGTTTCTCAAACATCTTACTAAAATTGAGAAGTTTTTGAATTTTACAACATACACAATGACTTGTGAATGTTTATGTACTTTTAATCTTAATTGGGATAAATTTACATATTAAGTAGATGAAGCATTGATTTTGCAAATGAAGTGTGTTGGGTCTAGTCCAAGTTTGCTACTTTTTTTAAAAATTTTATTCTTTTAGTGTAAGGATTTTAAACAGAGACTCTGAGTAGAAAAGAGAATAAGCAAGATTGGAGGATGGGGGTGGGGGAGACACCAAGGAAGAATCAGTAGGGTTAGGATTAATGGACTGGCCCTGCACGGGGAGGGCGGAAGGGAAAGAAGGAAAAGCATCTCGAGCCAAGAGGAATGGATGAATGGGGAGGATTTTGCAAGAAGGAAGTAGACCATTTGCAAAGTTCAGCCAATGCTTATGTTTATCTCTGTGTCAACAATATGGGCTAGATTTTGGGTTGAGTAATCAGAGCTAAAGAATTAGCCTTCTACCATCACCTAGAATGTCCAAAGGTCAACTCAACTCCCGATTTCTCAATCTAGCAGGTTTGTTTGGTTTGGGGGACCACACATGGTGGTGCGTTCAAGGTTTACTCCTGGCTTTGAGCTCTGTGTTCACGGGTCAGTCCGGGGGAACCCTCTGCAGTGCCAGTGATCCAGCCCAGATTGATTGCATGCAAGGTAAGAGCTAACCATTGTACTACCTCTCTGGCCCCTAGCAGAAATTCATTCTTCCCTTCAGCGTTGTCTCTGCCAGGCGTTCACTGTCCGAGTGACCCCCAGCCCTACTCCCTGTCCACGGATTGGTGTGAATCCAACAAGGATGACTTGACTCCTGGCCAAGAGACCAGGTCAGGTATAGAACCCAACCATTGCCCAATACAGTCTGTTCTGAGAGAATCGCCAGAGACTTTGGGGAGAGACAAGCTCTCTCTTTCGGTTGCACAGGAATTGAGGTGATGGTGAAGTGCCCGGAGTCACCTGTGGGCAAGACCGTCCGGAAGTGAGGCTCACAGGAGAGAGAACAAATGACAGGAGGGGAGGGAGAGAGCGAGAAGGAAAGAGAGAGATCGAGAGAGAGAGAGATAGAGAGGCGGGGAGAGAGAGGGAGAGAGAGAGAGTTGGTATCCATAAAGAGAAAGCTGGCTCCGAGAGAAACAGCGGGACCTTCACCTGCCATGCACGTATTCTCTCCCAGTTCAATCCCCAGTATTGCAGAGGGTCACCTGAGCACGCCCGGAGTGAGCCCCCGTCATATCCCCCCTCATAGGCAAACCCTCTCTCCGTCTCCAAAAAGAAGCAGCAAAGCCAGCCCGAGACAATGTTCCCGTGAATGCACACCAGCCCCTCACCCTGACCACAGAGCTAAGGGTATTATAGGTTGGACAAGCATGTAGAGTTCATGGGCTGCAGTGGAAGGATGTTGGTACTTTGATGGTGGGAGGATGTAGACACACTGTACCCCCCACGGTACATACAGTACATACACAGTACACAGTACACAGTGCATTGCTTTCCTACTAACCCATGTGCCCTCTTTAACGAACACATCGGTAAGAAGAGAGCCATGAACACAGAGCGTATCATGCCAAGTGAAATGAATCAGAAAGAGAGGGACAGACATAAAAGGACTGCATTCATTTGTGGAATATAAAATAACATAATAAGAGACGAACACCTAAGGACAGTTGATATAAGGGTCAGGAGCACTGCCCCACGGCTTGGTAGCCGATCTCATGCACTGGGGGAAAAGGCAGCTGGGATGGAGAGGGGAGCACTAAATAAATGATGGTTGGAGGGATCTCGTGGGATAGTAGATGCGTGCTGAAAGTAGACTATGGACCGAACATGATGGCTGCTTGTCACCTGTATTGCAAACCACAACACCCAAAAGGACAGAGAGAGTAGGAGGGATTGTGCCTGCCACAGAGGCAGGGGGTGGGCAGGGGTGGGGGTGACAGGAGGGATACTGGGAACATTGGAGGTGGAGAATGGGCACGGGTGGAGGGATGGGTATTCGAACATTGTTTGACTAAAACGCAGTCATGAAAGTCTGTAAGTCTGTAAATGTACCTCATGACGATTCATTAAAATAAAAAATAAAAAATAAAAAAAAGAGGGCCACGGAGGTGGCTCCTTGGGGAGCCCTCGCCTTGCATGTGTGTGACCTCAGCACCATGCATGCAACATAGAAATGAAGGAAGACATAAAAGCTGTGGACTCGGTAGAAGCCTCGGATCCAGTTGCCCAGGCAACTGGCTGCCAAACCATTCTGTTTCCCTTTTGACTTTTGTGTTGGGAATCTGTGATTTGGGAAGAATCTGTGAAGAAGAGAGAAGAATTTGAACTCATATTTTGAATTTTGCTATAGCGCAGCAGGTAGGGCGTTTGCCTTGCGTGAGGCCAACCCGGGTTCCATTCCTCCGTCCCCCCTTGGAGAGCCCGGCAAGCTACCAAGAGTACCCCACCCACATGGCAGAGCCTGGCAAGCTACCCGTGGCATATTCGATATGCCAAAAACAGTAACAACAAGTCTCACAATGGAGACGTTACTGGTGCCCGCTCGAGCAAATCGATGAACAACAGGGACGACAGTGCTACAGTGCTTATTTTGAATTTTGCAAACTGAAATATGAACACAAACAGGGGTGTAATGAAGTCTAAACATACAATGCCTTATCGTAAATTATTCTTCATTACACACAAAACTAATCCATTCATTTACTTCTAAGACTAAAAGTTATAATATGTATAATATATTATAACTTATTATTATAACTTATCTTTTTAGTAGAACTGTAGCACTGTTGTCCCGTTGTTCATCAGTTTGCTTGAGTGGGCACCAGTAACGTCTCCACTGTGAGACTTGTTACTGTTTTTGGCATATCAAATACGCCACAGGTAGCTTGCCAGGCTCTGCCGTGTGGGTGGGATACTCTCTGTAGCTTGCCGGGCTCTCTGAGAGGGGCAGAGGAATGGAACCTGGATTTGCCATGTGCAAGGCAAACGCCCTACCCACTGTGCTATAGCTCCAGCCCTCTATTGTTATAATTAGCTATAATTATTTTAATTAGTTTTATTATAACTTATCTTATTATATATTAACATACGTTGTGGACTGGCCTTGGTAGCCCCTGCTTGTTTTCCCTGAGAAAGGAGTGAGCAGGGGACAAAGTTGCCGTGAGGGAGTGCCATGCCCTGGCGGTTGACCCTGTTAAGGGGGCCCAAAGGGAAGGCTGCACCCGATCCGCGCTGGCCGGGCCAGAAGCCACATTCTCATTCCTGTCCTGTTGTGCTGAGAAAGTTCAAGGAACTGCCCACATATGCAGCGGCAAAACAGAATAACAGATAGCGTAGCCCGCCCAGCTTGTAACCTTGGCTTTCACACAGATTGTCTACCGCATACTATAAAAGTCGATGAGCTTTGCCATAAAGTCGCTGTATGCTTCACACAGTCCTCCCTACCCCGTGTTTGCACTCGCATTCCCTCTCTTGGATTAACGTTTGACTAGCCATGTGGGTCACAGCAAATATACGTATACATGTTGGTGGTTATTTAGGTGTCTAAACGTGCAGTGCTCCAGGGCCAAACAATGCCAGGGAATAAACCTGGGGCCTCGCTCATGTGCTCTGCTACTCTGAACCACCTCCCCGACTCTAGAAATAAATTCACTTATGGTTCAGAATTCCCATGCCCGAGGCCAGAGAGATAGTACAATGGTTAGGGCATTTGCCTTGCACACGGCCGACCTGGGTTCGGTCCCTGGCATATCCCATATATTCGTCCCCACACTGCCAGGAGTAATTCCTGAGTGCAGAGCCAGGACTAACCCCTGAGAAGAGCATGTGTGACCCAAAAAGAAAAAAAAAAAAGAATTCTCATGCCCTACCGAAACATTAGTCATTGCCTCACAGCTAACGGCTGCCTTTGTAATACACGAGTGACAATTTAGTAGTAAGAGAAAGAATGCTTCCACCAAAAAAGCAATGAGATTGTGCCTTCTCTCCCTGAGTACAGGAATTAGAAACAACCCAACCATCACTCGACAACATTATTAGTAAATTTAACGATAATGCTTGTACAACGGAATGCTATACAGCCATGAAAAAGCTAGAACTACCACTATAAGCAGCAACAGGAATACATCTCACAGGCTTAGTGAGGTTAAGTTTCCGGCACCATAGCACGTATGCTATCGAATATTCACCCAAGTTTGAGGACAGGCAATGAAGAGAGAAGTCAGAACAACAGGGACCTTGGGGGAGAGAGAAGAGGGGAAATGACACGAGGCAGCCTCTGGGGTGTTGGAAATGCTCTCTACTCCCATCTAGGAGGTAGTTTCAGGGGCTGTGCTGTGTGTGTACATGGGTGTATGAGTATGTATCCAGAACATGTATGAGAGGCTAGAGAGATGGTACAGGAAGTAGTGTGCCTTGCATGCGGCCACCCTGGGTTTGGCCCCCAGTGCTGCCGATGGTCCCTCGAGTCCCATCACTCCTGATCACAGAGCCAGGAAGAGCCCCTCAGCACCCCTGGGTGTGGCCCCAACCCCTCTCTCTCCCAATAGAGCTGGTATGAAATACATAACAGCCTTGCACATGAGCTAAACATGGTTTCCAGGGAGTGGGGGAGGGTCAACATGCGGAGAAGGTCTTGATGGCAGCTCATTCCTAGGAGACTGCCACAGAGCAGAAGCACACACACACACACACACACACACATACACATACACAGCTGGCTGGTGGCGCTTGTGACTCACCACGGCCCTGGGAGGCAGTTTCTCCAGACCTGCGTCCCCGAGCCGTCTGTCTTTGACTTAAACGCGGTAAAATGAGGGGCTGAGAGATAGTTCAGCACTTACCTTGCGGACGGGGCACTCAGCCAACCCAGGGGCGATCCCTGGCACCCCCTATGTTCCCCCAAGCCCTGCCAGGAGTGATCCCTGAGTACAGAGCCAGGGGTAAGGCCGGAGCACTGCCGGGTGTGGCCCCAAAACAAACAAAAACTGCTGGGTGCAGAGCGGACACATGGCAGGGGTAGACGGTCTGTCTCTGGGACGGGGCCAGGCGGATGTGGTTGGACCCGCGCCCGGGGCACCATCTGCTGGGCCCTGTGGCCCCTTGGCCAGCTCCCTGCCTCAGCTTCCTCCCCCCTGCAAAGCTGACAGAGGAGAGCCCGAGAGACAGGACACCGGGTCAGGTGTTTGCCCTGCACGCAGCTGACCATGGTTCCATTCCCAGCACCCCGTATGGGCCTCGGAGCCCCACGATGAGTGACCCCGGAGCACTGACAGCCCTGAACACCTCCAGCTGTGGCCCCAAAGCTACACAAGTAAAGTCAACAAGAGCATTTCAGAGTGGCCAAAGGAAATGGGGGGATCAGAACAGCTAAGCAGCTGCCGCCTGAGTCCTCCCCGGCTCCCCGAGTCCTCCCCAGCCCCCGAGTCCTCCCTGGCTCCCCCGAGTCCTCCCCAGCCCCCTGAGTCCTCCCCAGCCCCCTGAGTCCTCCCTAGCCCCCTGAGTCCTCCCCAGCCCCCTGAGTTCTCCTCAGCTTCCCTGAGTCCTCCCCAGCCCCCCAAAGTCCTCCCCCACTCTTCGAGTCTTCCCCAGCCCCCCGAGTCCTCCCCAGCCCCCGAGTTCTCCCTGGCTCCCCTGAGTCCTCCCCAACCCCCTGAGTCCTCCCCAGCCCCCAAATCCTCCCCAGTCCCCCAGAGTCCTCCCTGGTTCCCAGCTCCCCTCAGTCCTCCCCAGCCCCCCAGTCCTCCCCAGTCCTCCCCAGCCTCCCGAGTCCTCCCTGGCTCCCTGAGTCCTCCCCAGCCCCCTGAGTCCTCTCCAGTCCCCCCCAGTCCTCCCCAGACCCCGAGTTCTCCCTGCCCCCCAAGTCCTCTCCGACCCTCCAAATCCTCCCCATCCCCCCAAGTCTTCACTGGCTCCTGAGTCCTCCCCAGCACCCCTGAGTCCTCCCTGCCCCCCTGAGTCCTCACTGCCCCCCCTCCACCTGAGTTCTCACTGGTCTTTTTGGAAAAGCCAGTCTTTACCACTCTTATTTCTGTTCTTTAAAAATTTTTTTTTCGTTTATGATTTGGGGGTCCTACCCTTCCATGCTCAGGGATCACTCCCAGCCTTGTGCTCTGGGGTCACTCCCAGCGTTGCTCTGGAGACTCTCTGCAGTGCTGGGACTCGAACCCGGATAGACAGCATGCAGGGCAAACACCTTACCCTCGATGCTATCTCTCTAGCCTCCTTTTTTGGGTGATTTTTCTTTTGAGGCCAGACCTAGCAGTGCTCAGAGATTACTCCTGGCTCTGTGCTCACAGATCACTCCTGGTGGGGCTTGGGAGACCACATGTGGTGCCGGAGATCAAACCCGGGTCAGCCGTGTGTTAGGTCAATGGCCTCCCTGCTGTCCTGTCTCTCAGGCTCACCCTCTACTGCCTCTTCTCATTTCTATCTCATGTAAACCAAAGGACAGACCGGGGTTGGTGGCGAGTGATGTCACACACTCAATCGGAAAACGATTCAAGAACTAGAAACTATTTTAGAATAGAGTGGCCCAGAGCGATAGCATAGCGGGTAGGGCGTTTGCCTTGCATGCGGCAGACCTAGGTTCAATTCCCAGCATCCCATTGCGTCCCCCGAGCACTGCCAGGAGTAACTCCTGCGTGCAGAGCCAGGAGTAACCCCTGAGCATCATTGAGTGTGACCCAAAAAGGGAAAAAAAAATAGAATCAGGGGGAGGGAGCGAAAGGACTGGGAGAGCAGAGGAAGGAGGAATCGACTCTAAGGGACTCGCTGTATCCAGCAAAGAGGAAACTTGATTCTGGGAACCTGTAGTCGTTTCCCATTCACAGGGAGAGCAGCTAAGTTCTGTCCTTTCCGAGGAACCCGTTGGCTTGGCCGGAAAAGCACCAAGAAAACACCGTCTGTTTTTATCTCTACAGTGATATCCCTGAGCCGTCCTCAGCAGGGCCCTCGCCCCGTCTCTCTGGGTCCTCCCCCTGCATTCCTGAGAGGGTCTCCTGCCAGTTTCCACAAGATTCTCCTGAAATTGGAGCCGCCAAGTTCACTCTGGAACGCCTGGGCTGGCCTGGATTATCAGAACCACCTTTGGGCTCGCCCCAGGCTCATTGGGAGGTCATTTGTCTGGCTCTGCCTCTGCCCTTTCTCACACCTAAACCAACCTAAGGCAGAGTCCCCTTGAGCTCTGCTCTGCCAGCGACCTCACAAGGCAGGAACGGGCGTCTTTGAAGGTCGTCAGGCCACGCCGGGGAAAATTCCTACATCCCCCAAAGGGGGTGGCCCGAATCAAGGCCGAGCTGTGCACAAAATGCACAAGAAATTCTGGAATGATCCCAGATGTGACACTGAGCATCAGCAGCCTGCCAAGGAGGGCGACGGAGGGTCCTGTTGCCCAATCCCGGCCAGACCGGCATGGCCCTGGGGGTGCTCAGAGGATCCCTTGGGAGATGCTTGCTTTGAGCTCGCCTGGTCCAGGTTTGATCCCCAGCGTTTCATAGGGTCCCCGTAGCACCACCAAGAGTGACCCTGGAGGGGCTGGAGCGACAGTACAGTGGGTAGGGCATTTGCCTTGCATGCAGCTGACCCGGGTTCAATCCTCAGCATCCTATAGGGTCACCTGAGCATCGCTGGGTGTGACCACCCCCCCCCCAAATAAAACCCAAACAAACAAAAAGAGTGATCCTTGAGTACAGAGCCAGGAGTCATCCCAGGGCACAGTCGGTTTGCCCCGCCCCCACCCCCCAAAAAAAAGAAAGAAAAAAAAAGTTTTGAGACTTGAGTGACAGAACTGGTCCGGCACTTGTCACGCATGCGGCTGACCCAGGCTCGCTCCCCGGACTCCCACATGGTCCCCTGACTTAACCAGCTGTGATCCCTGAATGCAGAACGGGGAGTAAGCCCTGAGCACTGCCAGGCGTGGCCCGAAACAAACAAAACATACACATGGAAAAAAATAAAAGAGAGAGAGGCGAAGATGAGAAAAGTGATGAAAAGCAAATGGATTAATGTGGGGTAACCATGGAGGCAGTAAATAATAATTGCTTGAGCCATGATAGTTAACAACTGCCAACTCTCCCAAACACATGTGCGCGCGCGTACACACACACACACACACACACACACACACACACACACACACACAGAGCACTGTGATTTAAGAACTCCTGAAAAGAAGGACAAAAATAATTTTAAAGGAAGAAATGGCTTATTCTCAGGCATCTCGTCTCAATCAAGCTTTCATGATTGCAGTTCTAGAAACTTTGCAGTTCTAGAAACTTCTGTTCCTTTCTTCCTGATCTGGGAAGGATATTTTCCACCCCCAAAAGCAGGGCCACTACGGGTCCCCTGGAGACTGCTGAGACCCTGGGCCAGACCCTGCAATTCAGGTGTCAGCAGTGAGGGCCATTTGCTGCTTTCCAAGTCCTTCCTCGTTCTTCCTGGGCTGGTCCTGTTAGCTGACCGATTCCTTTGCTTGCTTACATCAATGCCATTACAAATATATGCCTTTGAGCCTTTTATCCACCCGTGTAATGTTTAGAACAAGGAAATAAAGGCAACAGTCAACCTCTGAATCTCTTCTAGCACACATTTGACAAAACCCTCCTTAACTAAACATTTGTGCATGCAGGGCCCTGGAGCGGTGCAGAGGCCACTTCCGGCGTCCCCAGCACAGGCTGCGGGTCCTGTTTGAGCCTCTCAGAACACTAGGTCTGTGTTCCTGGGATCTCACTCAGAGGAGCGGGTGGGGGAGGCAGAACAAGGCATAGGCCTTTACGGATCAGTATTCCTTTGTGTCCCTGTTGTCCCTTCACACCTCCACAGAGAACCGACTCCCTTCCCGAGAGTCACCTAATTCCCGAAGAAAAGTATTTTTCTTTTCTTTTCCTTTCCTTTTTTTTCTTTTCTTTCTTTTTTTTTTCTTTTTGGGTCACACCCGGTGATGCACAGGGGTTACTCCTGGCTCTGCACTCAGGAATTACTCCTGGCGGTGCTCTGGTGACCCTTTAAGATGCTGGGAATCAAACCTGGGTCAGCCACATGCAAGGCAAACGCCCTACCCGCTGTGCTATTGCTACAGCCCCGGTATTTTCTTTGATGGTTACAAAAATCAGCATAAGATATGCATCCCGATTCAGCGTGTGACAGAGAGGGTCTGGGGAATGAACAGGCACCTCGTGTGTGATGACAGGCATGAAGCCAGGTCTTACGTGTAAACTTGACTCTCATGACCGAGGGTCAAACCCAGCACAACCCACACAGAGCGTGGTCGAACAAGGCCGCTCTTGACATGGAACACGTGTCACCCCTGAACTGATGCTATGAAATGTGTTGCTAGGTTTACCCCTTTTGGGGGGGTGCCTGTTTGCTTAGAACCGGTACTATATCTCTCTCACTGTATCCCCTGCTTAACTTTTTGTTTTGTTTGGGCGCCACACCCAGCGATGCTCAAGGGTGACTCCTTGGCTCTGCACTCAGGAATTACTCCTGGCACTGCTCAGGGGACCATGTGGAAAGTTGGGGTTGAACCTAGGTTGGCCACGTGCAAGGCAAACAGCTGACCTGCTGTATTATCTCTTGGCGCAGGGGAACATGGGGGGGGCGGGGAACACCCTGCTTAACTCTTAACTCTTTGCCACCCCTAACCCCCGCCCTAATCCTGCCCCAGTTGCCATAGCTACCTGCTATGACAGACCGCCCTAATGCCTGCAGTTTACGTTCCTTCCATTCCGAGAGCTGGTTCCTGGCCACCCTCAGCGCCTCACCCCAACTCCCCAGAGGCATGGAGGTCTGCATGTCGGGAAGAAACAGAGCCCCCAGCTGGTAGTCCACAGTCCTGACTGCCTGGGTTCAATTTCCCACCTGGCCTCTAGAAGTGAGTGGCCAGGCTTTGCTGGACCTTAGTCTCCTGGGCCCTCGTGTACCCACAGTGCCTTTCCTCGATTTCTGCAGGTAGCTGACTCTTTCAGCGAGATTTTCTTTTTTCTTTTCTTTTCTTTTCTTTTCTTTTCTTTTCTTTTCTTTTCTTTTCTTTTCTTTTCTTTTCTTTTCTTTTCTTTTTTCTTTTCTTTCCTTCTCTTTCCTTTCCTTCCTTTTCTTTCCTTTTCCTTTTTGGGTCACACCCGGCGATGCTCAGGGGTTACTCCTGGCTCTGCACTCAGGAATTACTCCTGGCAGTGCTTGGGGGACCCTATAGGATGCTGGGAATCGAACCCGGGTTGGCCACGTGCAGGGCAAATGCCCTCCCTGCTGTATTATTGCTCAGGCCCCTTGGAAAGATTTTCTACTTTGGTTTATGCCGAGGGAGTACACGATACGGGGACCCATGGGCAGTGTGGGGGATCGAACCCGGGCTCCCGGCGCACTCAGCTCTAAAGTCCAGTCTCTCTGATACACTTTTTAAAAATAAAGACTCAAGGGCTGGAGCGATAGCACAGCGGGGAGGGCGTTTGCCTTGCATGCGGCCGACCCAGGTTCGAATCCCAGCATCCCATAGGGTCCCCTGAGCACCGCCAGGAGTAATTCCTGAGTGTAGAACCAGGAGTAACCCCTGTGCATCGCCAGGTGTGACCCAAAAAGCAAAAAAAAAAAAAAGAAGAAGAAGAAGACTCGAGGCCAGAGAGATAGCGCAGGGTTAAAGGGCTCGCCTTGTCCAGTGCTGACCCTGGTTTGATCCCTGACCCAGGTTTGATCCCTGGTGGGCACTGCCAAGAGCACAGATTGGGAGTCGCAGTCGGCCCTGCTAGGTGTGGCCCCCAAGCAAAAACAAAACCAAAAAACCTAAACGAAAGTAAAACTTGGAAAACTTGGGGCACAGATCCTGGGAGCAGAGTTGGCAAATGTCCACCCCTCCCGCCACCTCCCATAAATACGCACCAGAAAGGTTCGAGAAATTGGAAAAGAGTTTCCCGAGGGGCCAGAGCCATAGCACAGTGGGTAGGGCGTTTGCCTTGCACGCGGCCGACCTGGGTTCGATCCCCGGCATCCCATATGGTCCCCCGAGCACTGCCAAAGGTAATTCTTGAGTGCAGAGCCAGGAGTAACCCCTGAGCATCGCTGGGTGTGACCCAAAAAGAAAAAAAAAAAAGAGTTTCCCGAAAATTTAAACATCTAGAAGGGGAATTCTGTAGTTGATGCAGAGGGCAGGAAGTTCCTTAGGTCTCACTGCACCCGCTAAGAGACTCCCCCGCGTTACTGCACTGCTTTCTGGGTAGACTAATCAAATAACCCAAATGACTTCTTCCCAACTCCCGCCTACACACACACACACACACACACACACACACACACACACACTCTTTGACAAACTCTGTGGGGTGAGGAAATAAAAAATCTAGGATCTTTGGTTGTGACTATTATGACTTGCTACAGGAGAAGCCGCCCCCCCAACACACACACACACACACACACACACACACACACACGCACAGAGCCCAGTTTAACCCCCAGCACCATACATGTGGCTGCAACCAAGCCAGTGGCCCTTGGACTTCCAAGTGACCACAACAAAGGAACAGAAGTGGGTGGGGGAGGGTGGACAGAGGGGCCGGGGCTTCGGCCGGGAAGGCAGCTCTGGGAAGGGGCTGGAACTCACCGTTGCCCATTGGCCAGAGGCCTAGAGTTTGGAGGATGTGACAGTCCGTCCTGGGAGAAGCCTCTTGGCTGTGTTCTTGGCCTGGTTGGCTCGGGTTGGGGGGGGGAAGGGTGGTATTCAGCCCTCAGTGGTCCCAGAAGGGACCAGGCGGTGCCCAGCGTGGAACTCAGACCTCCCACATGCAAAGCAAGGGCCAGCTATTGAATTCTCTTGGCCCGGCTCTGGCCTCGCTTTGCATGGACACCAGCCCCTCGCTGGACACTGCTGGACCACGCAGACTGGGGAAGGAAGCCCTTCCACACCCAGCCGAGAGCTTTCTCCTCCTGATGGTGCTCCAGACACAGCTCTGAGGACATTTCTGCCCCCTTCCTGTGGGCGAGGAGCGGGATTACGGAAACTCACGGTGGGTTTCTCCACGCCACGTCCTCACCATCCCCCTTGATAAACAGGCACACTTTTCCCTGGGAAAATTCCCAATACCTGAAGTCCATGAGTGTACCCTGACTCTGCCTGGCGTCCAGCCAGAACGCCACGCACCCCTGAGAGAAACGCTCCCCACCGCTCTGCAGAGGCTCCCCTGAGCTGGACGGGCTAGCCGCTAGCCGGTCTGTCAAACCCGGCTCCCCAGGACACGGAGTCCTGGTTCTCTTCTGTGGGCTTGGGGTGTGTCTGAGTTTTCCTTGATGAATTACTGAATGAAGGGTTTTAGGCAAACACCCTCCCCGCTGTGCTATCCCTCTGGCCCCTAAAATCCTTATTAAAATGGAAATTCCAGGGGCTGGAGCAATAGCACAGTGGGGAGGGCGTTTGCCTTGCACGCGGCCAATCCGGGTTCAAATCCCAGCGTCCCATAGGGTCCCCTGAGCACTGCCAAGGGTAATTCTTGAGTGCAGAGCCAGGAGTAACCCCTGTGCATTGCCGGGTATGACCCAAAAAGCAAAAAAAAAAAAAAAAGAAAAGGAAATTCCAGGCCGGGCTGAGAGCTAGTCCGGGTGGGTGAGGTGTTTGTTTTGCATCCCGACAACCCGACAACCCGACAACCCGACAACCCGGCTCAAATCTCCAGCAGCACAAATGGTCCTGCCAGGGGTCATTCTTGAGCACAGAGCCAGGAGGAACCCCCGAGCATCACCAGGCGTGGCCCTGACAATTCCTTGACACCCCCCAAAGAAGAACAAGACAGGAAGAAGGGAACATTTGGTTGTCTTTTTTTAGGGGGGGAGGTGGGTCACACCCAGGGCTGGGGGTTGCTAGGGGCTAAACCCAGGTTCGCTGCAGACCAGGCAAGTGCCCTACCCACTGGCCTATTGCTCCGGCCCCAAGGGAGGAAACCTTTGGACTGGAGCTGCTGATGAATCCCTGAGAGCTGGAAATAGGGGATCCAGCAGGTGGGGCAAACGGGAAGCCAGCGCGGGCACCGGGGAAGGTGGACAGCGGTGAAACATGGCACCCGGCCCAGTCCGGGAAGACGCCCAGCCTGCAGAGTGGGCAGGAAACAGTTTCTCACCTGACGGAACCCAAGGAGGCGTCTTCCAACGCACACAGACCTTGTGGCTTAGCAAATGTAACTTTAGGGGCCAGAACTATAGTATAGCAGGGAGGGCGTTTGCTTTGCACCTGGTGGCCGACCTGGGTTCGATCCCCAACACCCCATAGGGTCCCCCGAGCACCGCCAGGAGTAATTCCTGAGTGCACAGTCAGGAGTCACCACTGAGCATCACCAGGTGTGACCCAAAAAGCAAAAAAAAAAAAACAGACGATGGGTAAAGGCTGAGGGTTGTGTGCGAGTCTCCCCTTTTGGGATGGAGGCCAGCGGTGGGGCCTCCACCCTCCAGGTGTGAGGCTCTGAGCATGAGCCCCAGCACTGCAGAGAAGGAAAAAGGACATGGCCCCCAAATGAAAAGAAAAGCATTCATTAAAACTAGCTAGATGGGGCTGGAGCAATAGCACAGCGGGGAGGGAGTTTGCCTTGCACGCGGCTGACCTGGGTTCGATCCCCAGCATCCCATAAGGTTCCTTGAGCACTGCCAGGAGTCATTCCTGAGTGCGCAGCCAGGAGTAACCCCGAGCATCACCGGGGGTGGCCAAAAAAGCAAAACCAAACAGCAACCCTATTTAGAAAATGTCAGGACCGTTTTTCTCTGGTCTCTTAAATACGCTTTCCAGAACAACCAAAACAGCGGGACTGAAACGATCAAAGATCCTAATAAAGAAATGCCATCGATGAAGGCTCCGGCTTCCCCTCTCTGAACAGACCACCATAAATGTGAGTGGACACAAGTAAGACGGACCCCCACCTGTCACTTCTTCAGACCAGACCCCCAGGAGGAACGCCCGGGAAAGGCCAGAAATCAAACCCCTTTAATCCACCAGCCTGGCCCCTGTCATTAACAATGACAGATGCTACCAGCAACACAACGGGGCCCAGCATGCAACATTCCGGGGGGTTGGGGGGAACTGGAAGCCAGAGCGGGGACAGTGGGAGCACCAAAGGGGGAGTGTGGGCTGGAGCGATAGCACAGGGGGTAGGGCATTTGCCTTGCACACGGCTGACCCAGGTTCGAATCCCAGCATCCCATGTGGTCCCCTGAGCACCGCCAGGAGTAATTCCTGAGTGCAGAGCCAGGAGTAACCCCTGTGCATCGCCGGGTGTGACCCAAAAAAGCAAAAAAAAAAAAAAAAAAACAAAAAAAAACACAAAGGGGCAGTGTGGGGGGAAGCCCGGGGGAGGGGGCAGAAAATTGCTGTTGTCAGACGTTGCTGGAGGCTAAGCTGAAGCAAGACCAGGAAGACGGTCAGGAGCTGAGTGACCAATGAGACCATGAGGGCGCGTGTTCTATTGTCTTCTCTGTTTGTTTGGTTTTTTTTTTCTTTTTGGGTCACACCTGGCAATGCACAGGGGTTACTCCTGGCTCTGCACTCAGGAATTACTCCTGGCGGTGCTCAGGGGACCCTATGGGATTCTGGGAATCGAACCCGGGTCGGCCGCGTGCAAGGCAAACGCCCTCCCCGCTGTGCTATCGCTCCAAACCCTATTGTCTTCTCTGGCCTGTTGTGCCACACGCAGAGGTGCTGGGACTACTCCAGGCTCAGTGCTCGGGGTTCACTCCCAACATTGCTCAAGGTGCTCTGAGGTACACAGCGATGGAACCCGGGGCTCCCTCATGCCAAGCCTGTGCTCCTGCCTACAAGCTCTCCCCAGCCCCAGGAAAGGACATTTTAGTGCAATTTTTTTTTAAATCAAACAGGAAGTCATGATAAAAAAGAGCAAACTATCAACATTTTTGATAGAGACAGACTTGGGTAACTGGCTCATCCCTGACTCCAGGGTGGTTCGTCTCTCTGGACTAGCAAACTACCCAGATGGCTCTTTTTTTATTATTATTCATTTCTTTAGTTTTAATTTTCAGTTTTAATTTTTTTTTTTTTTTTTTTTTGCTTTTTGGGTCACACCCAGTGCTGCACAGGGGTTACTCCTGGTTCTACACTCAGGAATTACTCCTGGCGGTGCTCAGGGGACCACATGGGATGCTGGGATTCGAACCCGTGTCGGCCGCGTGCAAGGCAAATGCCCTACCCGCTGTGCTATTGCTCCAGCCCCCTCTTTAGCTTTAATTTTTTCAGGGACCTCCCAAGCAGCGTTCAGAAGGATTCTCAGCCCGGCAGCCGGGTGGTTCGGGGGTTTGGGTACAGAGACCAGAGAGATAGCACAGCGGGGAGGGCATTTGCCTTGCACACCGCCGACCAGGGCTCAATCCCCAGGACCCCACAGGGCCCCCGGAGCCTGCCAGGAGTGATCCCTGCACAGAGAGTCAGGAGTAAGCCCTGAGCACTGTCGGGAGTGACCCAAAAGACACCACCTCAAATGCCACTCGTTGGTGCCGGTGTTTGTAAGATGACGGTGATCTCCCCCTCTGGGGAAGGAAGGTCCCTCCTACGAGAAGGGGCCCCATCATGAGTCATTCAGCTGTTGGGGCTTCTCTCGGGGACCACTGGACCTTAGGGGTTTGGAGAGAACCTGACCGTAATCCAGCCCTAACTCCTGTCTACCCCCATGCTGGGGATTCCTGCCAGCACTGTGGGGCACGGCTAGACGTGTGTCCACACCCCTCCAACCCGGCGTCCTCCCTGAACACACATTGCCCCCTGTCTCCTGGCTGGCTTGCTCCTGCCGGCTCGGGTTCTAGCATGGGAACTTTCTCTGCGGCTTCTCTCCCGCTCACATCTCTCTAAGTAAGTTTCATTCGATAAACAACCTCTTGCTTAAGAGAGTTAAAGGGACTGTGGCAGGGGGGTGGGGAGGGGTGGGGGTGGCGGGAGGGAGACTGGGAACATTGGTGGTGGAGAATGGATGCTGGTGGAGGGATGGGTACTTGAGCATTGTATGACTGAAACATAATCATGGAAGTTTGCAAGTCTGTAACTATCTCACGGTGATCCATTAAAAAAGTAGATTCTTTTTCTTTTTTGGGTCACACCCGCCTATGCACAGAGGTTACTCCTGGCTCATGCACTCAGGAATTATTCCTGGCGGTGCTCAGGAGACCATCTGAGATGCTGGAATCGAACCCGGGTCAGCCGCGTGCAAGGCAAATGCCCTACCCGCTGTGCTATCGTTCCAGCCCCAAAAGTAGATTTAAAAAAAAAAAAAAGGCAAAGAGACTCTTGCCCGCACGCCCGGCTGTCTTCCCCGGGGCCCCTCGGAGGGGATGGGCTCCAGCTTCCCTCCCCGCCTGAGCAGAGCTCCTGGTGGCCGAAGACCACCGGAACCTAGCCACAGCCATGCTCGAGGCCCCTCTCCACACGTTGTTTGGACGGGTCTCACACATGAAGGTACCGGCAGAGGAATCCAGGTGTGTGTAATCCCATCAACAGCCAACATCCAGAGACTTAAAAGCGAGCTCCGAGATGCTGCACAAAGCGGCCGCCAGATATCTTGTAGCTATTTCTCCCTCTGGGAGAAACTGGCAAGCTTCTGAGAGTTTCCTGCCCACATGGGACAGCCTTGCAAGCTCCCCATGGTGTGTTCATATGCTAAAGCCAGTAACAAGCTGGGTCCCCTTCCCCTGACCCTGAAAGAGCCCCCAGTGCGACATCCTTGGGAGGGCGGAGTCGAGAGAGACTTCTAAGATCTCAGGGAAAGGACGAATGGAGAGGTTTTCGTGATCGTGAGGAAAAAGGCCAGAAGAGAGGCTCACTCTTCAAGTCCTCTCTTCAACACGCATCTCGCTGGCTCCTCTCTGCGTCTTTGCTCGCTTATTCCCCCTCTGGAGAAGCCAGTGCTCTTTCCTGAGCACATACTTCCCCCTTTCCTTTCCCGCACATCTTTCTAAATCAGTTTCAAGCAAAACTACCATTCTTCACTAAAAGAAGAAGGAGAAGAAGAAACAACGGAAAAGGAAGTGTGCATCTTTTTCGTCTGGCTTCGCCTGCCAGGAACGACAGCCTTTTCCTCGGAAAGCTGAACTCCATCATTCCCACCTTCTTTTTCCTAATTTTTGTGGGGTGCCGGGGGATGGTGTTGGCGAGCGACATTATGGAAGAGGAAGAGGAGGATGAGAAGGAACAAAGACAAGATCAGTAGAGAGATGTGCTCAGAGGTTAGCCCTGACATCCACCTGAGAAAGCGGAAGAGATGCCCCCTCTACCCATTCTACAGGCACGAAAACTGAGGCTGGGGGAGGAACAAGGACTCACCCACGCAGAGTCGGCCCCGTTCGCCCCAGATCCAGGCTCAGGCAGACAGCTGCCTTCCTGCTGGCCAAGCCAGCACACACTCATTCCTTGTGTGTTTGCTCTCTCCGCTGCGTCCGGCCACCAGCTGCCAAGGCAGCTGCAGTTTCTGTCCTCCAGGACACATTCCCGAGGGCACCCCATCATTTCTGGGGGCTCCTCCTGGCCCAGGCCTCTCTTACCTCGTCCATGTTCCAACACAGGGGTCCTCTGCTGTCGACTTGCTTGCTCCCTCTGCCCCCTCCCACAGTCTGGCTTGCTCCGTTGACTGGGGACTGGCCAGCTGGGACAGCGGCTTCCTGGGGCGGACTGTGGGCCAGCTCCTGGCACTTTTAGGGCACCCTGGTTATCTTCTCTCACCGCGCCGGCTAATGAATAACCAGGTGTCTCTCACCTGGTCACCTTCGTCAGTCTGTCTTCGAACTCTGATCATCGGAGAAGCCGGCTTCGAGTGCTGTGTTTGCAGACACCATGCACAGACCCAGGGATTTTTTTTTCCTTCCTTCCTGGACTACGACCCCTCTCACTCCCCGCGTTTCTTTCTAGTCGCAGGGCAATAAAGGAAGGTCAAAGTGTTCCCTCCAGCTCAGGTGGTTTCTCGAACACCATAAGGAAGTCAGTAGGTTTCTGTGTTTGCTCCCCGCCCCTTGACCCCCAAGAAACAGCGCTGGAGAGAGTCATCTCTCCTGCTTCTGCAAACCTTTCTGCAGAATGCCGTGTCCCATCCCAACCGAACGCCTCGGTCCCCCAGATGGAGACCCTGGGTCAAGTTCACACCAAAATGGCTTAGTCTGGCCCTTCTGGGACTTGTCCGGGGCTGTGGCCGGGGGAATGGACCCCCTGGGTTGCAGCTACTCTGAATCTGAACCCTGTCTTGAACCTCAGAGACTGTTTGACACCCCCATCCCTCCGCAGAAGGGTCCCTCTCCTCCTCAGAGAACGGGTCAGGCCAGCTGAGCCCACCACCCTTGGAAGACATTTGCTTTGCTCATGGAGGTTCAAAGTCCTGCCTCGAGGAGCGGGGGGGGGGGGGTCACTCCTGAGCACAGGGCCGGGAACTGCCCCTGAGCGATGACCTCGCCCTCAGCTCCCTCTAAGGCCCCCCTGGAAAAGGAGAAAGGACCCAGCTTTCACTGCCCTGGTTCTCTCCAGCTCCCGGGACTCAGGTTCCCAGAGAGGAACCGCAGGGCCGGCAGGAGCTAATCCCTCAGGCCCAGCCTCCTTCCCCCTCAGCTCGGGAAAGGAGGAAGTAGAAGGTCGGGTAGGATTTCAGGATCCTCACAGCTGCCAGGAAAACAAGGCCTGTTACCTAGGATAGGAGGCGCGCGCGTCTGTGTGTGTGTGTGTGTGTGTAAGAGAGAGAGAGAGAGAGAGCAGGGGGGTAGGAAGGAGAGAGTCACTGTCACTGTCATTCTATTGCTCATCGATTTGTTCGAGCGGGTACCAGTAACGTCTCTCATTGAGAGATTTATTGTTACTGTTTTTGGCATATCCAATACGCACGGGGAGCTTGCCAGGCTCTGCCTTGCGGGCGGGATACTCTCGGTAGCTTGCCGGGCTCTCCAAGAGGGGCGGAGGAATCGAACTCGGGTCGGCCGCGTGAAAGGCGAATGCCCAACCGCTGTGCTACGCTCCAGGAAGGAGAGAGTATTTGCTAAATAAAATAATAATATTGTTTTTCCTCATTCCCATGAAGAATTGGGGCTCCTAGGAACGGCTTCCGTCCCCCAAGATACCAGCACGCCCACCAGTATTGAGCAGGGACTTTTCAGGGGCTGCAGAGGGAGGACAGTGGGGAGGACCCTGGCCACGCGTGCAGGTGGTTGACGCCCAGAACCGCCTACGGTCCCCAGAGCACCACCAGAAATGAGCACAGAGCCAGGAGTAGGCTCTGAGCACCACCAGGTGAAGCCCCAAAGCTCTCCCCTCCCCGACAAAACACAACAGAATGAAACCACCTCTGCCTTAATGCAGTGACTGTAACTGGGGAGGGAGGCCCCCTGGAGCAAGGGGAAAGGCCGGCGGGGGGCAGCGAGGGAGACCAGAGCCCTGACCACGAGCCCAGGCACCAGGGGATATGGAGCTTCTGACCAACAGAATGTCCCAGGGGAAGGAAGGAAGCCGAGAGGGGGTGGGGCACCCTTTGCCACCTGCACCCCAGTGCTTGGAGACCACAAGACGCTCAACAGGGATGCTCAGGATTGGGCCAAAGAGATAGTACAGGCAAGAGGCATGTGTCTTGGTCAACCCGGCTTCAATCCCTCACCCTGCATCTGTTCACCAGAACACCAACAGGTATGAGCACTGAATCAGGAGTACTTCATGAATGCCATTGGATCTTCCCACCCTCCCCTGAAAAAATAAAACCGTAAAAATACATACTGGTTGGGGCTGGAGCAACAGCACAGTGGGGAGGGTGTTTGCCTTGCACGCGGCAGAACCAGGTTTGATTCCCAGCATCCCATAGGGTCCCCTGAGCACCGCCAGGAGTAATTCCTGAGTGCAGAGTCAGGAGTAACTCTGAGCATCACCAGGTGTGACCCAAAAAGCAAAAAAAAAAAAAAAAAAAAAAAAAAAAAACCAAACCAAAAAACCATAATGGTTATCCCCAGGGGAGGAGAGTTTCTTGCCAGGCTTGCAAGTATTTTCAGAAGATAACTTGTTTACAGGGATGCAACCTGTACACAGACACACACAGACAGACACACACACATACACACATATTCACACAGACACACAGAGACAGACACATACAGACACACATTGAGAGACAGACAGACACATACACACAGACACACACAGATACACACAGACATACAGAGACGTACAGACACAAACACACACACATACACAGAGACACAGACACACACACAAAACACACAGATACACACAGACACACACACAGATGTTGCTTATTATATCTGTGATCATAAAATAATAATATATTATGGCAGTGACAGTGACAGTGATAGATGTTGTAATACCATGATGGGAAGAGTGAAAGAAAAAACACTGACCTCAAGGCTACCGAGGCGGGGCCAGAGACATAGGGCAGTGGGGAGGGCACTTGCCTTGCTCATGGCCGACCCGGGTCCCATCTCCAGCATCCCATAGAGCCCTCTTGGCACCATCAGAAGTGAGCAGTGAGCACTGAGTAACCCCTGAGTACTGCCGAATGTGGCCCCAACCTCCTCAAAACACAAAAACAGATAAGGTTCCTGGGGAAATCCCTAAGGCTTTGAAGATGCGGGGAAGGAAGGAAGTTCTAGAAACAGAAGGAGAGCCCCAGGCCCACCCAGGGAGCCCGGGTCCCTGAAGGCAGGGGGCAGGGTGGGGTAGGGGTGGGGCGGGAGGGTGGAGTCTGGGCGTTGAGGGTGGTATTGGAGGAATGGGCAGTCCTGCGCCCTGGGCTGTCCACTCATTTCCGTGAGCACCACTTGCCTTCCCTGCAGGCAGCTAAAAGATCTGCGAAGGGCCGGAGAGTTAGTACAATGGTTAGGCCTTTGCCTTGTACAGGGCCAAGCTGGGTTCAGTCCCTGGCACCCCGTATGGTCCCCCCCGGCCCTGCCAGGAGTGATTCCCTGAGCACAGAGCCAGGAATCAGCTCTGAGAGCTGCCAGGTGAGGTCTTTCCCCCACAAACTGAACAACCACCCCATTTTACAGATGAGTCATGGGTGGGGGATGAGCAGTGCTGGGCGGGGGGTTGCCACCCGCAGCGAGGCGGAGCCCTGGCCAAGGAGGGCCGCCAGGGCTGTACCCGGTGGTGCCCGGGAGTATCATGTTGGTCCTTAACAGGCAAAGCATCCTCGAACCCGCCCAGTCCCTCTCCCCCTGTCCCCTAAGAAGTCGTCAGAAGCTGAGAGAGGTTAGGTCACTTGCCCAAAGTCACACAGCAATGGAGGAAGAGGGGCGGGACTGCAAGTGATTGGACGCGGGCCGTGGGGCCCCAAAGGCCAGATTCCACGGCCCAGGGGAAGTGAAACCGGGTGGGCCCCGCCCACGGGCTCAGCTCCCTCCTGGCCCTCTGCTCACAGCCCCATGCTCCAGGGCGGGTTTCTTATCAGAGCACAAATGTCTCCAAGAATCCACAGGGGCCGGAGCTGTGAGCAGCCCCCGAGCAGACACGGGGGATGGGAGGGACGGGGCGCAGGAGCCGGCTCTCCCCGAGACCCCGGCGGAGTGTCGCCCGCCTGGCACGGCCGGGGTGGTGGGCTGAGAGGGACAGTGAGCAGCCAAAGGCCCCTTCACTCCTGCCGACCCCGGGCCATTAGGGAGGAGGACACTGAGGCCGGGGGCGGGGAAGAACCCACGGGCCAGGCTGGGAATGAACCTGCCCGTGTTACCGTTGGCCTGGCTAGAACAACCCCTACCTGCAGTCCCTGCCACACACACAAACACACACACACACACACACACAGACACACGCACAACACACAGACACAGACACAAACTGAGACACACATGCACACGCAGACACACGCACACAGAGAACACGCACACACAGACACATGCGCATCAACACACAACACACAGACACAGACACCCACACACACAGACATGCACACACAGACACATACACACATGCACACACAGACACACACAGACTACACCGACACATGCACAGACACACGCAGACACAGACACAACACAGAGACACACAGACACACACACAGATGCACAGACACACACACAGACAAACACAGAGACACAGACACACAGACATGTGATTTTAAATGCATAATTGTGCCTTTGCCTTTTGTAACACATTTTAATTACAGTTGTATTTTATCCTCACAGACACACACAACCCACAGAGACAAACACACAGATACACACAGACACACAGATACACAAACAACAAACACACACACACACACACACACACACACACACACACACACACACACACCCTGCGCCTCTGCCTTGCCTCCAGAGAACAGAATAAACTTCCCTCTTCCCCGCACGGGAAGCGGCCGCGGGCCCCCCTGCAGCTGGCGCCGGTCCTGCCGGGTCCCTCCAAGGCACCTCTGGCCGGTACCCCGCCCCGTCTGCGCGGGGAGCAGGCCCCGCAACCCGGCTGTGTTGGGGTTACCTGGACTGACGCTGCGGGCGGGACCCCCCCTGCCGGCGAGCCTGGCGCGTGCCCTGTTCCTCTCCCTCTGCTCCCCACCCTCCCGGCACTGGCGCCCAGGGGCCCGGGCCACGCTCTCCCTGGGGTGGCCCCAGCCGCGGCCACGTGCCCCACTAAGCTCCGCGAGCGGAGAGTTCTCAAGGCCAGAGAAGAACGCTTCAGAGACTCCTTCACAAGCTTGGCATTGGTGGCATTTTTTGTGGGTGTGGGGGCACGCCCTGGGGACCGCGTGGGTCAACCCAGGTTGGCAGGCGCCCTTAACCCCGCATCATCTCCCCGCGCTGTGCCCTGAAATTGGGGGTGTTTTATTTGGGGGCGGGGCGGGGGGCTCCTGGGGGCACGTGGCGTTGGGGATCAGAGGGAGGCAGCACAACTCCGGGCCGTCTCTCGGCCGGGCGCGGGGAAGTGAGAACAGGGCTGGGGCATCGCACAGCCGGGAGGGTGTTTGCCTCGCACACGCGGACCCAGATTTGACCCCCAGTGCCCCACACGGTCCTGCGAGTGTCACAAAGGGGGATCCTGAGTGCAGAGCCGGGGGGAGCCCCTCAGCGCCGCCAGTGTGGCCCCGGGCAAAGGAATCAATCAATTCATTCACTAAAGTGGGAGCGGGACAGCTGGAGAGGCAGGAGGGGGCCGGCGCTCACCTTACACGCAGCCCACCTGGGTTCCATCCCTGGGCCCCCTCCTACGGTCCCCAGAGCCACGCCAGGCGTGATTCCTGAATGCAGAGCCAGGAGTGAGTCCGGAGGAAAAAAAGGGGTGTGGTCCCCACACCAAAAATAAATAAGGGTGAGAACATTTTTGATAGTTTGTCAGGAAAGAGCCAAGTTTCTCCACCTGTTTTTCTGGGCAATGTAACCTTCTCTCTCTGTCTGCCTCCCTGTCTCTGTCTCTGACTCTCTGCCTCTGTCTGTCTCTCTGCCTCTGTCTCTGTCTGTCTCTATCTGTCTCTGTCTCTCTCTGTCTCTGTCTCCGTCTCTCTGTCTCTGTCTGTCTCTCTTTTTCTCTCTCCGTCTCTCTCTCCCTGTCTTTATCTCTCTCTGTCTCTGTCTCTCTCTGTGTCTATGTCTGTGTGTCTCTCTGTCTCTCTCTGTCTCTGTCTATTTCTCTCTCTATCTCTGTCTCTCTGCTCTCTCCGTCTCTCTATGTCTGTCTCTGTCTCTCTCTGTCTGTCTCTCTCTGTCTCTGTCTCTCTCTGTCTCTCTGTCTCAGTCTCTGTCTGTCTCTGTCTCTGTGTCTCTCTCTGTCTCTGTCTCTCTCTGTCTGTCTCTCTCTGTCTCTGTCTCTCTCTGTCTCTCTGTCTCAGTCTCTGTCTGTCTCTGTCTCTGTGTGTCTCTCTGTCTCTGTCTCTCTCTGTCTCTGTCTCTCTCTGTCTCTGTTTCTCTGTCTGTCTCTGTCTGCCTCTGTCTCTCTCTGTCTCTGTTTCTCTGTCTCTGTCTGCCTTTGTCTCTCTGTCTCTGTCTCTCTCTGTCTCTGTCTCTGTCTGTCTCTGTCTATTTCTCTATCTCTGTCTGTCTCTCTCTGTCTCTGTCTCTCTCTGTCTTTGTCTCTGTCTGTCTCTGTCTGCCTCTGTCTCTGTCTGTCTCTGTCTCTCTCTCTCAGGCGCCCCAGCATGTTTCCAAGGGCCCCTCCCAGTTCCCTGCCCCAGGAATGACTCAGCCCTTCCTGCCTTGGGGAAAGGTTTGGGAGAGTCTCTACCTGGCACCACTCAAAGGACGGAGCAGCTGCCACCCAGACACGGGCCTCAGAGCCCTCGGTGGGACACGAGACAGCCATTGAATGAAACTCCCCGACCAGAAGGAGCACCTGAGGGCGCGGGCTGCGTGAGAACCATCCTCTGAGCTTCCCAACACGCGAGCGAGCCTGCAGCTCAGCACAACTAGCCAGAGGCTTCTGTTGCTTTGTTGGCCACACGCGCCAGTGCTCAGGGCCGACTCCTGGTCAGGCACCACCCCGGGGGGGGCTCTGGGGACCAGGTGGGGTGTCAGGGTGAGACCCTGGGCGGCCACATGCAGCTGTACTACCCCTCCGGCCCCTAGCCAGATTTTGAAGCCGGCTGAGGACTAGACACAGCTCCGAGGACAGCGGCTAAAGGGCAAACCCGCACACAGAAAGGGGCTCAGTCATAAAATCACGTGAAAACCAGGGCCGGAGAGACGGCCCAGGACGACAACAGTGACTGTGGTGTGATCCTTAATATCTCCTATGGCTTCTCAGCACAGCCAGGAGCACTGAGCCAGGAGTAATTTCTGAGAAGCACCCTGGTGGCCCCAGGAGCAAAACCAGAGTGATGTGATTGTTGTTAGTGCTCTCGGCAGGGTCGGCCCGGGGTGCCTTGGGACTTCCCTTGGGTGCTTTCTTGGGGCTCAGGGAAGGCTTCTACCGGGGGGGCACTCGCCTGACACAGGCTGACGTGGGCTTGACCCCTGGCACAAGCGGTCCCCTGGGCCCCGCCAGGAGTGAGCCGCATCTACCGAGAAAACCGAAGTCCAGGGCTGGGGAGACAACCTGGGGAGTGGGGGAGATATGAGACCCTCGGCATCCGGCACCACGGGACCCCCAAGCGCTGCTGGGGTGGCCCCGGAGGGCCCCGCCCGTCCCCTGGAGGCCTGAGCAGCTGCAGCCTCCTGCCCTGTGTTGAAGTATTGGCTGGAAGTGGCCCCTTGAGCCCCTGAGCACTTCTTGGGAGTCCTCCCCCCATAAGACGCACAGGCCAAGAGCACTTGTTCAGGGCACTAGAGAGAGCGTGGCCCCTCGGGCTCGCTTGTACGAGACTGACCTGAGTTCTGACCCTCGTCCAACCCGCGCGGCCCTGCCATGCGCGACCCCTGGACACGGAGCCAGGAGGAAGTCCTGGGCACCCCTGGGTGTGACTCACGCACAAGTCGAAAGCAAACCAAGCCCTGGCTGAGGGCTCGCGCCCCACGGCCGCCCCATTCCGGGTCCAGACCAAAGGTGGCCTTTCTTTCTTTCTTTTTTTTTTTTTTTTTTGCTTTTTGGGTCACACCCGGCGATGCACAGGGGTTACTCCTGGCTCTGCACTCAGGAATTACCCCTGGCGGTGCTCAGGGGACCCTATGGGATGCTGGGAATCGAACCCGGGTAGGCCGCGTGCAAGGCAAACGCCCTCCCCGCTGTGCTATGGCTCCAGCCCCTGAAAGGCGGCCTTTCTTGGGGCACTGGAGCGACACTCTTTTGGGGAGGGCGTTCGCCATGTACGGGACCAGCCCGGGTTCGACCCCCGGCTCCTCATAGGGGCCCCTGAGCCCCGCCAGGAGTGATCCCTGAGTGCAGAGCCCGGAGGAAGCCCTGGGCACTGCTGGATCCGGCCCCCAAACTAAAACACAACAATGACAGCAATGAAAGTAAGGAAAAGCGGGTCTCCCTGAGGCCGTTTCTGGCTGGAGGGAGTTTCAAGTCTCCCCATAACTGCTCTTGAAAAAAGAGTTATTTTGGGGCCAGAGCCATAGCACAGTGGGGAGGCTGTTTGTTTTGCATGCGGCCAGCAAAGCCAAGCCGGGTTCGTTCCCTGGCAGGGACC